>NC_034603.1:42537743-42556770 GCF_900095145.1 Mus pahari
CCAGGCGGATTTCTGAGTTCGAGGCCAGCCTGGTCTACAAAGTGAGTTCCAGGACAGCCAGGGCTATACAGAGAAACCCTGTCTCGAAAAACCAAAATAATAATAATAATAAACTTGTCTGAAGCAACTTAGACCCTGTCTCAGAATTTAAAAGAGAAGTCCAGGAATGTATCTCAGTGGTAGAGTGTTTGCCTAATATGTAAAAGGCCCTAGCTTCAAACCTTAGCACTGTAACACCCAAAACATAATATATTTAAAAACTCAGTGTGGGGTCTAGCAAGACGCCCCGGCAGTGAAGGCACTTACTGCTAGCAGAGGATGTGGGTTCTGTTCCCAGCACTCACGTGGCAGCTCACAGCCTGTTTATCACATCAGCTCCAGGGAGTCCGACCCTCTCTTCTGGCCTCTGGGCACCAGTGGTGCACATATGTGAGTGCAAACACTTACACATATAACATGTTTTTTAGAAAGTTATTAATTTTTTAGGTAGGGTCTCACAACTCAAGCTACTGAAATTCACAGAATTTTATTTCTTTTTGTTTTTGTTTTTGTTTTTTGAGACAGGGTTTCTCTGTGTAGCCCTGGCTGTCCTGGAACTCACTCTATAGACCAGGCTGGCCTCGAACTCAGAAATCCGCCTGCCCTGCCTCCCAAGTGCTGGGATTAAAGGCATGCGCCACTACTGCCTAGCCCACAGAATTTTCAAGTACTGTGATGATGCCATCATGCTCATCCCAAAATAAATAAATCTTCAAAATAAATTTATTTTGACAAAGCCAGGAATTTGAGCAGTAATTCATTGGAAATACTAACATTCCTTATTAGAAAATTATTTAACAATTTAAATAATTAAAAAGTTAGCCTTTGTGTAAATTTATGAAAAAATAACCTTGGGTACAGTAATATTTATTAAAAATGTTGTTTGCCTCCATTCAAAAGTTATGGATAGGGCTTTGGCTTCCTAAAGTGCTTGTCTGACATGCCAGACAGTTTTCTACACTAACTGCTGCTCACGCTCCAGCTCCAGTGTGAGGCTCCTCAGCAGTTCTCAGCATCTGCAGCTTTGCTGTGCTACCCCAGTGAGTGTGGAGTGCTGTTTCAGACACTTCAGGCCGTGCTGCTGAGCATCTTGTGCTGAGTGGCCCTTTGCCCGTCTTCCATGGGATGATTTCATTCAGTTACCTTGCCTCACTTTTCCCCATTCTGGGTGAGGGTTCAGTCAACCCCTTACAGTTCTACACTGAACTAATTAGCAGCCCTGGGACCTTGCACATTCTGTGTAAGCCCTGTGCCACTCACCCTCCACTTTGCCAATTTTTAAATTGGATTACTTTTCTTCCTATTAAGTTTCAAGAACCACCTCCCCTACCCCCAATCCCTGGCTGTCCTGGAACTCTCTGTAGACCAGGCTGCCCTCAAACTTACAGAGATCCTCTTTCCTCTACCTCTAAGTCCTGGAATTAAAGGCACGCACCACCATTGCCTGGCTATTTTAAGGATTCTCTATATTCATATCCTAGACCCAAGTCCCTTTAATTATAATGATTTGTAAACATTTTCTCATCCTGTGGTTGGTCTTCAGTTTTCCATGGTTTATCCTTTATAATGAAACTATTTTTAGTTTTGATGAAATACAATTTATCTATTTTGTGTTATTCTTATGCTTTTTTGTTATATCTAAGAAACCATGGGCTAATCCAAGTTAATGAAAATTTACTTTTATGTTTTCTTCTTGAAAGTTTTATAGATTAAGCTCTTAGATTTAGGTCATTGATGGATTGGAGTTAATTTTTTTTCATATGAAGTGATGTAAGGATGGGTTAAATACTTAAATATTAGAAAGAGAACCATATAAGTATTAGAAGAGAACATAAGTAAATATTTATCTAATCTTTGGGTAGATTTCCTGGCCATGGTATCAAGACAGAAAGCATAAAGGAAAAGCAACAGATTGGGCTATATAAAAGGTAAATGTTTTTATATTTAATCCCCAGGGCCTTGCGCATGCTAGGCAAGTGCTTTGTCACCAAGCTACAGCCCCCACTGGCTGTGTGTTCTTTTAAATCTTTAGTGTAGCACAATAATAAATAGATTACATTCAAAGACAGTGGCTTTTGTTGTTGTTGTTCAGGGTGTAAATTCTCGGAATTCTCGAAGACCTCCACCTAGTTCTGTAAACACCGGAGGCATCACAGAGATAATGGCAGAAGGAGGTGAGCTAGAATTTGTCAAAAGGATCATCCATGACAGTTTACAGCTTAAAAAAAGGTTACGGTAAGTGCGAAATTTGTCTCATGTGATCCTAAAGAAATGATATTGCTTTAAGGAAAAGTAATCACTGTAATTGAAAAATAAGTAGATAACATCCAAAAGACTGCACTGATAAAAGGGAAAGAGATCACAGATGGGCATATTGCTCCCATTAGTGTGGTCTGTGATGGAACAAAACCGACTTAAATATGGCTTTTGGTTAGAAAAAAGATGGATTTGAATCTGTCCCATGAACCAGAATCCGTTTGCTGCCTAGTCCTTGAAGCAGTTGAGGTTCTTGGACTCTGTTTCCTGAACCATGACAGACATGAGGACATTGAATTGTCAGGAACTTCGTGAAGGGAAACAGACTACCAGCCATCTTGGATATGAGCTAGGGCCATTCTGTTTTAAAAGCTAATTATTTTGGACAACACACCTGTCATTAAAGAGAGTTAGATTCTTACATAGGACAGCTTGTCTCTTGTAACTTTCCACTCTGCCACATGTTGTTAATATGGTAGATAAAGTGTCGTCAGATCTCATTACGGATGGTCGTGAGCCACCATGTGGTTGCTGGGATTTGAACTCAGGACCTTTAGAAGAGCAGTTAGTGCTCTTAACCGCTGATCCATCTCTCCAGTCCCCAGATTACTAAGTTTTAAAGTCTATAGTTGAGTAGTATTAAGGATGTTCACATCTCTAGACCTCTCAGTAGTTTTGTTTTCATTGTTTTGAGTCAGAGTCTCTCTATAGCCCTGGCTATCCTGGAACTTACTATGTAGACCAGGCTGGCCTCATAAGAGATCTGCCTGCTTCTACCTCCCAAATGATGAGATCAACATAGTTCTCCACTATGGAGGGCCAGAGCTCTTGGTTTTGCAAGGCTGTATCTGCACCTCTTAAATAGTTCCCTGTCCCGTCCTTCTCTCCCCCCCCCCCCCCCCCCCCCCCCCCCCCCCACGCAGCTCTAGCCACCATCTTCTGTCCTTGTGTTTGGCTGTTCTAGGTATCTCATCTGTGTGAAGTCAGGCAGTGGTTGTTCTTTTCTGGTTTGCTTCTTTCACTTAGCATAATGTTTTCTTTTTTTTTTTTTTTTTTTTGGTTTTTCGAAAAAGGGTTTTCCTTTTTAGCCCTGGGTGTCCCGGAACCCCCTTGGTAGACCAGGCTGGCCTCGAACTCAGAAATCTGCCTGCCTCTGCCTCCCGAGTGCTGGGATTAAAGGCCTGCGCCACCAGGCCCGGCTTGCATAATGTTTTCATGCTTCATCCATCTTGTAACATCTGTTCTCTTCCTTTTGAAAAAAGGCAAATATTTTTGTGTTATTTTTGTTGCTGTATTCTGTTTTTGTTTGTTTTCGACAAGCACTTGATGTAGATCTCTCACTGGTACTTGCTGGTTTGCAGCCTAAGCCTAGCAAGTAAGCACCAACTGCCCAGTTCAGTGAGAGAGCCTTCCTCAGCTATAGTGGAGTATGACAGAAGACACTGAATGCATCCCCTCTTCTGACTTCTTCATGCGTGCTTAGGAACCCACCTCCAGGCTTGCACAAATACAAATATGTCAATCTCTAAAAAGAAATGGTCTGCCTCTCACACATCCCAGAAGCCCTTTGTCTTAACATTAATGTTTTGCTTCAGTTGATTTCATTAAAGACACGTTAGAGAATATTGAAAGAGAAAGGCTCAGGCTAAATAGCCTTGTGGAAAGTCATGGAGAAGTAAAGTAAATTTAAAGAAAGTCAGCAGAGTACCAACATTTGAAGAAGAAATAAGCTGTGGCATGTAAACATATCACCATTTCATCACCTGCTGGCTTTTGTTTCTTCTCTCCCTCTCTCTTTCAGAAATTGTATCTCATTTATGTAGTTTTGGCTGCCCTGGAATTTGCTGTCTAGACTAAGCTGGCATCTAATTTACTGAGATCTGACTGCCTCTTCCTTATCAGTATTGGGAGTAGAGGCATCCACCACCATGTCTGGCCACGTGTTGACTTTTGGGAGATTGGGCCAACCAGGAAAAGGGGGAAACTGGAGGTGGTTCTCTTAGGCTACAGTTTAATGGGGAGGGAGCTGTTACTTTTTCAGGAAACCTTTAAATTATACATTTATCTCCACAGACTTTCATCTGAACTACAAAAATAAGTTTTAGGCAGTGACTTACAGGCCACAGGCATGTGTTTTCACAAGTCTGGGGTTTCTGATTTGTCCTTCTCTGAGTCTTTGCTGAGGTTGACTAAGGGTTACTGGGGGGTTGGGGGGGTGGGGTATTTTAAACCAATGAAACTGTCTTTGAGTTTTAAAACAAATTTTAAAGGACCATTCTAAGGAATAGAAAGCTATTTAGTATATTCTAGGTCTGCTTATATCTGGCTCTATTACAGCCCCAAAGTTGAATAAGATGTGTAAAATTGGCTGAGAAGAGCCATTGTGCCTCTGGATAGTTGGCCATTTGGGAAAATGTTACCACTTACAATTTATGTAGAATTCAGTTCTCTGCGCTTAGGACTCAGGCAGAGTTATATTATCATCATGGTCGTCATCATCATCATGTTAAATCACTAGTGACTCAGCTTTTAGAATGCTTCGAAAGGTGTGAATTGTGAGGCTCTATGAAAATAAGAGATTGAAAACAAGTATCTTAGCTAGTTGTGGGGTACAAGCCTTGTAATCCCAGCATTTGGGAAGCAGAGGGAAGAGGATCAGGGGTTCAAGGCTAGCCTTGCTACATGAGACTCTTATCTTGAAAGAAAAAGAGAGAGAAAGAAAAATCTCTTACATGTCTTCCCCTGTATGCATCTAAAGTATTTTTTTCTTGTGTTCTGCTTAATGTTGAAAGCATGTGTTCCTCCTTTAGAGGACTCAGGGTCATTCCCAGCACCCACCTGGTGGCTCACAACCTTCTATAACTACAGAAAGACACCAGGCATGTACACGATGCACATAATATTCAGGCAAAACACCTGTACTTAAAAATCTTTTTAAATTTTTAAGTGTTATTTTTTTCTTCTTATTTCTGAAGACACAGAAATTCAGAAGGCTAAAGTCATTCTCAGTAACAATGTAGTTCGAGCCACCATATTTTGTTCTGTAGTTGAGAGGAACTTGAAGGGTAAAGTTAAACAACTTGGTTTTACTTATAAGGCAAATTTTCTGATACGGTTTAGTGGTCTGTACTGCAGTTTCTAAACTGACTACAGTTGCAGCGTGTAGCCATCCTGGGCTGCTTCAGATTGCAGGGAGAAAATATAAAAGTTTATTTTTAGCCATGACAATTTAGAATTTATGTCAGCTTAGTGATGGAGTTTGAGATAAAGCAGATCTTTCAGCTGCTCTGGTGACTGGAAGCCTTTGCTCTAGCAGTCTACTTATGTGCACTAAGGGGTTGGACTCAGCCATTTTCATTCCAAGCCTTTGCTTGTAACATGCTTTTCTGTATTACAACTTAAATTTAAAAATTGGCATAAATTTCTTACTGTTTTTCCATGGGTCAGTCTTTATAATGACAGTTGGTATTCTTTCAAATAATTGATTTCAAATAATTGAGTTGGGTCAAAATAAACAAAAGGCTTTAATATCTAGGAATGTAAGAATGAATGTCCCCAAATGACATATTAGAAGGACATAAGACCTAATTCAAACCAAATTGTGTTCTAATGAATAACTCCATAAACAGTGAAGCTAGGAAAGTCATCATTTTGTAGTTGTCACAGTAGTAATTGATCTCTGAGAAAAATCAACGTTGGGAAATTTGAAGAGCTGGGTATTGCCTGGGGGCTCTAGCTCAGTGGTATCGTACGTATGAAGCGTCTTTCGTATCTGGGTTTAATCCTAAGCATTGAAAAACAGCGAAGAGCAGGGTATCTACATAGTATCTCTCCTTAGAGTACTGACTTTCAAAGGGGGCAATTTAAAGTGGAGAAGCCACAAGGACTGTCCCCACCCGTGAGCTCCTGGTCTGATATTCCTAGAAGGACACAGGAGAACCTGTGTTTCCCTCACAACAAAAGCAGGTACTCCAAAACTAATTCACTTCCTGACATGAAAGTAATGCATGATCAAGGAACCAGTTCAGATTGAAGAGATTAAGGAGACATGACAGATAACTGAAATGCACAGCCACACACTGGAGTGTGTATACAGGGAAGATTGGGGTACTATTCCAGGCCAGGACATAATATCATGGGAACATTATATTTTCTCTAGTTTTGATCTTTGCTCTGTGTTGTTACCAAAAGGAATGTCCGTTTTCTGTAAACTGTACATGCCAAAATGTACAGTTTAGCAGTGTTTCATAGCCACCTCCCAAATAGGTTAGAAAAGATACAGAACTAATACATGGGGGAACTTGTTAATAGGTAAACCTGGGTGAAGGGTGTAGGAGAGTCATTTATACTAATCTTGCAACTCTAACAGGCCAGAAATTATTTCAAAATAGTTTTTCTTGAAACTTGGTGTCTCAGAGGAATTAGGAAATGCTGTAATGAGCAGAGTACTGCTCCATGATTAAAAGCTGTAATGGGTTCATGGTCTCTGGGGGTGGGGCAGAGCTTCCTTTGTTCCTCTTTGTTCCACTTGCATTTTGATGAGTTGTCACAGGGGATCTCCTGAGATTGTAGCAGCATTTAGTGGTTAGGCTCGTTTACATGTGAAGCTAGAAACCAGGAGGGGTGGTTATATGTGTCTTTGAGACAATTTTCATATATTAGGGCAGCTTTTGAACTCATTATTTAGTGGATGATTACTTTGAATTTCTGATTCTCCTGCCTCTACCTCCCGCAGGTATACACCATTTTGTCAGGGCTTTGTATGTGCTAGGCAAGCACCTTCCCCTGTGCCCTTTCTTTGAGACAGTCTCATATAATCTAACTGTGCTTGGTACTGACTTGATTCCAATGCTACCCTTCCTGACTGCTGCGCTCATTTATAGCTTTGCACCATACCCAGCCTGTACATCTTCTTTAAATGTACTTAATAAAAGTACTTGGACCGGGAAGAGATTGAGTTTAAACTTGGCTTTAATTGGCACAAGAACTATTTGAGTTATCTACTTCTAGAGTTTAAGAAGTGTCTTTTGAAGAATTTGTATCTAGTTATGAGATTGTAGAGTAAAAGTTGTTTATAAATATTTTTGTATTCAGGCTAGAGATGTGGGTAAATTGGTAGAGTGCTTGCCTGGCATGCAAAAATTTCTGGGCTCAGTCCCAGCCCACAGCACTGATCATACCCAGCGGAGTGGTACATGCTTATAGTCCTAACACTGGGGTGAGATGGGGGTGAGGCCGAAGGGTCAAAAGTTCAGAGTTATCCTAGGCTACACAGAAAGTTGGAGGAGAGCCAGTACTAGACTCTCCATCTCTCCTCCTTCTCACCCAGTTCCCCACTTCTGTGTTTCCCTTTCTTTTTTTTTTTTCTTTTTTTTAAATGTATGTATGTATATATGTATGTATGTGTGTATTAATTAATTAATTAATTATATGTAAGTACACTGTAGCTGTCTTCAGACACTCTAGAAGAGGGCATCAGAGTTCATTACGGATGGTTGTGAGCCACCATGTGGTTGTTGGGATTTGAACTCAGGACCTTTGAAAGAGCAGTTGGCGCTCTTAACCACTGAGCTAACTTACCATCCCCTGTGTTTCCCTTTCATGTTCATATATTCTGTGATGGTTTAACTCTTTCAAACCTGATTATTTGTCTTTTTATTTGTTGATTTTTTTTTCTTTTCTTTTTTTAAAGAATTACTTACTTTATGTATATGAGTACACTGTAGCTGTCTTCAGATACACCAGAAGAGGGCATTGGATCCCCTTATAGATGGTTGTGAGCCACCATGTGGTTGCTGGAAATTGAACTCAGGACTTTTGGAAGAACAGTTAGTGCTTTTACCTGCTGAGCCATCTCTCCAGCCTTCATTGATTTTTGTTTTTTCGAGACAGGGTTTCTCTGTGTAATCCTGGCTGTCCTGGAACTCACTCTGTAGACCAGGCTGGCCTCAAACTCAGAAATCCGCCTGCCTCTGCCTCCCGAGTGCTGGGATTAAAGTTGTGTGCCACCATGTCCTGCTGACTTTTTTTTTTTTTTTACATCTAATATTATTTCTTTTTTAATTTTATTTTTTAATTTGCTTTGCGGATCTTGAGTGCTTTGTCTTAATTCTCATCTCCGTCCTATCAAATCAGCAGAATTGTTGGGCTATGTTTGAATGTCCTTTCCCTGTACTGCAGCTGGAAACACGCTTGGAGCAGTAAGCTCTGACAGCCCTGGTTGTGGGACTTACCTTCTATAATATCTTTTCTCCATTTGTACACAGAGTCTCATCACTTTCAACAAAAGAGGCAGTTCCCATGCTTTCCACTCCTTTATTGGCTGAGGTGCAGTCTTACATCCTTTCTGTATTTCCTAGACTATTTAGAATAATCACATCACTTTTCAGGTGAGAAAAACTCACCTGTTTTTCTCTACATGCCTTCAAGGTCTATGTTAGAGACCCTGTTAGAGCAGTTCAGAACACAGGTTCTGGAAGGATTCTGTGTTTTCTTAATATAGTGCCTAGAGTATTTATATGCCTTTTAGTTATATTTCAGAGATTTATTTATTTTTTATTTTTGATGACTAGGTTTCACTGTGCAGCATTGTCTAGCCTGGTCTACATTGTGAGTTCTAGGACAGCCAGGGCTATTAACGGCAAACCTTGTCTCAAAAACCAAACTGAAAACAAAAAAGGGTTTATCATTTGTGCATACATGTGGTGCCATGGTGTGTGAAAGTCAGAGAATAGTGTGTCTCTTTCCACCATGGCCCCTGGTTATTGAACGCAAGCCTTTTTTTATGGGGCCATTTTGCCAGTCAACATAGGTTTTAAAGTTGCCTTGGGTTCCCCCTGTGTCCACATTTGTCTAATTTGTGCAATTTTTGTTATTTGTAACTTAAACTCAGTATTTGTTTGCTTCTGTTCTCATGAACAACACTTATAACCAGTCTCCGTTTGTCTTGCTGCTTTTTCAAGGTGGTATAGCTGCATGCTGGGAAAGAAATGCAGTCTGGCCCCACTGAAGGAAGAGCTTAGAATCCAAGGGGTAAGGCCATGTCATTACCGCTCAGATATGTCCTCTTAGGTTGAAATTTGGGTATAGCAGCTTTCTTTATACCCTAAAGCTAAATGTATTTTAATTTTTTTACATGTATTTATTTTTTTTTTGTATGAGTGTATCGTCTGCAGGTAAGTGTGCACCTTCAAAGGTCAGAAGATGCCAAGTCATCTTCTGGATTTGTGGGTAGTTGTAATCCACTCTGGGAGTTCTGGGGATCAGGCGGGTCCTCCACAAGAGCAAGGATTGCTCCTAATTGCTGAGCCATCTCTCTGGCCAATATTTCTTATTAATGATATTAAAAGCTACAAAGTAATTCCTATTTCTTTATGAAATCTAGAACCGAAAGGGACATTACAAAGTTGCTTTTGGCAGGACTTTGGTTGGCTCTTATCCTTGAAAAAGTAATTAAAGGCCAGGCCTGGTGTATATGCCTTTAATCCCAGCACTCAGGAAGCAGAGTGGGTGGTTTGTGTTTTAGGCCGGCCTGATCTTCATAGCAAGTTCCAGACAAGCCACGGCTAAAAATGAGATTGTATCTCAAAACAACAGCAAACAAAGGCTTCCAAGTGATGAATCCTTGTCTGGTGGGCCTCAGGCTGGGGCTGCTTACATGTGTTACCCCAGCACTTGGGAAAGAGAAGCAAGAGGGCCACATAGCCAAGTCCTCTGTCAAAGAAATAAAGAAGGGCTGGAGAGATGGCTCAGCAGTTAAAAACACTGACTGCTCTTCTGAAGATCCTGAGTTCAAATCACAGCAACCACATGGTGGCTCACAACCATCCATAATGGGATCTGACGCCCTCTTCTGGTGTGTCTGAAGACAGCTACAGTGTACTCACATATAATAAATACATACATAAATAAATAAATCTTTAAAAAAAAGAAAAACGAAAGAAAGAAACAAAGAAAGAAAGAAAAACTACTTAAATCATTTTACACGGACTTTCCAGAAAATTGTTCTAGGTGTTTATTGTTTGAATTTATCTATACATTTTATTATTTTATGAGAGGTAAGAGTTCTGTATTGACATTATGTGTTTTTTATATATATATATCGAATTTTTTTTTTTTTTTGAAATAATGTTTGTTAACAAAAGAACAACAGGAGTTAGCAGGCAGAACCATTAGTAGAGAAGCTTTAGTATAAAGGTGGGTGTGATGTCATCCATTAGTATTGTCAGCACTCAGGAGATTGAGACAGGAATATTAGGAGTTCAGACCATCCTTAGCTACCTGAGACCTTCTCTTAATCCAAACAGAACTTCCATGTAAGATGCTGTGTTTGCTGGTTTCAGGTTCCTAAAGTCACCTTCACAGAGTTTTGTCAGGGTCGGACAATGAGATGGGCCTTAGCTTGGAGTTTTTATGATGATGTCACAGTACCGGTAAGTAAAGATTTGTTTTGGCGTTTCCATATGCCTGTTATATGATAAGCTTCAGTAGATTATACATAGTCTGATTCTGTGCTGTTCTGTTTTCCTCAAGTTTTCTCTAGATGTTTATGGTAAATGAACAGTATTTGTAAATAAGAGTAATCCTAGCATTTATTGGTTAGAAGTTAATCAATGTCTTAGTTTGGGTTTTACTGTTATAAACAGACACCATGATCAAGGCTACTTTTTTTTTTTTAAACTTTATTTAATGTATGAATGTTCTGCTGCATATACATCTGCCTGACTGAAGAGGGCATCATATATCATTCCCAGCCACCATGTGGTTGCTGGGAATTGAACTCATGACCTCTGGAAGAACAGCCTGTGCTCTTAGCCACTGAGCCATCTCACCAGCCCCTCAAGGCTACTTTTATAAGGACAACATTTAATTAGGGTTGGCTTATAGGTTCAGAGGTTCAGTCCATTATCATCAAGGTGGGAGCATGGCAATGCCCAGACAGGCATGGTGCAGGAGTTGCTGAGAGTTCAACATCTTGTTCCAAAGGCAGTCAGAAGACTGACTTCCAGGCAGCCAGGACGAGGGTACCGTGTCCACAGTAACACACTTCCTTCAACGTCTTGATAGTGCCACTTCCTGGGCCAAGCATATTCAAACCATCATATTCTACTCCTTGGCCCCCATAGATGTTTTCAAACATGAGTCTATGGGGGCCATACCTAGCATAATGCAAAATACATTTAACCCAACTTCAAAATGTTTCCATAGTCTGTAACAGTCTGAACAATGCTAACATTTCAAAGCCTCTTCTGAGAGCCATCCAATCACTTACCTGTAATCACCAAAGCAAGGCAGGAAACCAGCTGGGCAGACTCCAACTCTGCATCTCCATGGCTGAGGTCAAAGCGGTCTTCAGATCTCCATTTCTTGTTTCATCTTTGTTGGCCACAAAAAACTTCTTTCCCCTGGGCTCCCCCTGTTAGCAGTTTTCCTTAGCAGGTATCTCACAGCTCTGGCATCTCTGACATCTTGGTCTCCAAGGCAACTTTAACCTTACAGGTTTTATTCCCGTGTCTGGAATCCACACATGATCTTCTGGACTCATCCAAGGGGTTTGTGTCACCTCTCCAGCTCTGCCCTCTGTAGCACTCTAGACTCTGGTTGACTCTCCTCCACTGCTGCTGCTGCTCTTGGTTATCATCCCACAGTATTAATATCTTCAATTGCTGGGGTCTTCCGCTGCAACTAGGCTTCATCAATAGCCTCTCATAGACTCTCTTCATGCTGCCAAGCCTCAGCTTCTTTGCATGACCCCCTCAATCCTGGGCTGTGAACTAACTGCAACTGAGGCTGCACCTTCACAGTGGCCTTCCCTGACCTCTCACATTGCCATGCCTCAGCTGCTCTCCATGACCCCTTCATGCCTTCAAAACCAGTACCACCTTGGTGATTCTTACACTTTATTGAGTCCAGCTGTAACATGAGGTACAATCTTGACTCTGGAACACAGTCTCTCTCTGATAGCTTCTTTGTGCTATCAGAAAACACTTCCCAGAAGATTTCACCTTGGCTATGCCAACTTTCTTAGCTCCAGCTAACCAGCATCAGTTGTCCCAGTAGTCCCTTCTATTCTTGGCTCTAAAGCCAGAGCCACAATGGCCAAAAAGCTGCTGAGTTCTGCTGCTTGCTGGGGCTGGAAAATGGCCACCCTTGTTCTATTACATTATTACTAGCTTTCTGTTTTCTAACTCCTTCACTGTCTGAGCTTGGTTGTCCTGGAGCTTGCTCTGTAGATTAACCTTGAACTCAGAGATTTACTTGCCTCTGTCTCCTGGGACTAAAGGTGAGTACCACTGTGCTTGGACCTAAGCTTAGCTTGGTGGGATCTTGCCCCAAAGTCACCACTCTCTTAATCTTTTTTTTTCTCCTTATACATGGGATTCAGCTCCATTTCTCTTCCTGGTGCCCCTTTATTACTAGAACCATGCATTTTATATTTTTCCTTTCTCAGCTTGCTCATTTTCATTAAACTCCTCTTCATAAGAGTAAACTTTAGTAACCAAACAACAGAATTTATACCAGACTGTTTTGAGCCTTCCTTTGACAAAGCAATTTAAATCTTTTCACCTTAGCCTCAGGCAGACTCTTTGGACAATGGCAAAAAACAGCCATGTTCTTCACCAAAATATCACAAAAACAGTATCTAGGCCACATACTAACATTCTTCTCCATTAAAACCTCTTGGGACAGCAGGCCTACGCCTCAGCACACACTGTCTTTGATATTCCTACTAGGATGGCTCATTAAACCCCACTTAAAGCATTCCTTGGCTTTCTAAATCCAAAGACCCCAAATCCACATTCTCCCAAACAAAAGTATGGTAAGGCTTATTACAGCATTAAGTCCCTGGTACTAACTTCTGTCTTAGGGTTTTACTGCTGTGAACAGACACCATGATCAGGGCAACTCTTATAAGGATAACATTTAATTGGGGCTGGCATACAGGTTCAGTAGTTTAGTCCATTATTATCAAGGCAGGAGCATGTCAGTACCCTGGCAGGCATGGTGCAGGAGGAGCTGAGAGTTCACTGTCTTATTCCGAAGGCAGTCAAGAGAAGACTACTTTCAGGCAGCCCGGATGAGGGTCTTAAAGCCAGTGTCCGTAGTGACACACCTACTCCAAAAAGGCCACACCTTCTAATAGTGCCACTCCTTGGGCCAAGCATATTCAAACCACCACAGACAACTTTGTTGAGAGGAACACCTGGCCAATGTAACAGTTCTTTAATCTGTTTCTCTGCCTGGCCACTGCTGCTTTTCTAGCCTTCTGGGGAGCTGCCATTGTGGTTGTAATCATTCTTTGTCCTGTTGTAACTTTATTTTGGTGGTGGTAGGGGGGCCTTGAACCCAGTGTCTCAATCATAGTGGGCAAGTGCTATACCCATACGCTGTAATCCTAGCTCTGTGGCTATATCCTTCTTGTGTGTAACACTTTGGGATTATGCTAATCTCAGTAAAAGGCTCTGGTTCACGTTTCATGATTACCATTAGAAAGTGTAGGTAGCAAGTGCCAGACCCAGTACATAGAAAGCAGAGGACTAAGAATTCTGAGCTTGAAATAGTGCCAAGGAGCCGGCCTCAGACAGAGAGAGCAGGTGAGGTTGCGGCTCAGTAGGTAAGAGTGCTTTCTGCTTTACCAGAGTGGAGTTCAGATCTTAACCCCCACACCTGACAGGTCACAACACCAGAAACTATAGCTCCAGGGTCTCCAATACCCTCCTGGTCCCCATGTGTACCTACCTGAGTGTGTGCATGTGCACAGATGAGTGCATGTGTGTATGCTCACTTGTGCACATGCACACATGCTCACATGTGCACATGCACACACACAAACACACACAAAAAAGCTACTCTTTTTGTTTGTTTTGTTTTGTTTTGTTTTTTGAGACAGGGTTTCTCTGTTTAGCCCTGGCTGTCCTGGAACTCCCTTTGTAGACCAGGCTGGCCTCAAACTCAGAAATCCGCCTGCTTCTGCCTCCCAAATGCTGGGATTAAAGGTGTGTGCCACCACCCCCTGGCTAAAGCCACTCTTTTTAAAGATTTATTTAGTTTATGTATGTGAGTGGGCTATCTGCATGAACACCTGCATGCCAGAAGAGGGCATCACATCCCATTATAAATGGTCATGAGTCACCATGTGGCTGCTGGGAATTGAACTCAGGACCTCTGGAAGAGCAGTCAGTGCTCTTATGTGTTTAGCCATCTCTCCAGCTCAAAAGCCACATCTTTATTTTTTATTTATTTGTTTCTAAATCTCTCTCTCTCTCTCTCTCTCTCTCTCTCTCTCTCTCTCTCTCTCTCTCTCTCTCACACACACACACACACACACACACACACACACACACACACACACTGAGTGGTTTTCTGAGCCTCCCTGGGAAGTGGTGGTAAACAGCACCTGTCTGTTCTTATATATCCCTGCAAGAGTGGTCTGCTTTTTGTTGCCTGGAGCCACACATTCTAACCTATGCTCAGCTCCTCAGCTCTTCTCATGGTGTGTATGGAGAGGCTAGTAGGGGTTCTTGCAGGTCTCTGTCCCAGTCTGTATGGCAGGCTTGGTTTGGGAGTGCCTCTTCTAAGGTTTTGGCCATTCTTGTCTTCAGAGGTATCCAAAATGTTGTTTTGAGATTCTGTTGCTATAGACAAAGAGGTAGATGTGTGTGGGAGCACAGAGGGACAGTTTGCAGATGCTTCCATGTTTCTGAACACATGAAGTGAGATTTGAAGCTGAGCCAACAATTAGTTGTACTACAGGATTGAAATTGCTCCTCTAGAGTGTCCTTTCCATGGAAGTCTAGATTTGCTTCTGGATTTTATGGTAGGGCGCCTAAAGGTTAGTGTTTGATTTGATCACTAATTAAAAAGATGCCTCTGCTTTCCATAGCTCCACCCTCCTTCAAATATGATCCTATTGTTTTCTAGACTACTAGGATCTACACAGCAGATGGTTCAAATCATTAGCAGTGCCCCAAACTGTCCCCATACAGACACAAACAGCTGTGGGAAATCGAAGCAGCACCTGCTTCCGAGAGTGTCTGTTTAACCTGCTGCCCATGTTTTTGACACAGCTGGAACAAGCTGATAATGGGCTCTGACACTCCCCACAGCAGCTCAGGGACATTTTCCTTTGCCCTTTTTGATTGAGGAGTCATCACATATGCTAGTGTTGAAGGGCAAGTGTCTTTGTCCAAAATCAGCATCTGTCTGTCTGTTTGTCTGTCTGTCTGTCTGTCTGTCTATCTATCTATCTATCTATCTATCTATCTATCTATCTATCTATCTATCTATCTATCTTATCTAATCTATCAATCAACTGTCTGTATGTCTGTCTGTCTGCTTGCTTAGAAAAGGAAACTATGAACAGCCTTTCTCCTTTTCAGGGTATCTTATAGCCCTGCAGTTTCCAGCCATCAAAGAATGCCACTCAATAAAGGCCTGAGATTCCTTCCTTGCTACACAGTATTTCTCCCTCTACACCACTGCCATCATCCCTAAGCTGCTAATAATGCATTCCCCAGTGTTCTATTAGATGCACTTAAACTGCTGGGCTGGGTGTCTGGTGTGGCAGTTTCTGATTTGTAGTAACCCAGCAACAGTTTCTCAGCACTGGCGCTCATGATCAACGATGACTTTTCCCCAGGGTAGATCCAGGTTACTAGGAGATTTTGGTTTGACCTTCCTCTTGGTTCCCCTGCCTTGTGGGAAGCTCACCTGACACTCCTTTCTTGATCTTGTTAGGGTCAGGCAGGAGGAGAATGCTCTTTCAGTCCAGGAGAGGAAGACATGGAATAGGACGGTTAAGCAGAAACACTGACCTACTTCCCCATCTCCAGCCTGCCATTTAGCGTGGTGTGCAAGTTCCTATGGTAACTTGTGATTTCACTTATCTTAGGCCTTTTAACTTGTTTCTGTTGGTGCTGAATGCTGAAAATTCTAATTCAAGCAATTCAAGTGCCCACTGCTGTTGCCTGGACTCATTTTAGCAACAAAAAGACAGTGCTAAGCCGGGCCTGGTGGCGCAGGCCTTTAATCCCAGCACTCGGGAGGCAGAGGCAGGCGGATTTCTGAGTTTGAGGCCAGCCTGGTCTACCAAGACAAACAAAAAAAAAAAAAAAAAAAAAAAAAAAAAAGACAGTGCTAATGTTGGTGGAATTTTTGTATCACCATTTCTGACTGATGAGGGCATGGGGAAGCAGTGTAAGGCTGTTTGTTCTCCATAGGATGGCTGACAAGTCCCTTTCAGAGCCCCTTTCCCTAGGTCTCTAATTCTGTAAGGTGGGGCATTAGCTCTATTTTCCCTTCAGGAAGTTTGATGTTGGTGAAGGATACGGTAGAGACTGACACATAGTTTTTTTTTTTTTTTTTTTTTGTGTGTGTGTGTGTGTGTGTGTGTGTGTGTGTGTGTGTGACACATAGTTGTAGTAAATTGTGTACTGTTGATGTGAGCATTGCCCAGGATGGAACACTGGTTTATAAAGTATTCACAGGGCTGGGGGAGTCAAGTGCTCAGTGGTTGCAAGTGCTTATTGTTCTCTCAGAGGACCTGGGTTAGGTTCCCAGCACCCATGTGACAGCTCACAAACACCTGTACGTTTCATTGTAGGGAATCCCATACCTTCTTTTAGTTGCCATGGGCACCAGCATGCATGTGGAAAGAAGTACATGCATACATGCAAGCTAAATGTAGACATAAAAATAAAAATATTTAGAGATGGTCTCCTCTGTTCAAGGCATTTCCCTTAGCCTTGGCTACCCCATATAGTTTATTAACAAGGCTTTTGTAGACTAGATGGGATGATTTAAAATAAAAATTTGTGTATTTGTGTGTGTGTGTGTGTGTGTGTTTTCTGGCAATACTCTATAGATTTTGTTTTGTTTTAGGATTTATTTTTAATTATGTGTGTTGGGGGTTATGTGTACAAAAAGGAACTTGCCCACAAAGGCCAGAGGAATCAGATACCCAGGAGCAGGAGTTAAAGGCAGTTGTGAGCCTCCTAAGGTAGGGAATTGGACTCCTCAGAAAGAGTAGTACCTCACTTTAACTCCTAATCCATCTCTCCAGCGCTAATGTTTTTGGGTTTTGTTTTTTTGTTTTGTTTTTGGTTTATTTTTGTTTTTGAATTGAGACATAGTCTCACTATGCAGCCTCTGCTGGCCTGGCTTGCTATGTTAACCAGACTGACCTTGCTTCCTGAGTGATAGGATTAAAGGCATACACCAAGTTTGCTTTAGATTTTCTTTCTTAGAAAAATATTTTTATTTATAGAGATGAGAGAGGTGGCTCAGCTGTTAAAACCATGACTGTTTGGCTCCTAGCATCCACATGAGATATCTCACAACTGTCTTTATAATTTCATTTTCTAATGATCTGACACCCACCTGCCTACATGTGGTAACACATAAATTCACATAGACATTCATCCACACAAATCTTTAATATTATATATGTGTGTGTATATACATAAATATAGTGTGGGTGAGCACATGCATGTATATGTATATGGGGTCAGAGGAAAACTTCTTGGAGCCAGTCCTCTCTTCCAGCTTGAGCCCTCCCTTTACCCTAATAGTCAGGCTTGTGGAGTGGTACCTGTACTTGCTGAGTCAACTAGACAGGCCCCTTCATAGGTTTTTTCTTTTCTTTTCTTTTCTTTTCTTTTCTTTTCTTTTCTTTTCTTTTCTTTTCTTTTCTTTTCTTTTCTTTTCTTTTCTTTTCTTTTCGATTATGGTTCTTGTGGTCTCATAGCTCACACCACTGAGAACACATCCTTTCTATGTCTCTTTTTTAGAAATATTATTTACTTAATGTATATGAATACACTGTAACTGTCTTCAGATACACCAGAAGAGGGCATCAGATCCCTCTTCTGATATAGATGGCTTTAAGCCACCACGTGGTTTCTAGGACTCAGGACCTCTGGAAGAGCAGCCACTGCTCTTAACCACTTAAACATCTCTCCAGCTCCTTCCCCCTCTTTTAAATAATTTATTTAATTTTATTTTATGTGCATTGGTGTAAGAGTGTCAGATCTCTTGGAACTGGAGTTACAATCAGTTGCCATGTGGTTGCTGGAAATTGAACCTGGCTACTCTGGAAGGGCACACAGTCCTCTTAGCTGCTGAGCCATCTTGCCAGCCCCTACTTCATAGATTTTCAAGGCAGATATTTGAAGGATTCTAAGCTCATGTCTCAGGGTTGACAGATGGAATTTGGAGGTAAACATCAATTTGGGGGCTGGGGAGATGGCTCAGCAGTTAAGAGCACTGACTACTCTTCCAGAGGTCCTGAGTTCAATTCCCAGCAACCAAGTGATTGTGGGGCATTGGGCTATACACAGACAGTCTGGTATCCAGTCTAGCTGAGATGTTGAACCCCGGGACCGGTGGTGATAATTCACCTACATGGGATGGAAGGCGTTCTCTCATGTCTCCTGGACCCTGACTCCTGTTGAAGTTACTACCCCCTCAGCTCCCATAAGAGAAGCATGGTTAGTAGTCATGTAGGCAATGTCCCAAGCTTCTGACCTTCAGGCTAAACTCCTCCTCAGTTATCTAGCAACAGAAAAGATAGCAGCATACTTTAAGAGGGACTGTATGGCCCCTCCTCACTCTCTCACTCCTCTCCTCTTTTTCTCTCTCTCCTTCTTTTTTTTTTTTTTTTTTTTTTTAAAAGATTTATTTATTTATTATATGTAAGTACACTGTAGCTGTCTTCAGACACTCCAGAAGAGGG
>NC_034603.1:42556880-42560238 GCF_900095145.1 Mus pahari
GGTTGTGAGCCACCATGTGGTTGCTGGGATTTGAACTCCGGACCTTCGGAAGAGCAGTCGGGTGCTCTTACCCACTGAGCCATCTCACCAGCCCCTCTCTCTCTCCTTCTTACTCTCTAGCCTTTATTCTCTCTTTCTCTTTCCCCCTTCTCTCCTCTTGGCCATGGCCGGTCTCTCTCTCTCTTTTACCTCCCCCCTCCCACCTTTCTATAATAAAGCCCTAAAACCATAGACGCAACAGGGTGTTCTTCTCCCCACCCCACACCCCACCCCCGTCAGAGGGCTGCCCCTTGTCCACCCCCTGTCGAGTGGGGTCAGTGGCTTCGATGCCCATGTCCGGCAGCCCTCCATGTCTGCTTGCCCAGAGCATGGGTGGAACTCTGGCTGGATGTGGGCTATCCTCCCCCTCTCTTCCCCTGTCCTCCTTTTTAGTTCCCACACATGGTGGCTCAACCATCTGTAATGGGATTCGATGCCCTCTTCTGGTGTATCTGAAGACAGCTACAGTATACTCATATAAATAAAATAAATTAATAAATTTTTAAATAAAAATATCAATTTGATATTTTATGCTTCATATTTTAAATTTTATTTATTTATTATATGTGAGAACACTGTAGCTGTCTTGAGACACACCAGAAGAGGGCATCGAATCCCATTACAGATGGTTGTGAACTACTATGTGGTTGCTGGGATTTGAACTCAGGACCTTCAGAAGAGCAGTCAGTGCTTTTAACTGCTGAGCCATCTCTCCAGCCCAGGTTTCATTTTTTTATGTGTTTTTTTTGTTTTGTTTTGTCTTTGTTTTTGTTTTTTGTTTTGTTTTAAAATCAGATTTTAGCTGTAAATTTTATTGATGGAATACTGTTGTTAAGAAATAGTTTGGGAGAAGGACAGGTGGGAGACAAGCAGGGACAAGAACGGAACACAGGTTGGTAAAGAGACACGTGGTAGGACACAGTGGCAAGAAATTATTTGGGTTAGGTAGATGGGTTAGCTGAGGGACTGTCTCAGCAAACAGACCAACGGCCTTATTGTATCCAGATGTTTCTGGTATCTTTATAATTAAACCTCAAGCAGGACCCCCAAAAGTCCTCGCAAAACTCCTCAGTTTAGGCAAGGATCTAGGAAATAGTGGACTTGAAGCTCTACTAGGATACAATTGCAACGACATTTTAATGTCCCGTAACAAAAGCAAGCCAGATGGTGACAGCTATATTCCCAGCAAGTCAGGGAGGAAACAAGGGTTAGGTGTTCAAGGACCACTTTTACATGATTTTGGGGAAAGCCTGAACCACAAGACCCTGTCACAAAACAAAACAAAACAAAACAAAACAAAACAAAAGAAAGCAAACAAACCAAAAAAACCTCATGAGGGTTGGAGAGGAGGCTCAGCACTGGCTGCTCTTTCAGAGGTCCTGAGTTCAAATCCCAGCAACCACATGGCGGCTCACCGTCTCTAATAGGATCTGATGTCCTCTTCTGGTGTGGCTGAAGAGAGGGCCAGTGTATTCATATACATAAAATAAATAAATAAAATCTTAAAAACAACAGAAAAAGAATGTATAGTCAAAAAAAAAGAAATACTTTGGGAAGTGATTATATGCTTTAGTGCTTATATGTGAGCGTTGGTTTTTTTTTTTTTTTATTGTTTTTTATCTATTTATTTAAGGGTAGGAGTCCCGTCTCATTGTTCTAGATCTGGCTGGCCTGGACCAGGTGTGGTATTTCTCCTTCCTCTCCCTGGTTCTGAGATTACGACATGTGCTTTCACACCAAACTTTAAAAATGGTTTGTGAACTCGAACTGTCCCAGGCTCTATAATAGGCTATAAAACAGATGGAGTGGTTAGGGAACTGAGCAAAGAAATCAGAACCTTTTTAGATCCTTTTAGTTTTGTGGCAGAGCAAAACAAACCTGAAACAATGTCTATAAAGACTGTATAGGCATAAGTGCTGAGGTGAATGACAGGGATAAGAAGAACATTTCAGAAAGAGACAGCTAAGTCTGGTCTGCTCAGAAATTACGTCAGAGAGGAATCTGATTGTCAGTTCGTCCTAAGGAAGACTTTATTGAATGTTTAATGGAATAGCTTAAGACATACATTGAGGCCCTGCCCTGTGTGTAGTACATCACATGATTCTGGAAGGTCTGCAGGGCTGTATATAGTTGTTATTTAAACACGCACAATATCCCCTTTTTATTAAACCAGGAAACAGTTCTATGGAGAGTGCTACCAGTTCCTGGAGGCTGCACAAAGTCAACCCAGTCTAATTTTCTAGCCCAGCCCTTAAGCACTTGGATATTTTACTTACCTAGGTTTTTGCCTTTTCCTGAGTCTCCTGTGTCATAACCTCCTTGGGCAGCCTTTATTCAGAGTCCTGCTTAGGAATCATTCCAGTAGTCTCTCCTCTGAGAGAATCAGAGTTACCCCAGGTCTAACATGTCAGAGCTCCTGAGCAGGGCATGTACACATGCTCAGTGATAGAATGCTTTCTTAGCAGGACAGAGTCTGGGTCCCACCCCTCACATCACTGGAGTAATAACAACAACAACAACTGTTACTATTATTATTATTACTTCTATAGATATGAAATCCAGGATATAGATACAGAATTTATAGAGTAGATACAGAAGAATTTATATTTGCTATAGTAGAGCAGAGTGAAACAGTTTGGCCCTGTCTCACCCTCTTTGAACGGGCTCACTCCCAAGATTCTCTTTCTCATAGTAAGTAGTTGCCTCTGTGGAGTTTGGTTTTTTTGTTGTTGTTGTTTTGTTTTTTTTAATTAGCATATACTCCATGGCCCCTTAATTGATTGATGCTGTCTAATATGGTAGTCAGAAGAATTGAGAATTTGAGAGCACTCTGGGCTGTGTGAGATCCTGCTTCAGAAACAGCAACAACGAAATCATTTCATTTGGGAAAATAACCTTTTTTTATTAGTGTCTTTTTAAAAAGGTGTAAAATTGTTGGGCAGTAGTGGCGCACGCCTTTAATCCCAGCACTTGGGAGGCAGAGGCGGGCGGATTTTTAGTTCAAGGCCAGCTTGGTCTACAGAGTGAGTTCCAGGTTAGCCAGGGCTACACTGTGTGTGTGTGTGTGTGTGTGTGTGTGTGTGTGTGTGTGTGTGTGTGTGTGTGTGTTCATGTTCTTAGCTAAATGTAACTTAAGGATACCATGTACAAAATTTTAACTTTAAAGAAATAATTTAATTACTGTAGTGTCACTTTTGATATTTTAAGTGGAACTTGAGTCCCTCTAGTGGGTGGAATTTAATCTGCTTAAGCCCTAGGTAGAAAGTTTGAAGGTGCTTTGGATTCCCATGGCCCTAGCTTTTTTTTTTTTTTTTTTTTT
>NC_034603.1:42560478-42567850 GCF_900095145.1 Mus pahari
CTGTCTTCAGACACTCCAGAAGAGGGAGTCAGATTTCGTTACAGATGGTTGTGAGCCACCATGTGGTTGCTGGGATTTGAACTCAGGACCTTTGGAAGAGCAGTCAGTGCTCTTAACTACTGAGCCATCTCACCAGACCGGCCCTAGCTTTCAAGTGTAATGTTCTCATTGGTACTGGTATCCTTCGTGGCCAGCTTACAGGCAGTACATGGTCTGGACCCAAACCTCTTTCACTCATCTGATTCTCAGTGGCCCCCATCATTCCTGGCCTGTGGGGTTTTTTGTTTGTTTTTTGTTTTTGTTTTGTTTTAATGATAATTCTTGGGATCAGGTGTACATCTTAAGGTTTGTATGACCAACACTTTGCAAGCTGGGCTATCACCCTTGCCTATGTGCAGTTCATTAGGGACATGCTTGGGTCATCACAGGTAGAAAAGGTGATTTCGTGTGGAGAATATCTGTACTGATAGCTGGAGTATAGCAAAGGTGATAGGATTTGGAGTTTGAATCCCAACCTGCCATTACTAATGGTGTGACTCTGAGCTATGATGACCCATAGCTTGTAGTTTTCTTTTTTGTAAAGTGAAGGAAGTGGTAAAGTTTTCTTCCAGAACTGGCTTCAGCATCAAAAAGAACATGTACATAGGCCTTTGTTTCAGGCCCTGTGCTTGGGAACAGAAACCCTGAAATGTCCCTACTCATGTCCACTGTAGTGCACTTTATTAATTGTTGGGATAACTTTCTTCTTTTTTCTTTCAGTCACCTCCAAGTAAACGAAGAAAATTAGAAAAGCCAAGGAAACCTATTACGTTCGTAGTGTTGGAGTCTGTGATGAAAGAGTTATCTCTCAAAGCTTCATCTTTGGGCTCGGAGACAGCGGAAGGCATAGTGGGTGTGACAGCGTGGATAGAAAAGATCCTGACTGATCTGAAGGTGTGGCCCGCCAACTGATGAGCTTTACCGTCTTGATCTTGGGATGGGTGGGGGTTGTTTGAATGTTTGTTTTTTATTGAAGGAATTTGTTAACAAATAGGTGATTTCCTATAAAATTCTGGTTTTTCTTCCACATAGGTGCAACATAAGCGAATTCCCTGTGGAAGAGAAGAAGTTAGCCTTTTCCTAACAGCCATAGAAAATTCTTGGATTCATTTAAGGCGGAAGAGAAGAGAGCGAGTGAGGCAGCTGCGGGAGGTGCCTCGGGCTCCTGAGGATGTCATCTTAGCCTTGGAAGAGAGAAAGTCCACTCCCAAAGAGCTGAGTAGTGGCCAAGACGTGGCCCACAGCCCCCAAGAGAGTGCCCTGTGTGGGCTTGATGTGCCGGAAGGCGAGGCTGCTGCTGATGGAGGCCATTGCCTCAGCCAGAAGTTACTGTGCCAGGAGGAGACTCCCGAAGCCACGGAGGATGAAAGGGATGAGGAAAGGGCCGGCATGGAGGTCATGGAAAGTTGTCAAGGCTCCAGTGATGGAGCCCAGGACGGGGAGGCTTCTGAGAAAGGGGATCACCTGGACGGAGCGGCCGGACGTTACCTGTTTAAGTGTTTAATCAACATTAAGAAGGAAGTAGACGATGCCTTAGTTGAAATGCATTGGGTTGAGGGCCAGAATAGGGATTTGATGAACCAGCTTTGCACTTACATACGTAACCAAATTTTGAGGCTTGTTGCTAGTTAATTCTTAATTTCTTCTACAGTTAGAAAAGTGTCTGTATGGGGCTAGGGATATGAAGCAATGACCTTATGTGCTTAGTATCCAGAAGTTACCCTGTGTTGAGTCCCTTACATCTAACATCATCACAAGGGAAAAAAAAAAACATAAAATAGCTTGCTTTGGAGGTAGAGCCTATTGGGAGGCTAGCAGAATGTCACCACTGATCCATTAGTGACACCATGTGGAATCATCTTAAAAACACAAATTTAGTTGGATGTGCTCTGTGGCACTTGTAACTCCACTACTTGGAGGCAAAGGCAGGAAGATTGCTATGGGTGTGAGGCCAGTGTATGCTACAGAGACAGACACTCGTCTAAATAAAAAGAAGGAAAAAGGAAAGCAGCAGTGGGTCTATTTTTAACCCTTCCTCTCTTCACAGCAGATAAACCTAGGAGGAGCAGATCTTACTCCAGCAGTTCAGCCAAAGGCCAGAGGGGCTCCGGTGGCATCTGGTGTGGGTCAGGGCTGCCTAGAAAGTGCCACCAAGGGTTGCTTGGTGACAAGGGCAGCAGTGTTCTCCAGTGGAGTCTCTACTCATGGCTGCCTTCAAGACACCAGCTTTCTCAAGGGACCAGAATTGAGTGAGCTGGCCCCCAGAAAGGAGCTAACCTGGTGATAGGTGACGGGAGTGTCAGGGAGAGACATCTTCGTCAAGCCAAAGAGAGGGCCTGTCTGGGGAACACACGGGAAGCTGCATGTTCATCGTCACTGCTATTCTGACATTGCCTATTTGAGAACCAGAGTTGAGTAAGCAAAACTCTGAGATGTAGCTGAGGCACAAGGAGATGTATCCGCCAGCCCACCAACAGCATTGTTTTGTAACAATTGTACTGCTTTTTTTTTTTTTAATGTGAAATGGAATCTTTTGTTTTTTAATATAAGACTTAATGATTGAAAACTATTGATCCTGTTTGAATCCTGGAGTTGGGGAAATACTTTCTTGGATTTAAGTTGGGTAAATGGTCAATGTGACAACCGAGGAACTAAGTAAGGTCCTATGTGTACTAGGTGGGGAGTGGGGGTGTCACTGGTAGAACATTCACCTCAATGTATGTAGGCCCCGAGTTCTATCCTCAGAACAATAGAAAACAGGTATTTGTGTGGTGTAGACTGGAGTCTGATATGTTGACAGTTACTTGTTCACCAAATCCTACTTTTTTTGTTGGCTGCCTTGTCACTCTCTGGCTGCTTATCTACTGACATTGGACGGTACTGTGCCCAGAGTAACCATATGTGAAACACACTTCTAAAGAGAACGCCAGGGTTCTGCAGATACCTCTGGAGAAGAATCTTTGTTCTTCCGTGTCTCAGAAACAGTCTGTTGTACTGTATTCTTGACTAGCTACCTAGGGTTCACTATGGACAAACTCTGGCATCGTTCCTGATAGAGTGCCTGAGCTCTTTGGCATCCCTAAAGTAGCTAAGCTCTGTTTTCAGAGGTAGCTATACTTTTTGGCAAAAGTGTAAGGAAATGTAAATAGTGCAGTGGGATTGAAAGCTGGGAAAGAACATTTTAGCCGTGGTCTTCCAGAGATGCAGGTTTTCTTCCTATAACCCTTCCCTGGAGATCTGATCTATGACATTGTGATCAGAAACCAACTAAGGAAAAAGAACACTGTTCTAGACAATTTATCCATCCACTGGACAGCATGAAGAAACCAATATCATAAACTGTTCCCAGGTTGAATTCAGGGCCTTAGACTGCCTACATCCAGTAATTATGTCTATTTGGGAGTATGTGTATGTGAGTACAGGTGCCTGCAGAGGCATCAGATCCCCTGGAGCTGAAGTTCCAGGCACTGTGAGCTACCTGCTGTGGGTGCTGGGAACCAAACTTGGGTCTCTGCAAGAATAGTACATACTCTTAGCCAACTAGCCATCCCCCCAGCCCCTGTTGCTGCTTTTGAGACAGGGTCCCATGTATCCTCAGACATGGTGTGTATCTGAGGTTGAATTTAATATCCTTTTCTTCCAGTATCTATCCTGTGTGCTGGAATTACAAGCCAGAGTTATGTGGGACAAATGCTTGAGTGAACCTGGGACTTCTGTGTGCTAGGCAAATGTTCTCCCAACTGAGCTGCATCCTCGGTCATCAAATCTAGTTTCCTTAATGAAATCCTGGCATCTCTGAGCTCAGTGGCAGATAAGTGCCAGAGACCCTGGCAGATACTCAATAAATGTTTCTTTCATCATAGGTTAGCAGATGTTCACTGATTTTGAAACAGAAGTGGCTAGAGGTGTAACTGTAGTAGGACAGTTGCCTAACATGCACAGGGCCCTGAATTCAATCCTTAGCACTGCAAAACACACAAGTTACCTAGGGGATTGGCCTTCTAGCAGTATTTTCATGTTTTCTCCTGGTCTTTCTGTAGGTGTTTGTGGTTATTTTGAGTTGTATTGTTTAACTTTCTCTTGTACTTTTTGTTTAACTTAGTTTTCTTTTTTTTAACACATTTTGCCTGTTTAAAAAGCCCTTCCAGCACAGTATTGACTTTTGTTTATGTCTAGTTGTTAGAGAACACTTTGTGTTACTGGAGATACAAATGTCGGATCTATATCTGTGTTTCAGTCCTAGGGTTGAGACTCTAAATGGAGAAGGTTGTACAGATGCTAAGATAATGTCCTAGAATGAAAATGTTTGACACGACCACTATCGCTATGGTCCTTGAAAAAACTAGAGCTATGAGTATCTGCAGTTTTGAACACCATTTTTTTTCTTAAATTGTCTAATGAGATGACATTGTTTTGTTTTATTTCTTCAAGACAAGGCTTCTCTGTAACCTTGACTCTCCTGGAACTCACTCTGTAGACTAGGCTGGCCTTGAACTCACAGAGATCTCAGTGCTGGAATTAAAGGTATGTGCCACCACCACCTGGCAATATTGAAGACATTTTAAAGGGACATCTGAGGGTCTGGTTATATATGTGCTTTATGATTGAAGAGAAGCTTTTTAAAGAAATGAGTTATGTGCCATGGTATAGAATGACACTCTGCTTAAGGGTCTAGAGTCATGTTTGTGTTGGTGCTGGTGGGTTGATATGAAATTAAATCTTTGTGGTATTATCTTAAATTCTATTCTGGTCCCTGGAATTGGCTTCTGATCTCCTGATAGCTAAAGTGGGAACAGAAGCTGAACTTGTTTTCCAGTGAGAACTAAGGTGCTTTTGTTTAGAATCTGCTGGGTTTTGTCAGTGTGGTTCCTTCACCCCATCTGTGCTCAGCCATTCCTACATTAGAGCTTTGCTGTACTTTGAGGCCAAGTTGGCAACTCTGAGGAGGACTTTGTGCTAACCTTAAGTGTTCAGGTCGATTAGTTTATTTTAGAAAACAAACCCTTTTCGTGATGGAAATCAAAGCTTCTGTGGTCCAACAGGAGTAACTGGCCAGGTGTGGAAAGATGTGAGAGTCCCATGCAAAGGCAGCCAAAGGCCATTTTGTTTTATTTTGTTTGGGTTTTGAAACAGGGTCTCATTCATTCAGGCTGGCCTGGAACTTTTGAGATAGCCAAGGCAGGCACTTAACTCCTGGTTCTCCTGCCTCCACTTCCGCAGTTTCTGGGCTTACAGATGTTGCCATCTTATGTAGTTTTACGTGATTCTGGGGATTCAACCATGACTTTGTTAGTGTAGGGCAAGCCCTGTACAGCCTGAGCCTCATCCCTTATCAGAGAAGGGAGTAAATGCTGTATGTGACGACCTTCCCTGTAATCTCAGCATTGGTGGGGGTGGGGGTATTGGAAGGAAAAGCATCAGGAGTGGAAGGCTGAGGTCAGGGTTGGTCTTGCCTCCATTGTGAGTTCAGGGCAGAGGGAGTTGTGTGAGAAAGACCCTGTCTCTTCATAGCTTTCTTAGCTTGCAGCACTTTCTTCTGGAACCACACGGGGGCACCTTCAGATCCTTTAATCATGATCCTGAACTTCACTGTGGGAGTGGATAAAATTATATCCATATCTATGGAATTTTCTTTAAGTGTCCAGTTGTATCCAGAGAAGTACTTATGTAAACAGGTAGATGTTCACACAAAAAATTGTAAATGGGGGTATAAGGAAGAATAGCAGATTCTCCCTGTAGTCTTTATTTGGCCTGATTCCTTTTAAATGTGTGTCTTTAGTCCCACTGAGCAGTTTTTCTCTTTCTTGCCTCTGTTGACTCTAGAGCGTACGCGGCTTGAGCCTGTCTTTTGGATCCACTCTTAAATTGTTATGGGTGATGAGGATCCCAGGGATTGGGTGGTAGTAACTTGTCAAAAGCTGAGTGTTCCAGGATTGGTACGATAGAGATCTCCTAGAGAAATGAGTTTTCATCTTGCTCTGAATTTGATCTTGTTGGCAGACTAACATGGATGTGATGAGGTATTCGTAGGAAAAGTGGTGTGTGTTGTCTGTCGTTTGTTTCTATAAACTAGTTGGGCCTTTTTTTTCTTAAGGATGTTTCTGTATAGGTTAGAACGTGCATATGACTAGCCCTGTATGTTTGTAGGCGCAAGGAGAAATTCTTTGTCTCTTTATGGTACAAGGTCAGGGTCAGCAGTGACCCTTCCACCCTGTTTACAAACTTCAGTTACTGCTCCTTGAGTATAGAGGCATCCCAGGGGCACCATGAGGAGTGCCCTGAGGAAGGGGAGAAAAGGATGTGTTTTCATTGTTTTTAGGGAGTTTGTTGCTCAGAAGACTTCTTTTGCTTAATGGCCATCACCTCAGTAAAGTCCTGTCATGTCCATTCATAGAACAATTGGCCTCTTAAGGAAAGCATTAATAGTTTTGAAAGGTACTAATCATCCCAGGCGCCTTGTGTGGGTACCACTGTCCTGTTAAAGTGCCTGGCTCGGGGTGCTTGGAGCAATAGAGCTTACACATGCGTAAGATCCTGTTCTGTTCTGGAAAGATCTGCTGTGACTCACTCAAATGACTAAAACAGCGGTTCCGTTTCTTTAATTGCTGGTTGGAGCAGCTAATGCTGCCTTTGTGAGTCTGGGCTTTTACCCTGAGAAACTATGTTGTGACTGAGTGAAGACCTCGTACCTCTTTGGGATATAGGCTATCTGCCTGTCTGAGTACAAGCAGAAAGCTCAGAGCCTCTAGGCTCTCCTTGGGAGATAGAGGATCGTGGGTGTTCCTTAGCAGCAAGGAAGGTGAGCAGGAGAGCAAGGTACAGGGCTGAAGTTCAGCTTCACTCAGCAGAAGTGGCTTGGAAGTAAGCTCAGAGGAAGCCAAGCTTGTACTCAAAGTACTGTTCACCCAGGGCAGGGAACAGTGGGAGAGCGCAGCTTGGCAGCCTCTCAGGACTGGGTTAGCAGTGCTGTTCCACTCCTTATATAGGGCACCAGTTTGACTGGGCTTCGGCTTCTGGAGAGCCGAGGACTGCCTGATCTACTGAGAAGTGAGCGCCCTGTCTGTGGGAGGACCCAACAGCAGGGGACTTCAGAAACAGAAGGACACTTAAACTTGTCTTCTCTCCTTACTGTGTGGAGAGTTTTAGAGCTTTGTCAGAAAGTCTTGCCATTGGACTCAGTTGAGAAGATTAAGACCAGGCTGGCCTCGAGCTCAGAAATCCACCTCCCTCTGCCTCCCAAGTGCTGGGATTAAAGGCGTGCGCCACCACTGCCCGTGGCGAACACCTTTAATTCCAGCACTCAGGAGGCAGAGGCAAGCGAATTTCTGAGTTC
>NC_034603.1:42567990-42602093 GCF_900095145.1 Mus pahari
CTCACAACCATCCGTAACAAGATCTGACGCCCTCTTCTGGAGTGTCTGAAGACAGCTACAGTGTACTTACATATAATAAATAAATAAATCTTTAAAAACAAAAAAACAAAGGTAGTATCATTTACTTGCCTGTGATAAGGAGTGAGATTAGTAAGTGAGGCTGCTTAGTTACTTCTTAGGCCACCAAATCTTAACAGAGCCTTGTATTTGGCAGTAATGTAGATAATTAAGTAGCTAATGAAACCATAAAATCAGCGTCTGGTGAAAGGACGTTGGACCAGAATCAATGTGAAATAAGTGATAATTAGGTAATGCCTCTTCGACAGTACATAATTGTATAATAATTAGAAGGAGGTTTTGTTCTGTTTTAAACACTATAGTTGCAAATATTTTACTATGGAGCTACACAAAACCCATATGCTTTGTAAGCTTGCCAGCGAAGGTAGGATTGTCACAGGATCATCAAGTTCTTTTCCTAGGAAGGCAAGAGAAACTAGGTTTGAGAGCCACAGAGGCCTTGGAGTCTAGAAGGAAAGCCGAGGATTCCTGCTGGGGGGCTTGGCTAGATGCTGTAGCTAGCCAGTAGCCCCCAGAGGGGGTGACAGCCCGTTTCGCTACTTGTTGAAAAGAGCAGCATACCGGGAGAGCCGACCCTCTAGGGATGGTGGTTTCCTGCTGTTTAGAAAGTGTGTTGCTATGCTTTGTGAACCAAACTCTGGTGAGGACTTAGTGAGGCTGGATCTTCATTGAGAAGGAAATTGTCCTTCCTCTCTGAGACAGGAATGGGGGCGTGCTCCAGCCCTCACTAGCAAGGAGCAGCTTTTCATTTGCTGATGCCCAGTACCATGTTGGATGCTTTGAGGGAAACCAGAAATTTGGATTTTTTTGGATCATGCTTAATTGTGAATCTTGGCAATTCACTCTTTTATTTGAAAAACAAAAGGTTGTAAAATAGTCTGTGATTTCTACCAGCTAAGTTGTTTCTGCCCCCACCTTTCTGCTCACATGGCCTCTGAAGTTTTGTTGCTGCCTGCCCTCTTTCTCTGGCCCTTCCTCCTCCTAATCGTGTCCATAAAGCTTACGTGTACTTTTTTCTCTCTTCAGGCTGCTGCCTCCTACTTGTGTGAGTTAGTTAACCACACATCCATTGTGCCCTAGTGTAGACTCCCCGAACTTGCATTATAGCGCACCAGCATCTGCTGGACAGTGGCGCCGTGCGTAGTTAATGTCTGTGTGGTTGACTGCTCCTCCTGTGTTTTCTATCGCTTTCCTTAGGCAGGAGAGAGCTTTCTGCTCCTTTACTGGCCAGCACAAAGCTATTTCACTAACCTTAGAGTTCCAGAAGCCCACCAGATCTCACCAGCCCTAGTAGCACTGCCCTAGTATAGTCCCATGGCACGGCTGAATAATCGTAACTCTGAGGATGATGCAGAAAAAGCAGGTTTACAGGGGGAAGGGGGTGGGGCAGCGGCAACACAGGGAGAGAACCTGTATGGGGCTGCTTTCAGAAGAACCTAAGACTGGAAAATGGTGCCACCGGCAGTTCAGGGGAGATTAAACAATGATATCTCAGAGAAAAGGTGGCCTTCTGAACACAGCAGAGGCGACCTTCCCCTTCAAGACACTTCCTCCAAGGCAGGCCACATTTCCAGCCTTTCCGTGACTTCACTTACCAAGTTTTCAAATTTAAGATTTAGAAAATGAATAAGCTACAATTCCATCACTCAAGTGAAATTTCATTTCGTTGTGTTTGTATACATATGCATTTTAACTGTGGGGTCAGTCATTGTACAATATACTTCTCTAACATATTTAGCAGTATATTGTGATGTCTCCCCCCTCTTCTGAGTATAAGGCTAATAGTCTGTTTAGGAAAGCTGTAGAAATCAGAATGAGCACTACCCACCCTGCCCGAGGCCAGCCACTGCTGCTGCTGTCCCGGCAGCCTGCTCATTCCTGCGCTCCAGTGTGTTGTGAGCACGCCGCGCTAAGCTTGTTGTTCCTAGTTGGAAATGTCGATTGTCATGAAAAAGGATTTTACTGTTGTAAAAAAACATTTTACCATATGTCCTTGTATGAAAGTTTCAATGTAGTTTTCTTTTTGAGGACTAAATTTGCCTGGAGTTACTGAGGCAGAGAGTCCACCCCCTTACCTTTCCCACTGGAAAGGGTCTGGGGTAACGTGCACTTCCACGAACGAGCGGCTGGTTTTGCCATACCTTTGATAGTGATAGAACGCTGATGTTTATTTTCAGTTGGGCCTGACTGTCTGCATCTATAAGTGTTGGTGCCCTTGGAGGCTGGAAGTGGAATGAGCTACAGGACGTGCATGCTAGGATCTAAACTCAGTCCTGTGCAAAAGCAGCTCGCTCTGCCTGTCTCTGCGTCATCGCTCCAGCCCCAGAGAGCTATTTTAAAAAGATTATCAATTGGGAAAAAAAACTGTTTCATGTTTGAATCTTATTATGGGACTGACCAGTGTTGTCTTCAGCTGTGTATGTTGGATATATCGTAAAACATTAGATTTATGTCAGTTAACTATTGAAAATGTCTTTTGCAAGGATACCTTCCACTTGTGATTTCCTTCCCCTCATCTTTGTTTGTTTGTTTGGTTTTTGGTTTTTCGAGACAGGGTTTCTCTGTATAGCTCTGGCTGTCCTGGAACTCACTTGGTAGACCAGGCTGGCCTCGAACTCAGAAATCCGCCTGCCTCTGCCTCCCGAGTGCTGGGATTAAAGGCCTGCGCCACCAGGCCCGGCTTCCCCTCATCTTTGTAATGATGGTTTTATTTTTACAGTTAAGATTTTCTAGGGATGATCAAGTCCATCACGCTGTGTCTTTATATTTGCTTTTGTGAGTAGAAAATGTTTGCCTATTTCCCATTATAGGGGTTTTATCCTTTCTTTATTCAACACTTGACAATCTATAGGATAATGGTATTTATTTTAAGGATCTGTTTAATAGTGCAGTTATCACAGAGTGTCTTCAGAAATGGCCAATAAAGTGCCATGTAAAGCTACCAGTGGGGATGGGCACAGGACAGGCAGGGACTAGATATGTACACTGTATTCTTTTACTCCCTCCCCTGCCCATCCCCAGCCTGAAACCTCAAGGTAGCTTGTGGCCACTAAGCCCTGAAGAGTGGGGCCAGCACTGCCCAGGGGAGGCTGTTCTATTGCCTGTTTAGGTATGAACCTGTTGGTAGGCCATTCGCAGGTACTGACTTTGTTCCAGCCCTCTGCCTTGAGAGGACCTTCCCTATCTCAGCACATCTCCACCCCTGAGTAATCCAGCTGCCTCTTGAGTCACACTGCGTGACTCCGCCTCTCTTTACTCACAGCTCTGCCAGGGCCCACTCCCTTGACCTGAATTAATTGACTCAGGAAGCCACATCCTTTTTCCTTCAAAGGCATGTCAGAAGTCCTCATGCTTCCCTATGCCTTTCCAGTGGATCTGCTTCCTTCACCCCGTAGTACCCACAGCTCCCACTCCAGACAAGACAGCAAGGCACTTAGAGAAGCCTAGTCAAAGGCTCTTTCTTCCTTTCTTGTTTCTGAGCTCCCTTTCTTTCTCTTTCTCTCTCTCCTTCTCTCTCTCCCTCTCTTCTCTGTGTAGCCCTGGCTGTCCTGGAACTCGCTCTGTAGACCAGGCTGGCCTCGAACCTGAGCTCTGTTTCTTCATTACTCAGTACTCCTGCCCAGGTTGGGTGCCTGGATAAAGCCCTACCCTTTCCACCTGTCACTGGTCAGGCTCAGTCAGAGCTTCTTCCAAGGCAAACCACTCACAGACTAAACCTGCGTGTGGAACGGCACTAAGCAAAGTTAATGATTATCTTTTTTTAGCAATGGTGTGTGCATGCGCATGTGTGCTTTCTTTCCTTGTTCACTCACTTCCGGGAGACTTGCAGGGACTCTGGACCCCATACAGATAGTACTTGCCCAGATTTGACTAGCCCAGACAGAAAAGAGAATCAGGCCAGTTTTCAACTTGACAGCTTGGTGACCTTTGATAAGATCACCTTTTCTTGGGATCTTAGACCTTGTAGTCACACTCTTCCAGCTGTGACATGCCTTGAGGAAGTGCAGGGAGGTAGGTTAGACAGGAGGAGAACGTAAGCTGCACCTGTTTGGTGGGTACTGTACGATCGGGAAGGGGAAGTACAGGCTCTGGGGAGCCCACTTCACTGATGACTGGGCAGATGGCCTTGCAGGGTACCTCTGTCAGCATAATTTACAATTATCCTGATGGCTTTAAGACTTGGGTTCAGGGTAGCCCAGCCCTAAACACACTCAATTTCTTCAGTGTTGTTTGGTGTGTTTTGGAGACAGTCTCATTTTGTAGTCCAAGCAGGCCTCAAAAACTGGGAAGCCATCCCTCTGCGTGAGCCCAGGTTTTGAGGTGGTAAGGTGTGAGCCACCATGCCTGGTTGGAGGAAATTGAGATCTAGGAGCCTGACTTAACCTTAGTATTTCATAGCCTGTAGTGGCCTGGAGTAGTTGCATTGTCTCTTGCTGTATCCAATATGGAAAAGAACAAAATGAACTTTTCCTGGTGTGAGTGTACAGGCCAATGCTACCTTCTCACTAAAGATCACCTGGTCTTACCTATAAACATACTTAGCCAGTTGTCTGGCATATGCTTGTTAAATGAATGTTACCTAGTGCATCCCTGCGCATAGCTGTCTGACGTCCCTTATTTATAGATGGCTCTTTCCTTCCCTTTGGCCTTATTTTAATTATGACTGGTGAAAAGTTACCTAAAACTAATCAAGATACCAAGTCAAGGCTAAAAGGTTGGGGCATCTGGAATAGTATAAGTAGTGGGGATATCTGTGTATTGAGCTCCACACCCTTTCCCACATCCCATTGTTTGGAAGTGCTTTCCTAGAGCAGTGGAGCTGTAAGTGTGGTTCTGTCGGGATGAATGGTCCGAGGACAGGAAGTCAGCACAGACAAGGGAGGAAGGCTTGCTTATGGAATGAGCAGCAGGCATTGAGGAGCAGCGCAAGACAGAAGGAAGGTGTTGGAAATCTGCATGAAAAAGTGATAGAAGACCCTGTTGCCCTCCTGACCCAGACATCCTCAGCACCTAGAAAAGACACCACAGGACTTGGGTATGTTTTAGGAGATTGCTGGCTCTGGGATCATTCTCCAACTCATCGAAGCTTTTGCTGAAACATCAAACCAGACTTTCCCTTGAGTGAATGTGCTTGCCAACTTATGCCCTGACTCCACCCATTGGAACAGGAAACTAAAACATGTTAAAACAGCCTTCCCATTCATTTCCCACTTCTTCTGTGCCACACTATAGGTGTCTCACCTCTCCACTGTCCACCCCTGAACTTCCAGAAACCTTGGTTGATGATTCTGGTGACCATTTTTAGGCTCCTAAAGGCAGTAACAGGACTTGCAAACGCCTTTCTAAATCCTTGGTTTTGCCTAACATCTCCTGACTGCTGTCCCCATGTGACCTAAATAAACATGATCATGTGAAGCCTGTAAGGCTGTTTGTTTTAAATAGCAAGCATCTCTGCTAAGCCCTGAAGCAGATGGGGTACTGGGGGCAAGGGAAAGGCCAGCATTCAAGTGTGCCTTCATCCCACTTTCACTTCCTCTCCCTGAGAGAAGGGAGGTGCTTTCAAAATACTGCTCAGAAAATAATTTCTCTTTTGTCACAGGACTGGTCCCTCACAAGAATAGAAGCACTAAGCTTTGTATGAGTGCTGTGGGCCACTTGAGGAAGACAGGACAAGCTGGACAGTTTGAGTGAATGGTGCTGGCTTCCATGCAAAGCAACAAAACAGGCCGGTAGCAGCATCTCTGGCATCTCCATGTTCTGTAGTATGTGTATAGGTCAGATGCAGTAACACCCAAAGCAAGTAGGCACAGGATGGAAAGGCAGAGCCTGCACCGCTGTAGGCGTCTAAGAAAAGGCTGCTTAAACTGTAGACAACTGGGCTCTCGGAGCCTACCTTCCTTTGCTTCAGCTTCTTAGTGACACTGGACATTTGCATAAGAGTTATTCATGCTCAGCTCCACATGCTACAGTTCAATACATCAAGATCAAAGACTCCATTCAGCTGTGCCGTGTGTCTTTCTCTAGTTTAAACCTGAAGAAGAGAGACCTCCACCCTATTTTGTTCTGTGTTCCTGGCTGCTCTGGCAGCTCCTGAAGGAGACAGGTAGTGTTGGATAGGTTGGATTGTCACGGTGGCCTGCTCTATGGTTTTATGCTTGGCTTTCCGGCGCTGTGCGATGGAGCCCAAGATCCTGAGAGCACTGACTGGCATGTCTCCACTTCCCTTGCATTGGCTACCATGGAGGTTGGCGCATTAACAGGTAACTGTCTATTCCTAGCACTGAGACAGTAATTGCATCGGCCTCATTGTGCCCATAATAACATCCTAGTGCTTTTCAATGCTAACTGTACGAATGGAGATTGTATGGCTTTCTACCAAAGAAGCCAGTGTGGTTGAGTTCCAGATACAGGACATTTCTGTTGTCCTATTCCTGCACTGCAGTTTGATAGTCCTTCATTTTTGAGAGGACCAGAGGTGGTAAGAGATGGTTGAGAGAGGTCTGACTAGACTACGAGCTGCTCAAGGAACAAGGAGCAGTTGGAGTAGTCCCTTCACTTGGGCCTCAGTTTTCTTACCTGCAAAGTGCAATGATTTGGGCAAGCTGACTTCAAAGATCTTTCTGATTGTACCCAGGGACGGTCCTAAGCCCTGCAGCCAAGAGAAAGGCTGACTGGCGAGCTTAGGAGAGTGCGTGGTTCCAGCACAACACAGCGAGCGACCCCGCCCCGCGCCCAGCGGGCAGCCAGGGTAGCGCGCGGCTTCCGCCCTCCACGTTGTTGTTCCTGATTTAGGCCACGCCTCCTTGGTCTGGGCTTCGGAAGCTTCTCCTTTTGATTACTGGTGCCGGGGCCCAACAACGAGGTGCCCTCTGGAGTGGCACACTTTTTGTCCCCACCCACATCAGAAACCGGTGGACAAAGAATTTAGGAGAAGGGAAGTAAGCCCTGGTTTTGAATGGGGGGGTGATGTAAAGCAGGGGATGGACTGCGGAATTCCCCTGTAGGTGTCTCATCCTTCCGTCACCCGGTGGCCCTATCCGCACCCGCTAATACGACCCTGTAGACACTGGCCCTTTAAACCGAAGGCTGGCGGCGCGGGGTGTCCATGTGGAGCTGCTCCATGCCGTGTTGTCCTGCCCGCCCATTGGCGGGCGGCCTGGTGATGTAGCCTAATAGGATGCGAACGCACTGCGGGGGGAGGAACAGAGACAAAATCCGGAACGGGATCAGCTCTCCCGTCCCTCTGTCAGGACTCTAGCAGCCTGCTGTCAGCTCCGCCCAGGGGTGGATCCCGGGGGGGGGGGAATTGCGACAGACCGGACGGCTGCGGGATTTAGGTCGTGTCTACGTGGGGCGAAGAGACCTAAGGGTCAGACTGTAGGTCTCCCTGACCTGTGTCACCGCTGTCTCAGCTAACCGAAGCCTTGGGCTTCCCATTCTCTCTGCAAGGCAGATCCCGTCGTGAATGTCCCAAGCACGCAACCCCGGCTTAACTTGTGGCTGGCCACGGAGAGGAGGGGCAAGTAGGGAAAGCGGAAACAGCGCAGAAGCCTGGTTCCATCTGCTCACCTCCACCCAAGCCACGTGTGCGCGCGCGGTGGGCGGGGCTATCCCTGGCGCGGCCCCGCCCTCAGTGAGACGCCGCGGCCCTGCGGGCGGGGGCTCCGGTCCGGGCTTTGGCTGCGGCCCCGGTGTAGTAGCGGGGGCGGCGGCTGGGGGCAGCGCGGCTCCTTCCCTTGTTGTGTGTGTCGGTGCCTCCTCGCCATCTTGTTGCAAAGCCCTTTCTTGTCGGCGGGACTCCGGGGGCCGCGGGGCGGGAGGCATCGGAAGGGAGGAAGAGGAAGAAGGAAGGAAGAAGGCAGTGCCGCCTTTTTTATTTTTTGCATCAGAATTTTTTAATTTGCAAATTTTTATTTTGCAAATATTTTGGGAGACATTGATTTTTCTCCCCGTGCTCCCCCGTTCTTTTCTGAGGAGTGCGCTGCGCCGCCCAGCCCTGTCGCCCCCCGGAGGTGATCCCTCCCTCCTGCCGGCCCGCCAGCCTGACCTGTGCTTGGCTCGCGGGCCGCAGCCTCGGCCCCGGCGCGCCCCCGGCTGCTCTCGGCGCGATGAGCATAGAGACGCTACTGGAGGCGGCCCGCTTCCTGGAATGGCAAGCGCAGCAACAACAGAGAGCACGTGGTGAGCGGCCCGGCTGGGCCCCTGGGGCACTGGGCAGAAGGGGAGGCCAGTGACCCCGATCCCCTAACCCACTGGAAATCGCAGGCAGGCCCCTCTACGGCGCGACCTAAAAAGCCGGGCACAGACTCCCCGCAAGAGCTGCTGTCCGGGAGGAGTGATGCGAACGTTGAAAATAATTAATGAATTCATTAACATGCAAAGAAGGACCCAGTTTCTGCGGGTACCACCCTAGCTGCCTGGCACCCCCGTACACCTTCAGTGGGGGGCCCCTTAGTTGTGGGCGGGCGGCGCCCTCGCTACCATTAAGGATGTGTGAACCGGGGGATGGGGAGAGGGATGTTGATGTGTGGGGGTGGCAGACCCGCGTGTGCTTGCGTGTGTGCACCAAGATGATGTGTGATGGGAACCGGAGAGAGCGGATGAACGGACGTGTACACGGGTGTTTGTACAGCACAGGAGTGGGCGTGTGCGTAACTGGGTGGGGGTGGGGAATACTCTACGCGGAGCCGCTCTTCGGATTCCCTGGCCTGGGCTGGAGGGTGCGGGGAGCGCTCCCGGCATATCTACGCGCTGCTTGGGGCGGAGGCGGCCTTTGCAGAATGAAATGACATCGCGTGTCTTATGATCCTGGCCAGCCCCGCCTGACCCCGCCTCCCAGAGCTGGGCTGGGTCGCACGTCTAGCTTTGGCTGAGAGCTGCGCTGATTGGGTGCATGTGAGTGTCCCGCGGGTCGCTGGGGGCAGCCCTAGGCCCCCCTGCCTTGCCCTGCTTTAGCCGGTGTGGAATGTGGCGTGTCTGCGCGTTTCAAACCCGCTCTTGGCTGGAATGTTGCGTGTGCCTGCGTCCCAAGCCCGTTGGTTACCCGGAGTGCTGACGTAGTCAGGCCCCGCCCCCGACCACGTGCACGGGGGACACTCCCGCTGGGGACCGCGCGGCCCGGCCCCTCCTCACCGCCTCGCGGTTGCCTGGGGGCGGGGCCTGGGCGGGGCTGGCGAGGGGCCTGGAGTCGGGTTGGCCTCCAGCTCTGGTTGCTGGCCATCTCCCAGGGAGAGCCTTTGCCCTGGGTAGGAGGAGCTATGTTCACCTTGGCTCTTGCTGGATCCTCCTGTTTTTGATCCTGTAGCGAGGGAAATCCTCAAAATCTCAGGGTGACATCTATAAGTAACATCTCACTGACCCACTAACGGTGTCTCTAAGCCCTTCTGGCAACAACCCGGCCACATTGGAATAAGCTCGCATAAGAAGGGTAAACTTTGGTGCGCCCTCAGAGGCTAAAAGAGGGTTTATGAAACTGCCATCCATTCACTTTGGCTGTGGTCCCTAGCCTTCGAGTGCTGCTTAAATAGGGGCCGAAGGGAAAAGACCCCCGCTTTCCAGCCTCTTGTGAGGGCATCAGTTCTGAAGCAGTGTGTGTGCAGTTCCTAGGGACTCCTGGTTCCTCTGCCCCCTCAGAACCCTTCAGTCTACCGGTAGTGTTGTGGAGTTCTTCGCCCTCCTTCCCTTTCTTTCTGCCTATTGTTGCTTCAGTGATGAGTCATGCAGGAGGTAGTAGTGTGTGTGTTGTGTGCCCGCGCACAAAGGCGCGCGCACGCCTGCAGCTTGTTCCGCGCCGTGGGGCGGGAGGAGTGGTAGCCGGCAAGGGGTGGAGGAGCTGCAGGTTCGCAGGCCTCCTCAGACCGACTAGCCATTCAAGGTCAGGAATCACTGGAGATTTGCAAGACCCAAGTGCTTGGGTTTTTTTGCAGAATGGATGGTTGGGGTATCTGTCACATGTCCCTCCCCTTTGTGTTTTGGATCCAGAGCAGGGTCAAGCAAGGAACAGTGCTGGTGGTTAACCAGAATGACTAGTACGCCTATTTCAGCGGCGGATGTGGGGAGGGGGAGAATTGAAGAGTTTGAGAGGAGGAGTCACCTGCTGCTACCGTCAACACAATGCAGATCAGGAATACCAATTATATCCCCACTATGTAACCAGGCAGTCTTCGAGAGATGAAAAGGATTGACCCTACTGTTGCCTCTAGGGAACTCTTTTTTTTTTTGGTTTTTCGAGACAGGGTTTCTCTGTATAGCCCTGGCTGTCCTGGAGCTCACTTTGTAGACCAGGCTGGCCTCGAACTCAGAAATCCGCCTGCCTCTGCCTCCCGAGTGCTGGGATTAAAGGCGTGCGCCACCACGCCTGGCGCCTCTAGGGAACTCTTATTTCACCATCCTAGCCATATATAAAAAGGGTGAAGACCCCCCCCCCTTCTGCCATGCCTTCACCCTTGCTCAGTTAAGCCTACCTGTAAGGGCATGTGGGTTGGTGGATGCAGCTCTGCAAAGGAACCTGGGACAAGCCCCTTTAAGAAATCACACAGCCCTTCCCCCATAGAGTGAGTGCTAGGGAGAAGCAGAGTTCAGCACCCAGGTCACAGCTGGCTGGTGTTGGATCAGAATCTTAGGGGATACATAGGTGGGGACTGGAGAGACAGATCTACTCCAAGAACTCAGGACCAGATGTGGTTCCCACCGGTTAAAAGCTCCACAGGTGACACCAGCTTGCCGACCAGAACTGCTCATGCTCTGAGGTACTCTCTTAAGATGTCCTACTCTGAACAAGCAGGGTTCTCTTGCCCTCTCCATTCCCACCTACAAGGTCAAGCCTGTTATGGACCAGCTGGCTCACGTGACGAACCCGAGGGTGTGATGCACATTTAAGCAAAGATGAGAGAGAAGAGAGGAAAGGACAAGGCCATGGTGGTGCCCAGAGGAGGGCTGAGCCTGGGTTTTGCCAGCATTTGTGGAGATGAATTGTTCTCTTCTGGTTTGGAAGGAGCTTGCTGTTGTGTGCAGAAATGCCCACCTTATGTGCCAAGCTCTGGTAGCTAGCATACAGGAAGGGAGAATTCCTGTACACAGACAGCTACCGTACTTTAGAAAGGGAGCAGGCAGCAGGAGTCCTGTGCTTACCCACCCCCAACCCCCACTCCAGCCCAGATGACCTTGCTGACTTCACTGGGGTGCGAAACCTGGAGAAGGTGTGAGTCTGCATGTATGAGAGTGAGCTTGATACACCTGTGGGCTAGAACATTCTGTAAATCGGCCTAAACACAGATTGTACCTACAAGAAACCCCAGCACCACCAGTGTGCTTGGCCCTCCAGTGTACTCAGAGGAGCCTGTGGGTGGGAAATGAGGCAGAGGCAGTGCTAGGGGCAGGAGCAGGAAACTGTAGTGTAGTGTAGGACTGTGCAGTCCTCCAGCAGCCTCTGCTGTTAGTCGGGGGTGACAGTGCTGGGCCAGGTGTGGTGGAGCCTCATTGTGTCCTTCCTAGTATCTGGGAAGCATGTCTTCCTGGTGGCTCTGCAGGAGGTTGCTGTCCTAGAGGAGCTTTAAAACCCACGGGTTGCTTCCTGGCTGTTGGTCCCTCTACCTATGGTGAGTTAAACCCTTTTCTCCCCCGGGGCCAGTGATGGCTGTGCCAGTAGTCACTGTCAGAAAAAGCCAGGCTGCCTGAATTCCATCCCAGAAACCTATGATGGGAGAACTCCTGTAAGTGGTCCTCTGGCCTGTGTCACGCCCTCACTAACACAGAAAATGTAATTAAAAAATAAACGAGACCGCTCAAAGGAGCTGTGTTCAGCCCTGAGTTGGAGGTGTTCAGGCCCAGCTGAAGAAAGGCTCCGAAGTTGGAGTTCCACAGGCTTCTTGGCCACTGTGGTTTGTGGGAAGCTGGAGCAGGGGCTGGTTTTCTCAGGGGCTGGAACCTAAGTCAGTGCTGACAGGCGAGCAAGGCCTCCTCACTGGAGCAAGCTTGCCCTCCCCTTCCTGAAGGGCAGGAGAGATGGGAAGAGGCCAGCCATAGCAGCTCTGAACTCTCTGGAAAACAGTTTACCATTCCTTCCAAACATTTCCCCTCCACTTCCTCCTCAGCTCCTTCCTTGTCTTGGGCTGGAGATGGGCCTGCTACTCTCAAAGCTTTGAGTGCCCATGAGGCCATGGAACCTTGAAGCTGAGAAGACCTGAGGGGTGACTATGTCCCTACCCCCCTACAGAGGACAGAGACGCAGCCCCACATCACATGACCTGTCTGGGGTGTGTCCTCCCTTTGTTGTCAACAGTTTTGAACACCATGGGCAGAAAAGCCTGGGCTCCTTCCCTTACCTGGAGGAAGGCGATCCAGCCCTGCTAAAGGCCATAGCCAGGGAACCTAAAGGTGAGGCCTAAGAGAAGAGACCCTTTCCAGGGTGGGGTCCCAGTCCCATCTGCAGCTAGTTCTTGAGTAGGTCTCACTTTTCTACTGGACTTTCAGAAGAGATGCTGAAGGTCATGATCTTAAAAGTTGCCTGAGGGGCTGGCGAGATGGCTCAGCAGTTAAGAGCACTGACTGCTCTTCTGAAGGTCCTGAGTTCAAATCCCAGCAACCACATGGTGGCTCACAACCATCTATGATGACATCCTCTTCTGGTGTGTCTGAAGTTAGCTACAGTGTACTCACATATAATAATAAATCTTTAAAAAAATAAATAAAAAGTTGCCTGAGTCCAGTGGCCCTGCCTCTGGACTCAGTACCTAACTGCTCTTCCTTTCTGCCTGCCTTTCTAAATTGTGCTGTGCCTGCTGGAGATGCCACCGTACAAGGGGCACAGACAAGACTAGAGAAATGGGTTGTAACAGTTTGGAAGAAGAGACTACTGTGTTCATTGCTCTCTGGGGAAATTTGAGGCCTTGGACTTAGCCTGGGAGCAGGAGTCCGGGGCCCGCCTCCTCTCTCTCTCTCTCTCTCTCTCTCTCTCTCTCTCTCTCTCTCTTTTTGTTGTTGTTGTTGTTTCGAGATAGGGTTTCTCTGTGTAGCCCTGGCTGTCCTGGAACTCACTTTGTAGACCAGGCTGGCCTCTGTCTCCCGAGTGTTGGGATTACAGGCGTGCGCCACCGTGCAGCCAGGGCCCTTTTCTCATGAAGTGATCTGTATTTGCCTAGTAACCTGGGGCTGAGGATGGGCGAGGACCCCTTGTGAGCTTACAAGTGCAGGGGTGTCAGACTCCAGCGGGTGCCAGGTAAATTCTGTGGAAGGTCTCTGTCTCCTGTGGTGATCTGGGCTGTCGCCAGCTCTAAGACTTCATCTGTTCCTGTGCACACTTTTTTAGCTCTGTGCCCCTCTAGATACTCCTGTTGGTCATGTCTAGTTCATCCAGCTCCAGCTTTTCAGGCCTACAGCACCCCCTACCCTCACTGCCCCTCCTCACCTTTTCATGAAACCCTGCTTCCTTCCCCTAACCCAGCCTGCCACTCCTGGCACCCCTATCTTTTTTTCCCCCCACTTCTTGCTCCAGGCTGTGAGTTCCCCAGTGGTGGGGACCAGGCCTGTGCTTTCGCTACCCTGGCCCGGTGTGCTTGGCAGTGTCTGGTGTCTCAGGCTAGGCAGAATGACTGGGACAAAGTTAGGGTTGGAGGATAGGGGCCCACGCTCGTGAACTGCTAAGACCCTTGTGTGTTCTGTTTAGAGGAGCAGGAGCGCCTTCGCCTGGAGCGGGAACGCGAGAGAGAGCAGGAGCAGAAGAGGGCAAGTAACCTGGCCAGGTTGGCCCATGCCCTGCCTGTGGAGGAACCCCGGATCGAGGCTCCACCACTACCTTTGTCTCCACCGGCACCACCACCAGCACCACCACCACCACTTGCCACCCCTGCTCCACTGACTGTCATTCCTATTCCTGTAGTGACCAATTCCCCGCAGTCTCTACCCCCGCCTCCACCTCTACCCCCCGCAGCCCAGCCTCTTCCCCTGGCACCTCGTCAGCCAGCCCTGGTCAGCACCCCTGGACTCAGCATTAAGGAGCCAGTCCCCCTGCCCACCAGACCACAGGTGCCCACCCCTGCTCCCCTCCTGCCTGATGCGAAGACCACAGTTGCGCCCACTGGCAGCCCCAAGCCTTTGCAGCCCCTCCCCGCGCCCATCCTGACCATTGCACCACACCCTGGAGTCCAGCCGCAGCTGGCTCCCCAGCAAGCACCCCCGCCCACGCTTGGGACCCTGAAGTTGGCACCAGCTGAAGAAGCCAAATCCAGTGAACAGAAGAAGAGGCCTGGAGGGTGAGTGGGGTACCCCAGAGGGGTCTGGTGGGATGGGAGACAACTGTCAATCTTGGGCTGGGAATGCAAGAGAAGATACCCTGGCCAGTTAGCCCCTTTAGGAATATCTCATGCCACTTAGAAGTACCTCTCATAGTAAACTACTGTCCTGCCGGTTGTTGTTCTTAGCTTTCCTTGTCGGACCTCAGCAACACTGGAGATTACGGCAGGCATTTCCAGACCTTTGCATAAAGATTCTAGAACACCCACCCGATCCCTTGTGTCTCTTAGTTGGACCAGTGGGATGGAGGGTTCCAGAGGCTCTAAGTTCCAGAGCATTGAGGTACCGTCCAAAGGTTGGATGGGCTCAACACAGGGCCAGCACTTTTAACTTACAGAAAACGTTAGGGACATCTGGTCAGTGGTGGTATGGGTGATGTGGGTCCGGAAGGCCTAATTTGGGCCTTCCTCCCTGAGCCTCCTATCTGTCTGGGTTTCAGGATCGGAACCAGAGAAGTCCACAACAAATTGGAGAAGAACAGGTGTGTGCGCGCGCACTTACAAGTGTGACTCTGGGCCCGTCCCTCCTGGTTCCCCAAAGCGTCATTGGGTTTGTCCCTGCCTCCAGCTCCTGTATACTCAGGCGTTGGCTAACCAGTGTTCACCCCCTTTCCCCAGGAGGGCCCATCTGAAGGAATGTTTTGAGACCCTGAAGCGCAACATCCCCAACGTGGACGACAAGAAGACTTCGAATCTGAGCGTGCTGCGGACGGCGCTGCGGTACATCCAGGTATGGGGAAGGGAGGCAGGGCTGGGCGGTGCCTTGACGGCCACAGCGCCAGCTTCCTCCTGCTACCGGCTGGTTCCCCCGCCCGTCTCCACGCGGGCGCTAAGCACATGGCCTGGCTGACGTCAGTGGGGCTCCCACCCCGGGAGGGGGCGGGCGGGAGGGCGCCTGCGCGAGAGGGCGGCGGCGGCGCTGCACTCTTTGGCCTTCCCCTCCCCCACGCACCCTGTCTGCTCAGCCCGCGAGTGGCAAGGGGACATAGGGAGTCCAGCACTTTGCTATCCGCAGTACCCGGGCGAGACCCGGACTCAGGCCAAGAGGGGTTACTGAGGGGGTTGGGGGAAATGAATCGAGAGGGACGGTGTGTCACCTGGCAGCGCTCAGAATTACTGTCGGGTGGGGCAGAGGCAGCCGGAATGACAGCGAGCCTTAACTATTTCCATTCCGCGAATGCTGGGAAGGGATCCCCACTGGCAGTGTCTCCTTTCTTCGTGGACACTGACTGCCCTCTGCTGCAGTGCGAAGTTACTGTCGCCCTGGAAACCGCATAGGGTTCTGCGTGCCCGGGAGGCGGTGGGGGGATGGGCGCGGCCAGGCTTGGCGACGCGGGAGACCAAACCGTTGGGGAATGGGAGGGACCAAGCGGTCCCGGCCGCGCGCGGGGGGAGAGCAAACATCGGGGTTTCCGTCCGCCCACTCGGGATGCTAGGAGTGTGCGGCTGCATCACAGCTTCCGTGGGAGGGGTTCCCGTACTCCCGCAGGGGTTCAGCAGCTAGGTCACAACCTGGAGGTAACCGGACCCGGGGCTCGAATCCCCAGGCCACTCCTCCAAGCCGCCAGCCGAAGCGCGCCTTTCTGCCCGCCTCCCGGCGCTTCCCGGCAGCTGGGGGCGGGGCCAGCCGCCCGCGGTGACGCAGCGGACAAGTCCGCGTGGGTGCGCGCGTGCTCTGAAAGGGCGGGGTCTCGCTTGCGGGCCAAGGGGCCCTACAGAGGCTGTGCGACGTCCTGTAGCTTATTTCCGTGATAATTTTACTGACTGTAGGCTTGGGCATAATTCACTTGTTTTTATCAATGCAGACTCTTGGCAGAGATCTCTGCGGTTATTCCGCGATATTTTCTTTGAATATCAGTTTTCTAATTTGATAAGAATAGGTAGTATCGATGAGATGGTAGAATTGAAGTTTATGCAAAAATTTTGCAGTCTTTAAACATTAATAGAAATTGTGACTGCGAAGTAGGAGCTGGAGCAAGTCAAGTGCCTTTTTATAGATGTGTACTTGGGGAAAGGAGCCTTGCATAATGTGTGGATTTGAAAATAGCTCAGAAACAGCCAAAGGAAGTTCCCTAGGATCAGGCCTGATCTGACAAGGAAGTGGGAGGGGCCCCAGCCTGTCGCTGAGAATGCTTGCTTGGTCATAGAAGTAGAAATAAGTCACAAGATTCTGGAACGCCTTCTTGGCACCCACTCATTTATTTCGTTAAATATTTTTAGTCATGCTCTGGGTCTGTTTCTGAAGACCCGAGACCAAAGAAAAGGGATGAAATGTGTTCTTGTAACAGATCATAACTGAACATGCCAGGACTGCCTTTAGGGGTGACTTTGGGGGAGTGGGTGTTAGGGAAGAAAATTTGCAGGATATATTGAGGTGAACAAGGCAAAACGGAAGATAGAGTGGTTGTTTCTTCAGCAGGAGGGAGGGAGAGAGACAGGCGGTGGGATGGCTTGTCTTACATAGAGGCAGCAGGCACTAGGTGAGAGGTGATATGGTTGGTCCTGGGGGGAGTGGCGGAGTCCTGACCTAGGGACTTGGTAGTGTGTCCAGAGGAGAAAGGCTGTGGGAAGGCCTATGGTGGAGCCACCTGCCCTTGGTCTCAGCACTCTGAAGGGAGGGGCAGGTGGATCTGAGTTACCTTGTCTTTTTAAGGGCAGGGAGGGAGTGTTGTGGGAGGGTGTTGAGGTCCCAGAATTGTGCGCAGGCAGTGAACTTGAAGAAAGCCACAGTCAAGCGGAGAGAGACAAGAGGGGACACATAGCTAGATCGACACCTAAAATCATTGGGTTTAAAATGAGGACTCTTGGGCTGGGAGTTTTAGCTTGAAAGAGTCCTTGCCCACCACTCCTGAGGCTGTGAACCCAGTCACCAGTACCACAAGGTGAAACTGTGTGAACTAACCTTTGACTCTGGGGAATCTGCAAGGGTCGTCTAGGCCCACGGGATGGACTATGGCCCCTGATGCTTTGTCTCCCTGACCCAAAATATAGCCTTCCCTGCAAGCAGTGGATAGAGTTCAGGATGGCACTCCCCAGCCAGGAGCCTCGAGGTTCAAGTGAGGACTGAGTCACCAAGGGCCAGTGGTTGATATGGCCTCCTCTGATGTCATATGCAGCCCTCAGGGACAGAGCCAGGTGAGAGGACACACGGGCGCCATGTGTCATTGCGTGTGTAGGGTGAAGCAAGGGTGTCTCCTGTAGATTCTAGGAGCAATGTGGAGAGAAGCAGCTTGAAGTCAAGCCAGGCTGTAGACAGGGAACCTGGGTGGGGGGACCGCCGTGTGGAACTAACTCTAGGCGGGTCGAGGCCAGGGTCTCGAGTTGTGGGCATTGACAGTTGGAAGTTTTGCTCATGGTGTCAGGAATGTCCAGAGCTTAGGGTGGCATGGGGGAATGTGGGTACGTGGGATCTAGTGGTGTGGGGGGTTGGGTGCTTTGCTCTGTCAGGAGAAGCTGCTGAGCTGCTGCTAAGGCATGGAAGGAAGCAGGGGACACTGAGTCTGCCGGGGTCCCTTCCACGAGGGTCTGCCATCCTACCTGACAGCAGGGTGGCGGGCTCCCAGATCCTATGGGACCTGAGGAAGCACACTTTTGGCCACTGGTAGGATCAAGAGTGTAAACTGACTGTAGAACAGCCCTTTTAATTGCTCACAGGTTGGACAGCGGCCGTGCGTGGTGAAACGGTGGTCACGGTGGTCATGTGAGCTAGGGCTAATGAGAACACATCACAGACTCCTGTTTAGTTCTCAGATAACTTCGCAGTAGGAGCACTGGGGAAGGCTGAGGCCGGAGGGGGGTGCAGGGGCCTCAGGCTGGGGAAGGACAGTGGAGGACGTTGGGACTCTGGCAACAGGTTGGGGAGGTGGCTCCAAAGGTAAAAGGGGCCACCTGTCAGCTGTGCTCCACACTGCAGAAGCTGAGCAAAACTTGTAAGTTGTCCTGTGCCTTGCCCTGTAGCACGTGTCTCCTTCCCTTGTAAGTCAGCACCATTGAGAAAGAGAGAGACTAGACAGACCAGCTCCCCCCAGGGATAAAGGCAGGGGGAATACCATGTGTGAATAGCAAGGCAGACTGAGACAAGCCTGCGTGTGGAGTGCCTATGGTCTCTGCACCTGGAGGTGACCCCGTGCTTTACAAGTTAGACATTCAGAAGCCAGTTGAGAAGCAGCCCCTGGACGTTTAGCAAGGGTGGGAGGGTCTGCCTTGACTTAGGGATGCAGCAGGACTGACAGACGTAGGCTTACGTGTCTGCCCTGGAGGTCATGGAAGCACTCCATTACAGAAGGCAGCAGAAAACTGATAATGTGAGCTGGCCCTTTAGAACAGCTCTTAAGCCACCTAGTGAGGAAGACCGTCCTGTGTTCTGAGGGAGGCAGGGATATCTGTGGTGATGAAGGTGGTGTGGACCTTGTGGTGAGACGTCTCTGGAGACGTGCAGTCAGATTTGGGGTGCTCTGGAGCTCCCCCAGATCCTTTGTTGTTGGGCAGAGGTGCACAACGCAGATTTCTCAACATCCCTGTGAGATCTGGAGGGTTGGAGGCAGGGTCCTGGGTGGGGACGAAGCTGGAGAGGAAGCGTAGGTGGGCTAAGGTGCCGCTCAGCTCAGGGGGCAGATTGGAGCCAGTGCTGCGGCCAAGAAGACAGAAGTCTGTGACGGAGACTGCACCGTCACAGTCTAGCGAGTCGCCCTCCAAGGACAAAGGCACCAAGCAGACACGTGAGCCCTGTGTGTGCTGAGAAGAGTCACTGTAGCTTCAGCAGTTGAGTGAGGTCCGGGAGCCAGGAGAGGCAGTGTGGGCAAGGGCCCCAGACTCTGATCTGTGTTAGCCTTTAATGGTGCCCGCGAGGGGGCTCATAGTGACCCGGATACTGGCCCTTACTGGGCAGAGTGATGGAGTAGGAGGCAGGTGTGGCTCCCGCTTGCTCTGATCACTGCAGATTGTCCAGAGCAGTGGTTCTCAACCTGTGGGTATTGATCCCTTTGGGGGTCGCATACCAAGCATATCCTGCATATTAGATATTTCCATTACAGCTTATAACAGTCGCAGCATTACAGTTACAAAGAAGCAGTGAAATCATTTTATGGTTGGGAATCACCACAGCATGTGGAACAGTCTTAAACGGTTGTAACATTAGGAAAGTTGAGAGGTCTAGAGGTTTTGAGGGCCATAGAGCCTGTGGTCGTTGCTAAGGACACCCTGCTGTCCCCTTGCCCTGCCCCCAGTCCCTGAAGAGGAAGGAGAAAGAGTATGAACATGAGATGGAGCGCCTCGCACGGGAGAAGATCGCCACCCAGCAGCGGCTGGCAGAGCTCAAGCATGAGCTGAGCCAGTGGATGGATGTGCTGGAGATCGACCGTGTGCTCCGCCAGACAGGCCAGCCCGAGGACGACCAGGCGTCCACATCCACAGCCTCTGGTGAGCCTTGGCCCCTGTGCTCTTCCTGCCTGTCTCAGGTGTTCTCTTGGGCTTCTCTCAATAGGTTCTTCCCTCTAGAAAAGAGGCCTCCTGCCCTAGTCCGTTGTGTTCCCAGACTCCCAAGCACCTGTATGCCTCCAGCCACTTGTTTTCCAACCTCTTTTGACTTGGCCCTTGCCCTGTGCTCCCTGACAGAGGGCGAGGACAACGTTGACGAGGAGATGGAGGGAGACCGGGCAGGCCTGGGCCCACCTAAGCTGAACCATCGTCCCCAGCCGGAGCTGTTGAAATCCGCCCTGCCAACCCCCAGCACCGCCCCTGCGCCTCTGCCCACCCATCCGCACCCTCACCCCCACCCAGTGGCCCTGTCTCCTGCCCACCTTCCTGTGCAGCAGCAGCCACCACAGCAAAAGACCCCTCTGCCAGCCCCTCCTCCCCCACCTGCCACTCCTACCCAGACGCTAGTGCCAGCTCCAGCCCATCTGGTGGCCACGGCTGGGGGCGGCTCCACAGTCATCGCCCATACAGCCACGACCCATGCCTCAGTCATCCAGACTGTGAACCATGTTCTGCAGGGGCCAGGGGGCAAGCATATCGCCCACATCGCCCCCTCCGCCCCCAGCCCTACTGTGCAGCTGGCACCCGCCACACCCCCCATCGGCCACATCACAGTGCACCCTGCCACCCTCAACCATGTGGCCCACCTTGGCTCCCAGCTGCCCTTGTACCCACAGCCTGTGGCCGTGAGCCAGCCTGTGGCGGTGAGCCACATCGCCCACACCCTGTCGCACCAGCAAGTGAATGGCACAGCCGGGCTGGGGCCCCCAGCCACTGTCATGGCAAAGCCAGCTGTGGGGGCCCAGGTGGTGCACCACCCCCAGCTGGTGGGCCAAACAGTGCTCAACCCTGTGACTATGGTCACCATGCCCTCCTTTCCGGTCAGCACACTCAAGCTGGCTTGAGAATGAGGCCACTTAGGCCCCCAGTGGGGGCAGGGAAGGGGACCTGACTGCCCCTAATCCCACCCACCAGCTCCACACATTCCAGCCAGGCCCAGGCCTGCCCCACCCACACCACCCCCAGGCCTCCTTAGGGGAAGGGGGTGCAGAGACTCTGAGCCAGGGGAAGGGAGGGGCCCCCCAGGGAGTTGGCTGCAGGCAGGAAGTCATCCTGCTGCCGGAGGACTTGGTAGACATGATGCTTTGGGTAGACATTCTTGCCTACCCAGCCTGGTGCCCGTTCTGGTGCCACTCCATCTCCCTGTTTTGTCCCCTGGAAGTCTGCACTGTGGCTTACGTTCTCTGGCTTCCCCTTCCCTGGCCCGCCTTCCTGCGCTGTTGCTGCTATTGCTCTGTCTGGGGAGGTGGCCGAGTTCTCCGGCCTCCCCTCCCCAGCCTCAGAGTCCTGTGGGACCTCTGGATAGGAAACAGGGAGCCCCAGAAAGATGGGAAAGGGGTGGGGAAGGGCCCACCTCTGAGTGCAGGTGACAGATCCTAAGATCTGGAGTCAGGATAGGACAAGTGAAGGCCTGGCCCAGGCCACTCTGACCCACCTGTGGTCACTGTGATTGGTTACAGTAGAAACTGTTAGAATGAGTCCCAACCAACAATAAACAAGGTCCAGGCTGTTGTCATGGCTCCCAAGCCCGCCCCTGGGCTGGGGCTTCCCTAGTACTTCCCCCAGCCCCCGGGTTAGGTACTGCCTGCAGCTTGGGAGGCATGGACCAGCAAGGGCTCTAGGAGCTAAGGCACACTGGGGAGGTATCCGGGGGCTCTTCCCATCTCCCCTCTATGTGGGGCTGCAGTGTCTATGGTGGAAAGGGCCTTTGCTGGGGAAGCCAAGGCTCAGCCTGTGCTCGATGGAGAGCGAGGGTGGGGTGCTTCAGGGGTGCTGTGTCTCCTGCCTCTGCATTTGCAGACCGCTTTGGCTTCTCTTTTTAAGTGGATATTTATTACAAGTGGCCTTGTGTCAGACACTCAGTTACACGTGTGCGCATTCAGCCCCTCACTGGACACTCACCAATGGCCTTTCCGTGTGGGGCGGGAAGCAAGCGTCCCTAAGGTGCGAAGTTTGCACTGGGGGCTTAGGCAGTCCAGGGGCCAGAGGGGAGGACTCAGGGTCCTTCAGATGACATTGTGAGTGGCACTGAGGCCAACGAAGGTCCCGATTACATTCTCCCTTGAAATAATGACTCCTCAGGTGCCTCAGAGCTCACAGGTTCTCCTGGCCCTGGAAACCTCCCAGGGCACTTTATTATTACTATTATTTGTCTCCTGGGGTAGGGATTGGTGGCTAGGACCAGGTCTCAACCCCAGCACAGGAACCCCAACAAACTGGCTGCCTTCCTGTGGCTGCAGCCAGCCACCTCTACCCACATTCTGACTCTGGGGGCCGCCACCACTCTCTGCTCTGTGTTGTGACAAGGGGCAGAATCTGGTGCTGGCTGGGTCAGACCACTTGTCCCATTAATCCTTCTCTGTGTCTCAAGGCCAGTTGCAGAGTTCACAGCATCGTGTTGGCCCCCAGGCCTGCACAGATACCTCATCATCCATCCAGCCCTCCCCCCTCCCCCAGCAGGGGTTCCTCCAGATCTAGTGCCGAATGACTATGTCCAGATTGGTGATGATGGGTGTTGTCGCTGTTTTTGTTGTTTGTGACTGCTGTGTGCCCGAGTGGGCAGCCACCTCCCAGCCCTTTCTTGGGCATCTCCCTTTGAGAGCTGTTAGGACCACATCTGTCCTCACGCTGTGGGACCGCCTGGCCCTTCCCTTCCTATCCCTTCCAGCCTGGGACACACACACATACACACACCTTACCTCTCATGCGTGTTTTACCTGTGCTGTTTGGAGTGGCTCACTGCCTGGGATCTTTACCTCGGGGAGGTAAAGGGGAGAGTGGTTCCCTGGGGGCCAAAGAAGGGCAGGGGATGCCTGGAGGGGAGTTGGGTCTCTCTAGGAACAGCTGCTTCTCCCCCCACCCCAATCCCAGGGTCCCACTCCCAATCCCCAAAGAGGTGGCCCTTGTTTACAGTGAGGACTTGGTCACTGTGTCTCTGTTTCCTGAAATATGAATTGTAGCGACCCCAGACTGTAGAGATTTTTATGTGTTTGGGTACATCTGCTGTGTGGGAAAAAAAAAAACTACAAAAACCCTAATTTTGTACATATTGTATTTTTACTATTGAACTGTACTCTAGTGGCTGTTCATGCTCTGAGTTTAGGTATTGAGACATGAATACTATCCATGTAATAAGCACTTGCCTGGAATAAAATATAAAACTGAAATAAATCTGCACTGAAACCTGAGAAGGAGCTCCCAGCCTGCAGAATCTGGGTCGTTTCATTGCGAGGGGCAAGGGCCTACAGGGAAGCAGCAAGAGGCAGCACCCTGAAGGCTGCTGAAGGGTGAGGTTGGGTGATGGCCTGAGTAAAGCCCTGGTAATGGGGTTCCAGAGCTGGCTCAGCAGCCAGACCATGTGGCACTCTTCCATGGACCCAGGTTGGGTCTCCAGCATCAAGTAGCTAACAACTGCTGGTGGCTCCATTTCCAGGGCTCTGACTCCCTCTTGTGGCTCCCATGTGCACTTGCATGCATGCGATACAGGCACATGTAAATAAGAAATTTAACAGCCTGTTAAGGCCTGGGAAGATGGCTCAGCACTGGCTGTTCTTTTGGAAGACCTGAGTTTGATCACCAGCCTCCAAATAACGGCTCACACTGTTTACTCCAATTCCAGGGTATCCTCTACCCGTCTCTGGATTCTACAGGGATCAACACATGAGGTACAATATGCATGCAGGCAAACCCCATTCCCCACACCTTAACAAAACAAACTGAGGTCAGGCAGTGGTGGTGTATGCCTTTAGTCCCAGCACTCAAGAAGCAGAGACAGGTGGATCTCTCCGAGTTTGAGTCCAGCCTGGTCTACATAATGAGTTCCAAGTTAGGCAGAGAGCTAGACGGAGAAACTGGGCAGGGAGGGGTGCAGGTCAGTCTGGGTATGGTATGGTGTATACCTCTAGTTCCCGAAGAGGCATGCACACAGAGGCAAGTGGATCTCTGAGTTTGAAGCCAGCCTGGTCTACAAGATGAGTTTGTACCAGTCAGGGCTAGGTAGATCCTTTCTTAGAAAAAAACTAAACAAAAACATTGGGGATGGCCTGTCCTTACCCTGGGTCAATGAAAAATCTGGCCTCACAATTGTGACCCAACACAAGGCTGTATAGGTCCTCATTGTTTCAAAACATGATCTTATTTCATCATTAAACAGCCAGTGAAGTAAAGAAGGCAAGAGGTAGTCCTTTTGAGCAAATCAGAAATGGCTAATGACTTGCTAAAGTCACACCGTTACACCTTGCTGGTTAAGACTACAAAGCTGAGTCCGTGGCTTGCTCACTTCAGTGTATCTTTCCTTAGCATTAGGCACTTCTGACCTGGCCTTCTGGGGATAGATAACAAAGGCTAGCCCCCAGGACCCGGGAACAGATGGTAAGGGGTTTCTCAAAGCCACTTTGGGTCCTAACAATCCGTTCCACTCTATGGAGCTGAATGAGATTGGGGGCCAGGATCTAGAAAGTAGAGGCCTTGTCTGGGTCCAGAGGACTTGTGACCAAGTAGCTCTGAGCAGGGCTGTCTTGGAGCCAAGTGGTGGGGAACAAGACCAAGGATCCTGTTAGCTGTGTCTGGTGTGGGTTGATTAGGTGGGTGTTTTCTGCTTGTATATAACCTTCAGTCCCTTTGCTAGGGGGGGGGAGGGCGTCATTACCCTCAGGAAAGAAATACTGGCCGTAAATAGCCTGAACTCTTGTTTTCTGGGGGGCCACTGCTGAGTGTCAGTTCCAGTCTCCCACATCAGCAAGTCTGACTCATGAGGTGTGAGCGCTCTCTGCTGGTCTCATCAGGAAGAGCTTTGTCCTGTCTACTGGTGCTGCAGGTGAAGGTTAGTGTTAATAATACTCACTCAGAGAGTACTCACTCAGCCTTGGTACTGTGCCTAGCACTGCGAATAGAATGAAGCCCCTGCCCTGGAAAGACCACCTGAGACCTGGGGCTGCATCTTTGGGATGAGCAACAAGCCACTCCTTCCCTGTGCTCAGAGCCCCTGAATACTCACCAACATGCCTGTGTCCATGAAGCCCGGTGCACCAGGAGGCCAGCCCAGCCCTCTGTAGACCCCTTCTGGCTGTGGGATCCCCTGTAGTGTCTACATAGCCAGCTAGCACGTTGAGTAGGGAGGTGGAGCAGAGAGGATGGACCGGGGGTGGGGCAGGTTACTCCCAGGTTGATTTGCCCAGACCTTTGGTGAATGTGGTCACAGCAGGATCTAACAGTCGCCCAAGCTATGGAACCTGTGGGAAGGCAGGGCGGTGGGGAGTGTTTCCCTAGAGGGCGTATCAAGTCCTTGTATACAGGCTTCATGTGTCCCAGTTTTCCCTGGGCAGCTATGGTCATAGGTCTGTATTCTGTTGTAGTTGCTGGTGCCAGACTATTAGGGCTGTGGACTAGAACACTCGGTTTTTGAGAAACTGCTCAGAAAGCAGGAGTTACAGGTAGCTGCTAAAGAGATGACCAGAAGCACTCTGGGGTAGGGAAGGGCAAGGCAGTTATAAGCAGGCCCTTTCCACACCTCCCCAGCAGCTGTACCCTCAAGCTCCTTTCCGCAGACTGATCTAGGTATCTCAGATGTGCTCAGTGAGGGGCTCAGAGGGCAGGTCTTCTGGTGGCCGAGAGCTGTGGCCTCGTGGTGGCCTTGTGGCATCCCCCACTGAGGTCACCCCTCCCTTTGATCACCTGACTGAGGTGGGGGGGTAAAGTGGGGGTGGCGTAGGGGGACAGAGATGGGAAGGCCTTCCTCTCAGCTGTAGTCTAGAGGCTCTACTAGTTTACCCAGTGTAAGACTACAGTTCTGTGGTACCTGACTTCCTAACTAGCCCATGCCACGGAGCCCCACATCTGGAGGCCCTTCACAAGGAAAAACTTTGGTTCTCTTACACCATTCTTGGTTTTATGTCTTTGTTGTTTTTTTGTTTTATCTTTTTAAGCTGTCACCCACCCTTTACAGAACTATCTAACACCTGAGCTACTGTGTCCAGCCAGTCCCACAAGTAGCCATCAGAGCCTCGGGCATTGCCAAATGCATTTTATTTGTCTGTTACATTGAAGAGTATAGTTTCTGAGCAAAACAAAAACCAACCAACCAAATAAACAAACATACAACAAAACCCAAAACCCCATACACTGCTCCTCACAAAACCAGAGTCACTAAGGCAGGCACACACTGGCCACCCGTGCTTGGTGGAGACTGAGGAGTCAGGAACAAGGGTGGGCGATGGGGTAGGCTGGCCCCACACAGGCTGTGAGGTGCCGGGGGTGGGGGTGGGGTAGAGAAGGCTGTGCTATGTGCAGAATGCAGCTGGTCCTCTCTCGTGTTTTTCAGCTGCAGCAAGTCTGTGGACCTTGGTGACTTCTAGGCAGGAGCCAGGCAAGGTGTGGACTCCAGGCCTCAGACTTGGCTTACATGTGCTCAGACAGTGGGGACGTGGGGGTGACAGAACAAAGAAGCAGCATGCCTAGACCTTAGGTCAAGGGCTGGACCTCTATCGACAACCCTGTAAACTCTTCCAAAGGCCCTTCTGGGGCTCCAGGCTTCTCAGGACCCTGAGAAGCCTATGGAAAGTGGAGCTGGCCTTGCCTCTCCCTGGGGATGAACCGGGACTGTCCAGGCACCCCTACCTCCCTCGGCCCCAGGAACTCGGATGTCTGGAACAGGTAATAGGTCCCCGGAACTCACAGGCCTGTCCTTGGAGGGGGGTTGTGACAGGACTCTCTTCCTACACTCTCTGGCGTGGTTCTGGAGGGCAAGCACAGCCACTCCCTCCACACCACACAGCGGGCGGCGGCGAGTGTGCTGCTTGTGTGCAGTCCTAGGGATTTCTAGTGCAGAAAGCAAGGGCAGGGTGCAGAGAGTGATACTGTACACACGAGTGGGTGGGTCACTGTGTACTGTGGGGAGATCATGGGGTTAACCTCGTGGCCAGAGGCTGTGGCAGTGCTGCTGAGGTGGACCACTCTCACCCAGGGCCCACATCTGACTGCCCCCAGCATCTTAGGAGAGAGCCTGGGAGGTAGCCAGGGCCTGCCCCTGGGACACATGCCTGAACAGGCAGCTAGTTGAGACCACAGAAGGCCTCAGGAGAGATATGGCACAGAGCTCCTGGTCGTATCAACTCTTGCTAGATGAGGCGCAGGCCACTGTAGACCCCACTAACCATACAGGGCCCCAGGTCGACGGGAAAGAGGCATTGGGAAACAGTCCAGGCTGAGGCTGCAGGCGGCACTGGGGCTATTCTAAGTTCTTTGAGAGGGGAACACAGAAGGCGTCCCCCAAGGCAGCCAGTCTCCTGAGGCCGACCCCTCCTACCCAGCTGTGATCTGCAGGCATCCTGACCCCAACTTGCCCTGCAGGGCCAGCACTGCCCACACTCACATCCCAGGCTCAGTCACTTTGTTAGGTTACACAGCTGAGTGGGTGGGGTTGGCGGGGGTGAGGGTGGAGGTAAGGGATCGGGTGAGGCAGTTTGGGCTATGATGGCCTCTGACTCGCCCTGCTGGAGCTCAGGGGCCTGGTACCTGGGCTCTACACCTTGCTGCCCCGCCCCCTGCAGCCGTCACTTGTTGTCTATGAGCATCTGCACCTTGTGGACCAAGTCCCGGGCAATCCGCAGGATCTCCTGGGCATCATGCCGCTCAGCCCGCTCTGGGGAAAACATGGAGAATTATGGGAGGCTGAGAGGAGCCCTGGCTGAAAGCCCTGCTTAGTTTCCACCTTCTGTGCCCTTGATACCTCCCATGCGAAGTGATCCTAGAATTCTTGGGAACCCTCCAACTCTGTCCAGTCCAGGACTCGAGGCCCCATGCCCCCTTCTAGGGCACAGCGAGAATGGCTGGATCAGCTCATACCGTTGAAGAATTTGATGATGTCAGTGAAGTCCATGTTGTTGTCACGGATAATCTCTCTGTAGGCCTCCACCAGGGCCAGGGCGATGAACAGGACAAAGTGCTCTGAGGAGATGCGCCTGGCTGCCCAGATCACTTCCCACACTGCGAACACGTCCTCATACAGCAGCTCTGGGAACAGTAAGGAGCTGACACTGAATCCAGGCCTGGGGCTTGATGGTGACACATGGCCTCAGGCTCCAGCAGCTAGATTCTCCCTCAGGTACCCAACCTGGCCTAGTCTGGCTCCAGAATGGGGAATCCATCCCAAGACCAAGACCCCGCCCCTTTCTTTGGCTATCTCTGCATATGCCACGTGGCACTCCTCATTCTTAGTGCTCGGGGGAGCTGGAGTTTGGACAAGGCTCCAAAGACCATCGCCTGTGACATAACGAGCAGAACGGCAGTGTGGAGAGGCCTTGCGAGCATTCGAGCACATACATGCCCAGGCAGCCTTTCTGAACTCAGTATGCAGCGATTGATTTGGGGCTCTCCCGTTCCCCTGACCCCCGTCCCATGTCCCACTTTTTTTTTTTCTTTTTTTTTTTTTTTTAATTTTAAAAGACTGGGTCGGGCTGGTGAGATGGCTCAGTGGGTAAGAGCACCTGACTGCTCTTCCGAAGGTCTGGAGTTCAAATCCCAGCAACCACATGGTGGCTCATAACCATCTGTAACAAGATCTGACACCCTCTTCTGGAGTGTCTGAAGACAGCTACAGTGTACTTACATATAATAAGTAAATAAATCTTAAAAAAAAAAAAAAGACTGGGTCTTGCTATGTAGCCGAGACTGGTCTTGAATTCCTAGACTGGGCCCTGATGCCTAGACACACCCACTTCTTACCTCTTTTAAAATCCAGCAGGAACCAGCGATAACAGAAATAGAAGTGAGTATAGTCTCCATTTTGATGCATCAGCTCAAATAGCTCTGAGTCCAAGATCTCATGAGAGAGGGGAAGAAACACTGACCTGAGTTGCTTCTGTGCCGCCCTCAGCCGCCACCCCCCCTACCCCCCACCCTGCGGCACTGCCGGGTCTGCCCCAGCATTCCTGTTCCTTTGCTCCCTCCCTGGGCTGTAGCCTTTCTGCAGGACTCCAGTTTCTGGGCATTTGATTTAATCACTAACTTCACTTCTCACCAAAACAGGTTCAGGCATGTGGGCGCACTGCTCGTTAGTTTGTGACACAGATAACTGTATCTTTCTGTGTGGTGCCAGGCGTGAAACCCAGGGCTTTTCATGTGTAGGCAAGCATTTTACCTGAACTAGAGTCTTTGTTTTTAAACATTTACTTTTTAATGCTTTATTTTTAGTTTATGTGCATTGGTGTTTTGCCTGCGTATACGTCTGTGTGAGGGTGTTCTATCCCCTAGAACTGGAGTTACAGTTGTGAGCGGCCATGTGGGTGCTGGGAATGAACCCAGATCCTCTGGAAGCCCCCAACTCAAGTGTTTGCATATTTTTGCCTACATGTACTCATAGGTGACCATGGGAATGGGCACACTGTGTGCTGGCCAGGGGACGACCTCAGGTGTCACTCACTGCTGCTGTCCACCTTTTATCATTCTTTGAATACAAGGTCTTTCACTGGCCTTGAACTCAAGTAAGTTCTCTGGCCAGAGAAGCCAGGGATCTGATTGTCTCCCCCTTCCCAGGATTATAAAACTACTGTGTGGCTTTAAAAACAAAACAAGCTGGGCGTGGTGGCACACGCCTTTAATCCCAGCACTTGAGAGGCAGAGGTAGGCGGAGTTCGAGGCCAGCCTGGTCTACAGAGTGAGTTCCAGGACAGCCAGGGCTACACAGAGAAACCCTGCCTCAAAAAAACAAACAAACAAAGAAACAAACCCCCACAAACTCAGTCCCTAGACTAAAGTATTTCTCCAGTCCTTCTGACTTGGTAGGATCTCACTCTGTAGCCCAGGCGCACCTTGAATTCATAGCAATTCTGATCTCCCTGCCTCGAAATCCCAAGTGCTGGGATTTTGAGCATGAGCCTGGCAGTAATGTTTTTTTGGTTTTGGTTTTGTTTTGTTTTGTTTTGAGTGAAGGAAATTCAGCTATGGCTGGTGGTACATGCCAATATTCCAGCAGTCAAGGAAGCGAGGCAGGATTGCTGCAAATCCAAGACCAGCCCCTTGGTAAATAGATATGTGAAATAGAAGTTTCCATGTAAGGACACTTCTGGCCCAACCTCTAGCCTCCCTGTGGCTGATGGGCACGCCTAGCTATGCCCAGCCCCCACTTACCTGGATGAGGGAGCGCATGTTGGCAAAGTGGCTGTCCATGGCACCCCCACTGGGGAAGTTTTGGCTCATCCTCTTCATGAGGTGGCTGAAGCAGCTGTAGGCCAGCTGGTCTGCGGAGATGGGAAGGAGCTCCCATGATACCCAGAGGGCAGACTGGCTAATATTCTCCCCCCTTCCAGACTCTTTCTCCAATTTTGTCACACCGAACCCAGTTCCACTTTCAGAAGCCCCCTCCCCACCTTACCATTGTCAAGGATGACCAGGAGAGGCGCCAGGAGATCGCACATGCCCTGCACGTAGCCCATATCTAGGTGTTCCCACACGTAACTGAAATGCCAGGGATGGTTACTGTCACCAAGTCAGTTACTTTTCTTGGGGACTGCTATGAACATGGCCCCTAAAACATTCTGTTCCCCACAAGTTGGCCCTTCTCTCCACAACCCTGAGATATTTACTATATAGCTCTCCCCTAGGAGGTAGTGGGAACTACCCATGGCCCTTGTGCCCAGGCCACTTCACTAGAGGTCAGTGAGGGAAAGCAAAGGCCACCACAGTCTGATGTGAAGGGCAGTGGAGTGAAAGACCCCTGGGATGCAGTGGGGTGGGGGACTGTCCCTGCGGGGACAGTGCTCTAGACAAAATGCAGGGAAACCTGACACAGAACAACAGGTAAAACCCATGGCCCAGGCTGGGTCCCCAGGTCCCCACTGCTTGCCCCTAGTGGCACCTGCACATGATGTCTCTGAGCCTCTCGAGGTTGGAGGTCGTGAAGTACCAGTAGTTGCGGTCACATCTCTGCACGTCCTTGTCTATGCGGTGCAGATTTAAGGCCACGGTGTCCAGTAATTCTATCTGGAAGAGGGGTGTCCCTCAGAGGTAAGACTGGCCTGCCCCTCCCTGGTTAAGGCAGGAGATGATACCCAAACCAAGAAAACTCAGCCATCAAGGACCCAGAACTCTCAGCGATGCTCGCAGAGCCCTTTGAGGACAGGCACACCACCCTCTCTCCCCTCGCAGACAACCCCCAGATTTAGTGTGTCACTGACGGCAGTGTCAGGGAGCATCACGTACAGTATAGGCTGTGGCACACACAGCTGCGAGCTCCTGGCCTGGATCCTGGGGTCCCGGGAAAGTGTGGGCTGCAGTGGCTGGACCCTCGGAGCCATCTTCTCCAGCACCGTCGTCTTCAAAGCCCACACTCTGTGCCTCGTCTAGGCTGGACTGGATGCCTGAAGCCACAGAGTAGTTGCGGGAGGAAGGCAGCCCCGAGTCTGGAGAGTCGAACTCCACAGACTGCTGCTCTGCAGCTGCTATGCCCGGAGTGCCAGCTCCTGGGTCCTGTTCCTGCTTTGGTTTGGAATCTTCTGGGTCCTGAGGTCCAGGGGGTTCTAGATCATCCACAGAGATAAACACCTGGTGGGGATAAAGAGATGGCTCCATCCAACACTCCAGGATCTCCCCCAGATTAGCATGGAGCTGGGAAGAATTTTCTTTACCCCTCCCCCCCAAAAAACCTCCCAACACTGCATCCCCTGGGCGCCAAACTGGTTTCTGACCCAGCCAACCAAGAGAAGAACAAGGCTTTAGGCAAAAAACCAAACAGGCTGTGCTTGCTCACTGTACTCCACAGTTCCAGGAGACTGCTATAGGAAGGGGAAGAGAGACCCCTAGGTTTTTTGGTTTTGTTTTTCCAAGACAGGGTTTCTCTGTGTAGCCCTGGCTGTCCTGGAACTCACTCTGTAAGCCAGGGCTGGCCTTGAACTCAAGAGATCCACTTGCCTCTGCTTCCCAAATTCTGGGATTAAAGATGTGCATCACCACCACCCATATTTTTTAAAAGATTCATTTTTTATTTTTAAAAAATGTATCTGGCGGATGTACTTGAGTGCAGGAATCTGCTGAGACCAGAACCACCAGGAACTGAGCTCAGGGCCTCTGCAAAAGCAGTGATCTTAATAGTTGAGCTGTCTTCAGCCTTGAGGCCCTGTAACCCCTAGGCCCCACCTCCTGGTAGCCAGTTAGAGCTCTGTGCCATTCTACAAAGACCTGAAGTCACAAAGGAGCCCAAGAGACCTGCCCTAGTGTCTTGGCGTGGAGGGTGGGGTGTGGAGGGAGGGGAGAGTAAGATGCACGTTTTAGGAAAAGCAAGTTCTTTATTCTTGGTATTGGATGTTGAACAGACAAGACAGGAAAGCTTTGCAACAATAGTCAGTCATGTTTCTCTTCAGACAAAGGACAGAAGAAGGAAACAATGTACAGAAGCCCACCAGTGTGAGCAAACCCCAGGGGAGAGGTCACGCCCTCCCACCGCCTTAGTCTTTTCTTTTTCTAACTGGATATGGTAGTTGAAAGGATGTTACAAGTTTTTACTCTGGGTGAAATCAGAAACACTGAGGAAAGCCAAGCTTGTAGCTCTGTAGCCCAGGATGGCCAATGGCCTTCTCTTACTCAGCCGCCAAGTACTCAGATCACTAGAGAACAGCAGCACAACAGGTCAGGCTTGTTTTTATGATGTATCTGTCGTGTGTGTGTGTGTGTGTGTGTGTGTGTGTGTGTGTGTGTGTGTGTGAGAGAGAGAGAGAGAGAGAGAGAGAGAGAGAGAGAGAGAGAGAGAGAATGGGGGGGGGAGGTTGTTGGGAATGCCTGTGCCACAGTGCACACAAAGCCACAGGACACTTTTGTGCAGTCAGTTTCTCTTCACCTGTGAGTGGGTTTGGGGATCAAACTCAGGACATCAGAACTGGGCAGGAACCACTTTTACCTGCTGAGCCAGCCCTTTCCTGCCCCAGATTCAGGTGTCTACAAAGCCAGAGCACAAAGTCTGCTCATGAGCAAGGGATCAGGGACAGAGCACACAATCTCATTACGGATGGTTGTGAACCACCATGTGGTTGCTGGGAATTGAACTCAGGTCCTTCAGGAGAGCAGTTGGTGCTCTTAAACTCTGAGCCATCTCTCCAGCCCTGGAAATACTTATTTTTATTCTCTCTATATGGGTGCTTTATCTGCATTTATGTCTGTGTGTCATATGTGGACATGTGACATGCAGGGCCCATGGAGGTCAGGAGAGGGCATCTGTGTGTCCTAGAACTGGAGTTACCTACCAGTTGGTTGTGAGTAGCCATGTGGGTGCTGGGATTTGAACCCAGGACCTCTAGATGAGCAACCAGTGCTCTTGCCTGCTCAGTGCAGCCATCTCTCTGGCCAGGCTATATTTTCTGTTAACATTCATGACTGGTAAAGTATCAAGATAAAATTTTATCTAAAGAGGCCTTTTCCCCCTCTTTTTTTGAAATGGGACTACATAGCCCAGAGTGGCTCTGACTCTGCTGTGTAGCTAAGGCAAGCCTTGAATTCCAGGTCTTCCTACTTCTCCCCATAGGATACTGGGGTTTCAGATGTGAGACACTAAGCCTGGTTTTTACTTTTTTTTTTTTTTAATTTATTTATTTATTATATGTAAGTACACTGTAGCCGTCTTCAGATACCCCCAGAAGAGGGTATCAGATCTCATTATAGATGGTTGTGAGCCACCATGTGGTTGCTGGGATTTGAACTCAGGACCTTTGGAAGAGTAGTCGGTGCTCTTAACCACTGAGCCATCTCTCCAGCCCTGGTTTTTACATTTTTAATGGTAGTTTATTATACAAAAGAATGGGCTTTACCATGACGACTTCACACTTATTTGTCAGTATATTTTAGAGAGAAACTATTTTGAAGGAGGAGGGATATACACAAAGTGGGGGCTGGCAAGATGGCTTAGTGGTTAAGAGCACTTGTTGCTCTTAAGAGGACCTGGGTAAGTTTCCAGCATCCATAATGTGGTTCTGGATTACCCATAACTCCAATTCTAAGGAGTCCTGATGCTCTCTTCTCACCTTCATGGGCGTCAGACACAGACAATACATGTGAACAAAATACCCATACACATAAAAATAAATAAACCTTAAAAAGGAAACCTTAAAAAAATCATAAGCCAGGCATGGTGGCGCATGCCTTTAATCCCAGCACTTGGGAGGCAGAGGCAGGCAGATTTCTGAGTTCAAGGCCAGCCTGGTCTACAAAGTGAGTTCCAGG
>NC_034603.1:42602334-42617873 GCF_900095145.1 Mus pahari
GGGCTGGGCATGATTGTACACAACTTTAATACTCATATTTGAGAAGCAGAGGCAGGTGGATCTCTGTGAGTTCAAGGCTACCCTGGTCTACATAGTGAATTTCTACAGGGTCTACAACATGAGATCCTGTTTCAAAAACAAGTGACCATAAAAATAAAAACAACGTATGCCAGGTTAAGTGTCTAGAGTATGCCTGTAATCCCAACATTTGCACTAGGAAGGCTGAAGCAGGATGAGAGGTGAGACCAGCTCAAGACAGAAGGGCCTGGGGAGGGGAAAGAAGGAGGGAAGGAAAAAGAAAAAAAAAAAAGACTCCCAAAACAAAACAGAAAACCCCACATACCCAGGTATGGGTGGGATGGCAGCAGCAGGCAGCCATGGTTATAAGCTCTGTTCTCATGGGAGAGTGGCGGCTGGAAGAGCCAAAGTGCTCTACCTACCTCTGCAGTCTCTTCTACAAGGTGACAGAAAACTGCAGAGAAAGGATCCTGCCAGGGCAGAGCACTCTGTTCTTTGGCCAACAGCTTTTCATAAAGCCTCTTGAATCCGAGGCAGGGGAATGAAGAAGTTTGGCGACTGGGGCCAGACACTGGACAGCCTTGCCCTCATCAGGCAGTACTGGGACCCATGGGAACCCGTGACTACCTCACATGCTCTTTACACGGAGGGAGAGGCTTCCCTAAACTTCAAAAGATCCATGAAACCAGCACAAAGCAGTGACTTGTTTTTGTAAAAGTACCAGAAGTTGCCCATTCTTCAATTGAAATTGTGAGACACTAACACATATAGCCTCAGTCCAGGACCCAATTGCCAGGACTGGAGGCTGGCTTCATGCTTGGGACTCTTGTGCCTAAGAGATTAGTGGGTCGCCCCCAGCCTTCCCCCAATCTGGCTCACATCATTGCTGATGGTGGAATCCCGGTGCACGAGGCGCTGCACGTGGCTATCGATGCTGCTGCCCGAGGAGAACTTGGTGAGAGTGGCTGGGTGAGCCTCCCGCTCCCGCTGCCTCACTACCACCTCGCAGGCCTTCCACTCTGCCAGCACCTGCTGGTACCTTGCTGCCACTGCTGTATCCACCTGTGCACAGACCACACCAGGACCGTGAAGAGAGGGTGCCCAGGGCCTCCTCCTCAAAGCTGGCCAAGCCCTGGAACTTCAGCCTAGAGGGGACTCAGGAGTTGAGATGGCTGACCTAGCACTCATGAGGACCAGGAGGCTGCCCTGCTACTGTCTTCTGTGCTGTTTCTAGCTCGGAGGGGCTAAGGCTTCCAGCCCCTCCCCCTGCCCAGGGTCACTTGCCCAGCTGCTATTTCCTTGGCTCTGTATGAGCGGGATCCCTTACCTGCTCCATCTCCTTCTTGCTCATGCCAAACTTGTAGTGGCCAAGCAGGAAGGGCCAGACGTCCTTGCGAATCTCGTGTTCCACGCCTCCATAATACACCTGCCGCAGCAGCTCCAGCTCCTTGTAGTTCTGAGTGACCCAGGGGGTAAAGGCCATGCAGCCTCCAGTTACTGTGTGGCCCAGTAGCCAAGCCATATCCCAGGGAGAACTAAGTCTGGGTTTTAGTGGCTGCACTGAGCCTAGGCATACCCTGCTTGGGGCAGCCATAGTCTCCTGTTCCCTGGTTATAGCTTCAAGAGATCTTGTCATATTTTGTCATGCAGGGAACAGAGCTCTAACAGGCAAATAGCTGTCAGTTCTCAGATCAATATGGAAGTAGATTGGATTCTAGGCCCAGACCCTTTCTTCCCATGCAGATGAGAGTCAGCCACCCATCTATGATACCCCACGGCATCAGTCTAGTTTGTCTACCCAACTCCCTACAGTGTTGCACCCCAAATGAACAGCTTAAAGCAGGCAGCTGCATGGAACTGTTGCCTCCCAAGTCTCCACTCATGGCCTCTGCCGTGGGAGGCCCAGTTTGCACCTTTTTGTCCTTCTGATACTTGCTCCACACATCCTTGGTGAGGCCACCTGAGGCCCCCGGGGGCCTGTCTGGTGGAATGATGTTGTGATGCACCAGTGCAGACAAGTGTGTCCTCACCGTGGACAGGTGGCGACAGTAGGCTAGCCCTACAGTGGACAAAGAGGTGACTGTGACTGGGTTCTTCCCCACCCCCAGCCCCTCAGAGCCCCACCTCACCACACACTCACAGCCGTAGAAGGCCCGGGACACAATCTGCCTCTTCATGCTCTCACACAGCAGCCGGAGGGGCAACCTGTGGAAACATCCGGGCTCAGAGACAGGGACTGCAGCCCGCTGGCAAGAAGGGCTGACGTTGTAGCTTCAGGGTGCAGAGGCAGGCAAGATGCTGTGTGGAGAGGGGATGCATACAATAGTGGCCCCCACCCTGCCAGTTATCCTTGATGCTGCTGTTGAGGGCCCGGCTTTAACTGTGCTACAGTAACCTTGATTTTTTTATGTATAAATGGAGACATTTCAGGATCACCAAAAATGGCAGGTTAAAAATGAAGTGCCGGGCGTGGTGGTGCACGCCTGTAATCCTACCTACCACTTGGGAGGCAGAGGCAGGTGGATTTCTGAGTTCGAGGCCAGCCTGGTCTACAGAGTGAGTTCTTGGACAGCCAGGGCTACACAGAGAAACCCTGTCTTGAAAAACCAAAAAAGAAAGAAAAAAAAAATGAAGTGACAGGTGAAGGAGAAGTCAGTCAATGAGCCCAAACTGTTCCCATGTTGCCTCCATACATGGTAGTGCTAAGTGTTCTCAGACACACAGTGGGACTGCATCTGTAATGGGAACATGAGCAGAGTACTGTTATCTACAATGTGGCAGCACAACCCTGGGCATTCACATGGCCCTCCCCTGCCTTAAGGAAGGAGGTGGTGTCACCCCATTTTGCAGGGGAGAAAACTGAGGTTTAGAAACACAGAAGTGCCAAGCCTTTAATCCCAGCACTTGGGAGGCAGATGTCTGTGAGTTGGAGGCCAGCCTGGTCTACATAGAGAGTTCTAGGCCAGCCAGAGCTACATGGTGAGACCCTGTCTCAAAACAAAAAGGAAAGCCTGAGGCTGAGGTAATGTAGGTAGCATAAATGAAATCTGAATCCAGATCTGTCCCACTTAAAGAGGCCTTCCTGTCATGCCAGTGGCACAGGCTGTAAGGACAGAAGGTTCACACATGGATCGATGCATCAATAGCAGGTTATTCTGTCCTCCCCACTCACCTGTCAGGAATGCAGCTGCAGTGACTGGGGGTTGCATATGGGGAGCTACTGGAGGAGCAGGAAAGGCAGGAGGAGCCATGACCACACAGGGGCTCTAGGTGCCAGGCTGTTAGGCTGGGTCCAAAACCCTGCATCTCAATCATGTCGCCAGCATCTGAGGGGAGGAAGGAGCCAAGGTCAATGCCCATGTAAGCTCTCTCCCCCAGGTGCCCTGCAGCGTGCCCATCTCTGCCCAGAGCTGCAGATGAAATCACATTGGTGGAAATTCCTAAGGTGGTGCCTGCCTGGCTGAGAAACCGGAGATGAGGAGAGAGTGGGAGGGTGCCTGATGCTGCCCAGCTTCCCCTGAGCCTGGAGAAGACGGCAGCCTTTTCTTTGTGGCAGGGTACTTGTACTGAGTTGTGTTCCCCTCAGCCTGGATAAGACGGCAGCCTTTTCTTTGTGGCAGGGTACTTGTACTGAGTTGTGTTCCCCTCAGCCTGGAGAAGAGGGCAGCCTTTTCTATGTGGCAGGGTACTTGTACTGAGTTGTGGGCGATTGTCACCCACCTCCACCAGTGCCAGAGAACACAGGAGGAAAGAAGAACAAAGGTCTCTGCTCCCCAAAACACTGCCAGGTAGCCTGGGCTGTAAAGGCTCTCAGCCTGCTTCTTTCTGAGACACCCGGGAATGTGTGTGGATGCCCCCACCCCCCGTCAATGATCAAGATCATGAGGGGTCTCAAGCTATGTTTCACTAGCCTCTGGCTTCCCAAGATCTGCAACAGTGCTTCCTGCCCAAACCGGACATCCCGAAGCCTGCATACTTAGCATGGTAGCTCTTGTGTGAGCTGGAATGGAGGGAGATCCCCAGGGCTGGAGTGCGGGAGCGGTGTCTGGGCACACAGACCCGATGATCATAGCTGACCGTGCCAGTGTGAAGCATCAGAAGACAGAGCCTTGGACATGTCTGTACTTCTGTAGATGAAGCTGTCTCAGCCACCCCTACTGATCTAAATCAGAACTGAGTCAAGACTCTAGAGTTTCTAGGGCCTGCACTGGGCAGAACACTGTTCAGGGTGGACACTGGCTAGGAGCCACAGAGATGAGACACAGTGAAGGACTCAGTGGTATCATGGGGTTGGGGTGCAGAAAGAGGAAGAACAAGGAGAGCTGTGTGTGCTGAGGTCTTCAGTAATGGCTTTCTAGGTAAATCTAGCAGGAAACCCTGACTCCCCACAGTCTGGAGGTCAAGGACTGGTGTTTTTAGATAGCCAGACTCCAGCTCTGGGTGTGCCTTGGTGGTGAGGGAGAGCTGATTTCCCTCTAGTCCCTTCAAGGGCTGCCCTGCCTTGTCCCACCAGACCTATGGGTAGGATTGTGTCAGTATCTGGACCTTCAGCTCCACCAGGAGGTCAATTAAGGGGATATGTTTGGTAGGGGGGCTGCGGCTCTGGGAGTGAGGGGTCGCAAGCCATGCCGAAGACTCTGGGAACCGCCAGAGAGGGTAAGTGCGGGTGGGGGCAGGGATTGGAGTCTACTCAGCCCCTGCAGCAGGCAGGAGGCCAGGTGTGGGAGGAGCCAGGGCAGGGACGGAGGTGGGTAGGGAGGAGTCAGCCCAGCCAGGCAGGCAGCAGGCAGCAGGCAGGGGTGGTAACGGGTGCGGGGGGGGGGGAGAGGATGGGCACAGAGGGAAACAAGCTCAGTGCCCAGAAAGTTGGGCCCAACCAAGGCACATCTCCTGGGTCAATGCTCTTCACCTTAATTCTCCAGGAAGGAGCGGAACCAGCCAGCATTGCACACTCTCTACACTGAAACAGCCCAGTGTAGACAGCTGGAGCTCTGAAGTGACTGGGTGAGTGACTGGTGAGGCAGCAGGCTGGACAGGGGTCTGCTGGGTCAGCATTGACTCTGACTCTCTCCTCTGAGCATGAGGAAAGTCTACCATGAACAATCAAGTGGGTGAACCACACAGCTCCTAGGACTCCGAGTGAAAGGTGTCTCTGGCCTGGAGCAGAATTAGAGTGAACAGCATCTCTGCTCTGGGGGGGAGGGGGGCAGCAGGAAACGGGGCGGGGCGGGGAAGAGACCTGGACACCCCGCCACTTAATCACATGCACAAATCAAGCATGTTGCAGGCCTGAAAAAGCAATGGCTGCAGAACTCAACAGTGTTGTCATTATGGACTGGAGTGCACAGGGGAGCCCCACCCCCCATCCCTTCTTCCCACTTCCCTCCAGACTTTCTTCTCATACTGGTACCCCTCCCCCAAGTACTGCGGTCACAGGGGCTACCCAGTGGGTTGGTCTAATTCCCAAATTCTACAAAAGGATATCCAAACCACTTTCAAGGCCTCTGGACCCTCTGGGCTTAGAAATTCATCTGATTCAGAGGCCTCAGTCCTAACTTTAGCTAGTGGGCTTGCTTTTTTCTTCTGAGATCTCAAGTTGCCTGGGCTAGCTTCAAACTCCCTCTGTAGCTAAGGCTGATCCTGACCTTCTGACCCTCTTCCTTCCACCCAACAAAGTGCTGGGGTTACAGGAGCGTGTGCCGTTCCACCCAGCAGTCAGTGGCCTCACTACTGCCAAGATGCAGGTTTGAGTTCAACCTTCCCACATTACTCAAGGCCAGCTAACCTGTAAACAGTGTTGTCCAAGCCTGTGGTGCAGCCAGCTAGACGGCAAGTGTGTGTGTCAGCAACCTAGTAAGTGGGGTATCCCATGGCCTACAGAACTGAAAAGGAAGGGCAGAACTGTGGCAGGAACAAGGGCAGCTGGCAGAGCTGCCTGACGGGTGCTGGGTGTGCTCTGAACCACAGGTCTGGCTGGCAGGAGTAGAAGTCATTGCAAACTGAGTGACTCAGAAGACACTGTGCCCTTTAGCAGAACTCTACAGAAGTTTAAGGAAAGACGCCGCATCAACAGCATCTCCATAAGGAGTTCATGTATTAGATTCTTTGTAAAAGCGAGATCAATTAAAACTCTGTGGCATAGATATGATGGGGATTGGAAAATTCCCTAGCACCTAAGATCTAGTCTCAGCGTCACTGTCCAGCCTTTCCTGGAGCCACTCCCTGGCCCACAAAGGACCCCTGGTTGATGTTTCTCCAAAGAGGGCTCCTTCTCACTGAGACAGCTCTATGTTTAAAAAAAAGAATCCGCTGAGTGTGGTGGCGCACGCCTTTAATCCCAACACTCGGGAGGCAGAGGCAGGTGGATTTCTGAGTTCGAGGCCAGCCTGGTCTACAGAGTGAGTTCCAGGACAGTCAGGGCAATATAGAGAAACCCTGTCTCGAAAAAAAAACAAAAAAACAAACAAACAAACAAAAAAGAATCCAGTGCGCAGAGGCATGCTGAGGGGCTGCGACTACCGTCCTACGTTGTCTCTAGGGAAGGAGATCCCAGCCACCGTGGAAGTTGAGGTCCTAGAGTATGGGACACGTGGGTAACACCAGTGAGAAAACCATGTCTGGAGATGTTAAAATACTTGCTCAACTCCGCACAGTGAGCCAGGGGCCTGTGGGCAGGAATTCCCGCTGCTGCCAGGAGCCTAGATCGTTCCTGGACACTCTGTGGTAAGTATTTTTAGCTTCATGCCAAAGTACCAGGCCATATACTACAGGCCTCCCATGGGAAGATCAATCCTTAGAGCCAGCCTCTTCCCCTGGGGACTCTGTCCAGCCCCTCCTCTGCCTCATGTCTTCTTAAGTCAGAGTGTGAAGCACAAGGCTGTAGGCTGGTTTTCCTGTCAGCAGACAGAATGAAAGAGACCACAACCTGGCATTTGTCAACATGACTGGCAGGAACATGGAGAGGTTCTGAGGCCATCCGGTCCCCAAGAGGCCATCAGGTAGCCAGCCAGCCCTCCTTCAGTGGCTCTCTTTCTCTCAGCATAGAGCCTCCTCCTCATTCAGAACCATTTGCTCTGGTACATTCCCTCTTCTTGCCAGGACTAATCTGGGCTCCTCGTGTCCTCAACTGACCTGCCTCTGACAGAGGAAATGGCCCTGCCCGTAAGTCCCCTAATGCCAACACTGCTGTTTGAGCCCCTGCAGTGGGTGGCAAGTGAGCCCAGAGGGGTTAGGGTGGAGGATGAGGTGACTCAGGGACAGGGAGGGATAAAAACCTTTCATCGGATTGGGAGCTGTGAGGTTCCGCGAGCAGATCATTGACAGCATCGCGTGTAGTTTATCCTCCTCTTCCTCATCATCGTCCACCGAGGCCGCTCGGCTGGCCGCTAGGTGGTGGTAGTTAATAGTGACTGCTCAAAGAGAATAGCGAGAGAGGCAGAGGCATGAGGGCCCTAGTCCCTGAGCAGGAGAGACCAACTGCCCTCCTTGAGGTGATGGCATGGAGACTGAGATCACCGTGAACCTGCGAGGTATAGAGGGAACGGCAGGGTGGGGGCTAAGAACCTTCTGTAGTTATTAGGAGAGTGTGGAAGGTGTGTGTGTGTGTGTGTGCGTGTGTGTCTAGGAGACCAACTCTGACTAAGGTTAGTTGGGACTGGCCAAATGGATCTAAAATGGACCTAAATTTTTATTTAGCTATCACAGTTGGGCTGCATTTAACCTAGAGATGACCCCAAGCCCTCATTTTAAGTGTATAAGTCCAACCTTCTTCTTCCAGGGTCCTCTCAGGACCACCTGGAAAAGCAGGAGTCATTTAGCTGAGTTTCAGCTCTTGATGCCTGTCTCGCCTTCTAGGAAGGTAAGAGGTCCTCACAGTGATGTGAACAGAATGGAATGTGTCATGGACTGAAGAAGGGAAGCCAAGCCAAGCCAAGCCTGAGGTGAAATGCCAGTCTACAGCGTTCTGGCTGTAGCTGTCTCTTATTTGGTACATCTGAGAGGAACAGAGTCCCCCAAGCACGGGTCCTCCAAGCCTATTTGGATCATTTACGCTGTAGCTTCTGTGTGAGGTCTGGGTCACCTGCCCATCAACAAAGATACACTGTGGATAACTTTTTGGCACAAGTTAGGAAATGCAGGGATGGATAGGTGGTCTGGCAGATTCCCTGAACTAATCTTCAAGAAATGCAAGTCTAGTGCAGAGAAACCCATGGGTAGCAGCATCACTGAGCAGAACGAGCAGATACTTCTTGATAGACCCCCATCCCAACCCTGAGGCCCAGTGGCCTCAGGCCACGGCCCTCACCAGGCAGACTTCAGGTTTTGTCCTCATCAGAGGATGCTCTGTGCCAGAGGCTGGCTTGGGGAGGACTTTGGCTCAGGAAGTGAGCACGCACTGTTCAAGAAGCACAGCCCCCTTGCCGGCTGACTGGGCGAGGCTGGAGGTGGGGCTGAAGACGGGAGGGGAGTTTGCTACCTTTTATTTTAGGCCCAAGAGGAATGGAAAGTTTTCCACCTCCTATTAATATTTCCAGTCTCCCTTTTTTATCTGAATCATAGCATGAAATATTACTAAGAATCGTGTATAGTGATGCCTGGGCCGGCTGAGCTGGGTCTCAGGGTGACTCGGGGTGACATCTAGGGAGTGACGATCTGTGAGTGAAAGGTTCAGTGCGGAGGCTGTGAGTGATGACCCTCTTGTCTCCAGCTGGCCTGACTCCACAGTGCTCTCATACACCCTGAGCATCCTTCACGGGGGACACAGGGACACTCACTGTGTTCATGCCTATGTCCGGGGTAGATGATCCGGAACACGTAGTCTGTTGCCCGTCCTACACCCAGCTCCTCCACATCAATGGACCGTATGCTGCTGCGTTTCCGTAGCTTGGGGAAAACCTTGCCCTGCGGAGGAAGCAAATGGTCAGGCTGCCCAGTGCGCAGTCCCACCGGGCGTTCCACCCAAAGCTGTTCCTGAGAACGCTGAGTGGAAAGGAAGAGAAGAGGCCTTCCTTCACCCAGCCCTGCACCCAGAGCCTCCCCGGCCAAGATACCTTTCCCTGCTGGGTCCACAGCGGGGGCTCAAGCTGTCCACGAGGCAGCAGCCCATTCTCCAGACATGACAGGAAGGACAGCAGGTGTCCTCCCTGTGGGAAGTGTAGTGGCGGCCTCTGGATGCCATCCTGGCTCACCAGCACAAGCGTGCCACCGCTCTCTGGTGGGGGTGAATGCCCACGAGTGAGGAGTGAGGCTGGGGCCCTTCTCGAGACCTCCCGACCCATCACCCTGGCCCAACGAGTGAGTTTTCCCAGGCTAGGAAGAAGGGTGGACAGGCTAGAACATGCCTTGGATGCTTCATTAACAGGAGCAGTGGAGGGCTGGTAAGATGGCCCAGCAGGTTAAGGTGACTGCTGCAGAGCCTAACAATTTGAGTTTCATCCCCATCCCTGGAACCCACATGTTGGAAGGAGAGAAGTGACTTCTGCAAATGTCCTGAGGTCTCCATGTATACAGTGGTGCAGGTGTGAATGTGTGTAGTCACACACATACTCTAAATACACACACACACACACACACACACACACACACACTGAAGCTGGAAAGTTTGGTTCAGCAGTTAAGAGCACTTGTTGCTCTTGCAGAGGAGCCAGGTTCGATTCCCAGCACCCACATGGCAGCTCACAACTGTCTGTAATTTTAGTTCTGGGGATCTAATGCCCTGTTTTGGCTTACATGGGCACCATGCACATGATACACATGATTATATATCATGTGTGTGTGTGTGTGTGTGTGTGTGTGTATGAAGGTGAAACACCATACGCATAACATTTTTTGTTTGTTTTTTTCAAAACCAGGTTTCTCTGTGTAGCCCTGACTGTCCTGGAATTCACTTTGTAGACCAGGCTGGGCCTTGAACTCAGAGATTTGCCTTCCTTTGCCTCCTGAGTGCTGGGATTAAAGGTGTGCACCACCACTGACAGCTTGGCTATAGAATTTTTTAAAAAATAATTAAAATAATAATAATAATAATAATAATAAAAAGGAGCAAGCTGGGAGCATGCCTCAGTAGGAGAGCACATGCTTAGCGTGTATAATGCCCTGATTACTGACACTGAAAAATAAGGACATTAGGAGGGACACAGAAGTCTGACAGGCCCCATGCACAATGCACAACAGGAAGATGGTGTCGGCCCCACCTCTGGACCTCAGACAAGCAGACTCACTTTGCTGGTGGCAGTGAATGCAGACGATCTGACTGAAGGGCACCACCAAGGCATAGTCCCAGTAAACACTAAAAAGGAACCATACGGTGTCACCATGTCCTAGGACTTGCCTCTGTCAACTGGTCCTATCACCCCCTGAAACCGCTGAAGATAGGAGAACCATAGCCAAGGCCAGCCCTGTTCCTCTATGTCTCATGCTGTTCCTGGCACAAAGTCTGGCAGTCTTAGCTATCCAGCAATCCCTCCACGGCCAGGCGTGGCTCAGTTTCGGAGGGTTTGGGAATCACTCCAGGCAGCCAGCCTCTCCCTCTAACTCTTGGCACTGGGATAAGGAGTAAGTCTCGTCCCTTGGAGTCTGCTGTGTTTCTCCACTCCCTGCCCTGGGCCAAGCCTCCACTCCCTTCCCTGCTTCCTTAGAGTAAATGTAAAACCCCCACCTCTTCTCTAGCTCAGAGTCCCCGAGAGTCCCGTTCATGAGTTGGTTGGGAGTCCACTTCAGGGTTAGGTTCTCTGCAGACTGGTGCAGGGAGAGGTAGCCAGGGACAGCCTCCATGTCCTCCTTCTATAGGAAAGAGACACACCAGAAGACAGGAACAATATGGGCCCAAGAGTCTCATAGGATGGTCCATGCAAATGAGACCAAGAGACAAGGTCAGGCCAGCAATGGAGTCCTGGGGCTAGAGGCTGGGCACAGCCAGGAGAAACTGAAGCTAGATCTGGACACTTCTTCCTAGTAGGCTCAGTGCCATTGGCTCTGTCCTGTCTGCCTGGGTGCCAGGTGTACCACTGGCCAGCCACACCCATACTGGACATTCACTCTGCCAGCTGGCTGCCTTCCTAGCCCTGGACAGCCTGGATTTCAGCTAGCCAGGGTAGATGTCATCTCTGTCTCCTGCCAGCTCCAAGCTGGGCATGAGTCATATGACAATGACATGGGTAGGAGGGGATCTACTTCTCTCTGGTCCTGGGACCTCCTGCTGAGGGAAGTGCTCCTACCGGCTGCACCAGCACGTTGTTCTTGCCATAGAGCAGGCGTGTTCTTGAGTTCTGGTGCAGAGACTCCACGTACTCACGGGCGCAGGCAGCAAGCCGGTCTTCTGAGGCACTCCCACTAGAGTGGCGCTTCCGGATCTGCCAGGAGAGTCACAACTCAGGCCCCCGCCCGGGGAAGCTGCCTTAGTATGTAACCTTCCAGCTCCTATGCTGGCCCTCTCTAGCTTCGCCACCCTTGCTCTGTAATCAACAGAAGGCACAGGCTATTGGCATGTATGTTGAGAGAGCTTCTCTGGGGTGCTTCTTGGGGCTCATGAGTATAATCTGAATAAGTGAGCACAAGAGGTGTGGAGGATACTAACCCCCAGGGCAGGGCGCTTTGCCGGGGAGTCCTGACGGTTAGGGGGACCCCGGATACGGTGCCTCTGAACCAGCTCATCAGCAGAGGGGTCAGTCCAGTAGTGATCAGCTGTCTTGAGCTTCGTGTATTCCAAGGCGCAGGGTCCCACTATGGAGACAGGGATGGTGAATTTAGCTGGGGCTCTTTCATCACCATTCCTCACTCCACTGACCCAACACAGGCCTTCAAGTTTCCAAGCTCACCTAGGAGACATGCCAGGATTGGGCCAAACACAGGATCTGCCATTAATGCTTCCTTCTCGTAATACTTGCTGCCAAGAGGGGACAGACAGGGTGACTACCAGGGCTCCTGGACTCAGGCCAGCGTGGTCAAGCTCGCTCAGGAGAAGCATGGCCAGAGACCAGATTCATATCAGTCACCGGAAAAGAATGAGTCCATAGGATGAAGTGCTGTAGTGTTCTTGGCGTGGTCTATATTCTTGGGGTGCCAAAGGAGGGCTGGAGGCATGCCTACAGACTGCCATGAATTATTAACCATATAGAGGGATGAGGCTGAGGTGGGCCAAGGAGAGAACCAATGGGGGGTGGGCAGTCACCTGCAGTTTTCGGCCAGGTACTGTACAACCCTGTCCAGAACTTTCTCCATGAGTGCTGTGCGTACCCATATGTGTTTCAAGGCCTGTGGGCTGAGAGCTGGGGCCTTCCCACTGGTAGAGCCCTGTTTCCGAAGGGCTTCTTGGCTGCCTCCCGAGGGTTTCCTGCAATGAGAAGAAGTGAAAACTTCCGATTCAGAAGCACAGGCCCCGGGTTGGCGGCACTGAAGTGAGAGTCGGAGCCCAGCGTGCCTAGGCTGAGAGAAGGATCCGAAGGAGGGAGACAAGACATGGGATGGAGCTGCAAGGGGCTAGCCCACCCTCAGGCTGGCCCCTCCAAGGAAGCCACCTTTAGCCGGGCCATTTTGACAACAATAAATGCCAAGAGAGAGCAAAAGTGACGCTGGGAGGGGCTCGCTCGGCCTTTACCTGCCCTCTGCCTGTTGCTGCAACTCCTGCACCTTGTGGCAGATATCTTCAGCCACGGGGCACGTCTTCCCCACTTTGGTGAACAGGGCTGCCATCTTGTCACTTCGCAGAAAGCCAGCAGCACGGCGTCTTAGCTGATGCAGGAGGCAAGCCTCCACAGCACCTGAGCCATAGAGTAGAACAGGACCTAGGTCATTGGTCACCCCACCTCGTTTTATCCGGCCTCTCAGCAGCCTCTCAGCTGAAGGAGGAGTTCTTCTGAGAGCTGGCTGGGGCAGTGCACAGTCCTTATCACTTGGAACGAATGCTGACGGAAGCCCAGAGGTCATGCCCAGCCCCGTTTGTTCTGAATTCCTTCTGGTAAACTCAGGTAAGGAACTAACCCATCTAAGGAAGAACTCCCTCTTGCCTGGAAACTACAGCATGCCTGTAGACAGGCAGGGACCAGGACAAGCCCTGAACTGTGCTGGAATGAGGGGTAGGCCAGAGAAATAGCTCCTGACCTCCTTCCAAATCTTTCCATCTTGTCCTTCTGCCCTCAGGGCCATGGTGAACTCATGAGGGCTGTCATGGGCCAAGCTGCTCCTCTCCCTGGCCTGGTGCACACACACCTCCTGTATGGGTTGAGGAGCAAACCTGCTCACTAGGGTTGACATGAAAATCTCCGTCTGACCACAAGGACAGGGACAGCACCTAGTGAAGAGGGGCAGAGAGCGCATGGCCCCGCAGCCCTTCTGGAGAGCTTGGTGACACCGTTGCTAAGGAACCTGGCTCTGGAGAAGCTGAACACTGATGAAGCCTCTGCAGAGGCCAGCCCTGACTATAGCCTCGGGATTATTTATGAGCAAAGCAGCTGAGAGAGAGAGTTCTCCTTCCGAACCTCATTGGGAGGGCTTCCCTTGCTTCATTCACAGTTTCAGGGGCCACGCCTAACCTCTCCTCCAGGGTCCTGCTTACCACCGAGACCCCACAGAAAGGAAAGAAGGCTTGGCAGGGAAAAGCAGAGCTGCCCTTGGCGTGTACAACACTGGCACACACGTGTGGTACGAAGTGCCTGGCCACTGCCGAGACCAGACTAAACAGTGCTAGGGACTGGGAGGTCGGCACCCAGGACTGGTCAGTGACTCCACGCTTCTGGGAGTTCATGCTCTAAGCCTCAGCTTCGCTACCTCTGCACTGGGGGGGGACTGGCGTGACGTCAGATGGCATGTGAAACCCCTCACTTACCCAGGCTCTGACTCTGGGGAGGCACAAGGCCCATGCCTATTCCTGGCTCCTCACCCTCCTTGTTCAAAGACTGGTAGCCAGTCAGCAAGAGCCAGTGTGCTAGGACCTGCATGCATCAGAGGGTCATGGCCGCCCCACAGGTGGGCAAAAGTGATGTTTCCTTTAGTATAGGAGAGCTGAGGCTCTCTCCTTCCTTCCCTCCTTCCTTTGAGTTATTTAGTTTGAGCATGTACCTGTGTAAGGGGCGTGTACACTGTGTTAGAGCCCTAAGAGGATGATGGGTACCCTTCCTCATCCTTCGCCTATTCCTTTGAGACAGTGTCTCTCCCTTTCCTTGAGGCTTGTGTTTTCTAGGCTCAGTGCTGTTCTCCTGACTCGCTTGTCCTCAGAGATGGGTTCAGGCACATTCAGAATGCCTGGCTTGCTCCACAGGGGCTGCAATCCAAACTCTAGACCTCGTGACTGCACACCAAGTGCTCTTAACTGCTTGAGCCAGCTATCCAGCCCTGAGATAGTTTTAACTAGCACAGTCAGGATATGAAACATGGACTCAGAAAGTAACTACAATTTATGTATGTATGTATGTATGTACGTATGTATGTATTTATGGTTTTTTTTTCGAGACAGGGTTTCTCTGTATAGCCCTGGCTGTCCTGAACTCACTCTGTAGACCAGGCTGGCCTCGAACTCAGAAACCCACCTGCCTCTGCCTCCCGAGTGCTGGGATTAAAGGCGTGCACCACCACGCCCAGTTTACAATTTATTTTAAAAACCAAAGTCTCATGAAGCCCGGTCATCTCAAATTGGCTATGTAGCACAGCCTGTCTTTGAACTCTTGAGAGCTTCCTGCTTTCTGAGGGTCTTGTGCAGCCCTGGAGTGTCTAGCTGAGTGACTCTCCTGCCACTGTCTTTCAGTCTGGGGCTGCTGCAGGTCTGTATTTGTGGGAGGATGGTCGCCATTTCTGATGTTGAATCCTCAACGGATAGAGGTAAAAGAAACCACACTGAACAAAACCGGAATGGCAGCAGGTGGCAGCAGCCCTGTGGGGACCACAAGCCCCAGTGACTCATTGCAACAGTAATGAGTCATTAGGTGTCCCACCTTCCCCCAGCCACTGCAAAGGAGCTGGGCTGGGATCTGGGGAGTAGCCACCCCATTTGGCCTCACCTGCCCTGCCAGCAGCCTCAGCACGGGAACAGGTTCTCCTGAGAGCCAGCAGAGGCAGAGCTCAGCAATTATCACAGGGAGGGATTGCTGGGGGAAGCCCAAACATCACTCCCATCGTGCGACTGGTTCGCACCACGACTCCTGGGAAATTCAGGCAGAGTGCCAGGCTGTGTCTGCGGAAGGAGGAATCCCTCTCACCCTGCCAGTCTTCAGGGACCTGTGAGACCAGGTGTTCTTGGCCCAGTTCCATACCCTCCACAGCATCGATTCCCCAAACCACAGGATCCTTCCCTGATCCCACAGCAAAGATGAGAATGTGAATGTGTGCAGTGTGGGGATAAAATAGTAATGACCATAACAGAGAAGTGCTGCCTGAAGGGGCTAGTGGATAGGCTTCTTGGGGTCCAAAACTACATTAAAAGTATGTGTATTAGACGGGTGTGGTGGCGCACGCCTTTAATCCCAGCACTCGGGAGGCAGAGGCAGGTGGATTTCTGAGTTCGAGGCCAGCCTGGTCTACAGAGTGAGTTC
>NC_034603.1:42617968-42640664 GCF_900095145.1 Mus pahari
GATGTGTATTATGTATGTATATCTATGTGAATTTCTGTTCTGTGTTACAATGCTCAAGTACCCTCCTGCCCACAGTAAAGAATCAATTGCTTTCAACTTTTAAGAGGGTTCAGACTCCAAAAAAAGAACTTTTTTTCTGGTTAATCATGCCCAACATGGTGGTACATGCTTTAATCCCAGCATTCAAGAAGCCAAGCAGGCAAAAATCTCTGACCGAAGACCAGCCTCGTCTACATACTGAGTTCAAGGCCAGCCAGGGCCAAGTAGCAAGAACCTGTCTCCAAAAAAAGTTTCTTTTATACTTATTTCATATGTGTGGGGGTCAGAGGATGACTTGCAGGAGTCAGACTCAAACTTGGCAGCAAGTCCCTTTACCTGCCGAGCCGTCTCGCGGGCCCCATGCTCTGAGGGATTTGAGTAGAGACCAAACCCAAACATGATCCTAACTTGTTCTGAATTTGCTCCCCAGAGAAGGCCTTTTACAGACAGACTGAGTAAGGCACTGTGAGCCCTCATAAAGACCTGTGTGACCTCCTCAGACCCAAGGACATCAGGCAACTCCAGGGCCTCACTGCCTGAAACCAGCCACCAGAGCACTACACTACTACAGAGGCTATGCAGGTAACCACAGGACTGAAACACCAAGCTGTACGGCCATTCCCCTTCAAAGTGAGCTGTCTGAGCCCTGGGCACTCAGCCGTGGAGGCCGCAGGACCCTCTGCCTCAGTGAATCCCGGTACCATGTGGATCTACCATTAGGTGACAACCCTGACATCTTTTGGCTTATTTCATATGAGAAAAACATGCCCTAGTCAGTAAATCTCAACATAGAAAGGCTTTGACAAATACATTAAAACAGAGCTGGAAAAACAGAGATAAAAAAGGACAGAAGCAGAGTTATTGAGACAGGACTTAACGAGTGTGACCCCCCACCCCACCCCTGTCTGTCATCATCTTCTGGCGCCTCTTAGGGTTTGGTCAAATGATCCCAGAGAACCTTCTCCACTGTCATCCATCCCATCACGCTGACAGGAAAGCTCAGAGAGGCAGAAGCATGGCTAAATTTAACTCTAGCACCTTGAAAAGGTGCTGTGTGTCGGGGAGGGGGACGTGAATGCTGCATGGAAAGGGATGCTCCTTTCATATAGCTTTGATTTCAGAAGCAGGTAAATCAGCTCAAGATGATGATAACAACAGAGTAGGTGACCACCAAGGGTTCCCAGTGTGAGGTGATGCTGGAGACCCTCTCCAATCTGGGAGAGAATCAACCCCAGATGCTTACTTTGTCCATACTACCTAGCCACTCGATCCCCAGCTCCTGCAGCAAATGGTTTCCTTCCTCACGCTTAGCCAGTACCAGCTTTGATCTGCAGCAGGTAACCCGAGCCTGGCAGAGAAACAATTTTACATGCTATGACAAGCCTGAGTCTCAGGGGCTCACACAAATGAACTGAAGCTAATACAGTGGTTGGGAAAGGGCCCTCAGTAACAGGGAAGACGTCAGAAAGGTCTACAAGTCCACCTTGTGACTCAGGTGCATATACATTTGTATTTCCATCTCTGCTCAGCAGTTAAAAGTCCTGGCAACTGTGGCACTTACTAAATGGCCTTCAGAGGACTCCCCAGTTGTGCTAGCAGAGGGATCCAGCACTCACAATTAGCACAGCAGGGCAGGACCAGGAGGAGTTGTGGATGGGAGGAAGGTAAGTGTGGCAAGAAGCAGGCACACCACCTCTGGCTCAGTTTCACCTTTCTCCCCAATGCCATCTGTGCAGTGGGGAAGTTGGGTTGTAGTTGCCATGGAGAACCTGAGGGAGGAGAGTGTGGGTAAAGCAGTCCTCCACAACCTGGTCCTGGAGCTGTGGGGGCAACACCCAGAGCAGAGTTTTGCAGGACTGGTCCAGGCCTGTGACAGTGGAGGTGCTAGCTGGCTGGCAGGGGAGGGGAAGAGAGGAGGAAGCTCACAGTGGAACTCTGAAACTGCCACAAGTTGGAGCTTTGCTGCAGGTGAAGCAGGAGCAACAGAAAGGCTTCCCTCGGGTACCACGGGCCTCTCTTTCCCCAGCTCCCTCTCATTCTACGCCTCAGGTCTCTGATTACCCATTTCTGCTCTGCGTTTAGTAATGACAGCCTGCACTCACAGTGAATATTCTCACTATGTTTGGGACACTTTTCTCTCATCTTACAAGGTGATACTGACTTTACTTCAACTCTGGGGCCCTCAGCTTTGCTCAACTCCCCAGATAAGACAGCAACATTCCCCTATAGATTTGATGAGGAGGAGAAAGAACTGGTCGGACTTTCTGGAATAGAGGTGAGAAATGAGAACCAGGCCACAGGTGTTCATTTGCCTTGCCCTAAAAGGACAATGTAGCTTCCCAGTGACAAGAGACACAGCCTCCTTTAATCCCGCACTGGGAGGCAGAGGCAGGTGGATTTCTGAGTTCGAGGCCAGCCTGGTCTACAGAGTGAGTTCCAGGACAGCCAGGGCTACACAGAGAATTTTATTTATTGAGATAGGGTTTTGGTTTTTTTGATTGATTGATTAAGGGTTCTCTGTGTTATCCTAGCTGGCTGTCCTGGACTTCACTCTGTAGTCCAGGCTGGCTTTGAACTTAGATCCGCCTGCCTCTGCCTTCTGAGTGCTGGGATTAAAGGTGTGTGCCACCACGACCAGCTTTATCTTTGAATTATTTGAGGTAACTTTTAGACTCCTTTTTTTTTTTTTTTTTTGTTTTGGTCTTTCAAGACAGGGCAACTTTTAGACTCTTGACCCAAATATACATACCTTTAATGAACAATAATAACGACTTTTCCCCCTTTTTTTGGAACCAAAGACTTGCTATATTACTTTGGATAACCTAGAACTCATGTTGACCAGGATGGCCTCAAATTTACAGTAGTTCTCCTGTTTATGCCTCCCCAATCTGAGTACCAGGATTAAAAATGTATCATAATGTCCAACCCTATTATCAATTACTCAGTATGATTCATTTCCTTCCTGATTGTGTTCCCAGATTTCAGATTTCCTCAGATTGCCAGAACATGGGCTCCTAGGAACGCTGGATTATTTCTGAGGAAGGTTTCCAGAGACAGTTCGAGAACAAGATGTCACTGGACACCATGTTACATGCTTTGCTTACATGGCTCTTTTTAAGTTTTTCATCTCTAGAGCCTGATCACTGAGCTAACCACCCACCCCTAGCCCTGAGGAGCTCTCCCAGTGCTGGAATTTACCTGCTGGGGGCAGGCTCAGAGAAGAAAATAGATAACTAACTGGCTATGGGTTAGACATGAACAGCATGCAAACCTTGGTCCATCTGGCTCCAAAGTCTCATCACTGGACCCAACCGCATGACCTTGGCTATGTCCTAGCACAGGAGGAAAGAAACCAGTTGTTTTGGACGTCTGCCTTCTTTCCTTACCATAGCTGAAAAGCTACCCAACTTGTTCATTTCTGGATGGAAAGCAAAAGATAGATAGTCTGAGAATAGCTATTCATTGGATGCAGGAGGGAAAGAGTCCCTTTTGCTGAAAAAGAGTCAGGCTAGCTAGCAACCGCCTGGAGTCTGAATTGGAACCGTGCAGCAGCATCTCTGGCTGCAGTATCTATCCTGGGTGGGATGCAACCTCCTTCCAGCACCTGCTGCTCTCTGGCTTATTAGTATCTCTTTGCCATTCCCCAAAGGAGCTCACTCACCGCAGGGGAGACCTAACTGGCTAATGACAGCTGCTTAGCAACAGGGAGCTGGCTAATAAACTGTTATTCCCAGTTCCAGGCTCCACCCCCACTTCCCAGTACAACTCAGCCTCAGGCAACCCTCAGGTCGGCCAGGAAAGCAGCTGGTTGAGAAGACAGGCTGGCCCGGCCCCACCCACAATGCCTAGCAGCTGGTGTGAGACCTGCTCTTCAAAGTCAAAATCCTCTCTGGGCCACCTAAGGTTAAAAGTAAGATCCACAGGGCTGAGGGTAGAGCTCTGAGGTAGATGCTTGTCTAGCCTGCCTCAAGATCAAGGTTCAACCCCCAGCTACACACACACACACACACACACACACACACACACACACACCACACCAAAAAACCCCAGAAACAATTCAATCTAGGGCCATGCATGGTGGTGCACACCTTTTATCCCAGGCAGAAGCAGGCAGATCTTTGACTTTAAAGTTAGCCTAGTCTATATATTGAGTTTCAGGCCAGCCATGGATACTCAGTGGGGCCTTATTTAAAAAAAAAAAAAAAAAAATCCTAGTACTCAACTAGAAAGATACTGTTGTAGAGGGAAGTCAGGTTCAGAGAAACATAGTTTCAAGGGATGATGCTTCAATGACCTCAGATCAGTTGATGGTAAGAGAACTATGCACATACATTATATTTCAGATCGATGTTCAGGGCACAACTTGAGATAACTTGCTGTTTGCTGCTGGCTCTGAGTGTTCTGTTTATACATGTTAAGAGCACCTTCCTCCCACCATGGAAGGAGGTGGCAGGAGATGCCAATCAACGGGGGTAAAGGCTGGGAGGTAGAAGAAATGTTGGCAAAGCCACAGAGAAAATACAAATATAAAGCGTTGTTTGATTCAACTAGAGATAGGACTCAGACTCTCAGACATGCTAAGCAAGTATACTCTGAGCTCCCGCCCAGCAGGAAGTCTTCGTGTCTCTCTGTGTAACCATGGCGGTCCTGGAATTCTCCCTGTAGACCAGGCTGGCCTTGAACTCAGAGAAGCCTGCCTGCCTCTATCTCCTGAGTGCTGGGACTAAAGGCATGTGCCACAAACCACCTGGCTTTAAAATGTTTTAAATCACTTATTTAGTGTGTGTATGTGTGTGTGTGTGTGTGTGTGTGAACATGCATGTTTACCAACGTGCACATGTACAATCTACCATGTGGGGCCAGGGGTAGTGGAGGTCATTTCCTTCTACCATGTGGCTTCTAGGGATAGAACTCAGGTCATAAGGTTTGGCAGTGAGCAGTTTTACCCATGAAGCCATCTTCCAGACAGGCTTTAAACTCTTTTTTTTTTTGTTGTTGTTTTTTAAGATTTTTTTCTTTCTTTATTATTATATATAAGTGCACTCTAGCTGTCTTCAGACACACCAGAGGAGGGCATCAGATCTCGTTACAGATGGTTGTGAGCCATCATGTGGTTGCTGGGATTTGAACTCAGAACCTCTGGAAGAGCAGTCAGTGCTCTTAACCGCTGAGCCATCTCTCCAGCCCCCCTAAACTCTTTTTTTTTTTAATTAAATTAAATGTGTGTGTGTGTGTGTGTTGTGCATGCGAACATGTATGAAGGTCAGAGGACAGCCTTGTAAGCCCAGTTCTCACCCCTTTCCTGGGGATTGAACTGGTTGTCAAGCTCACACCCTTGAGTGGCAAGGGTTTTTACCTGCTGAGCCGTCTCCATACCCCTTCTTTTTAAAAAGGTTATTCTTTTTAATTATGTGTGTATATGTGTGTGCACGCATATGAACATGTGCATGTGACAGGCCAGAAGAAGGGGTTGGATCCCTTGGAACTGGAGCTACACATGGTTTGTGAACTACCTGACCTGATGTGGGTGTTGGGAATCAAACTACAAGAGCAGCTAATGCTTGGAAGCTGGTGAGATGGCTCAGCGGTTAAGAGCACTGACTGCTCTCCCAGAGGTCCTGAGTTCAATTCCCAGCAACCACATGGTGGCTTACAACCATCTGTAATGGGACCCAATGCCCTCTCTGGTGTGTCTGAAGACAGCTGTAGTGTATTCATATAAAATAAATGAATAAATAGATCTAGAAAGAAAGAAAGAAAGAAAGAAAGAAAGAAAGAAAGAAAGAAAGAAAGAAAGAAAGAAAGAAAGAAAAAAAGAGCAGCCAATGCTCTTAACTAGCTCAGGGACAGAGCTCTGACATCTGAAGTTCTCAGTAGCCTAACCATACAAACTCCTACCCCTACCCTCCTCAAAACCACAAAGCAAGGACCATACTGTGGTCCTTCCTGACAAAACTTGGAAGCCTAAAAGGGGAAGTCAAAGGTTTCCTTTTCTCCTGTGATGGTGGTTTTGAGTCTGATCTCCAAGCTCCATCCTAGCCTAGCATGACAGATAATCTCAGGGGGACTGAAGCTCTGGTACAGGGTACAGAGGTATCGAGGAGTAAGACAGCACCTGGACAAGACCCCTCCCTAGCTCCCAGGGTTGCCCTCACAAGGAAGCTGGTTTGGAGACAGGGCCCATGTAGCTCAGACTGGCCTCCAAACCTCTATATTACTGAGGCTGGCTTTGAGCTCCTGGTGTTCCCACCTCCACCTGAGTAGATGTTGGGATTTGCATCTACTTCACACATCCATCTTTTTTTTTTTTTTTTTTTTTGGTTTATCGAGACAGGGTTTCTCTATATAGCCCTGGCTGTCCTGGAACTNGCTCTGTAGACCAGGCTGGCCTGGAACTCAGAAATCCTCCTGCCTCTGCCTCCCAAGTGCTGGGATTAAAGGCGTGCGCCAACACTGCCTGGCCTCACACATTCATCTTAACAAGGAAGGTTCCTATGTGCAGGGCCTGAGTGGTTTCTGGACAGCACTATAAACAAATGTACCTTTCTTTGACAGTCTTGTGAAGCCTGCTCCAGAGTCCCACTTCAAGCCTTGAGTAACAGGAATCAAAGTTTGCTCATAACTTTCTAAAGTTTGCCCATAGCCAGGTTTTAATACAGAAAGTTTGGTTCCATTTTTTTTTTCCTCTTGGAAGGTTTTATTTCCAGCTTAAATATATGCACCCTAAATTTTTTAAAATATTTTTTTAGATTACTTTATTTTATGTGCATTAGTGTTTTGCCTACATGTAAGTCTGTGTGAGGGTGTCAGATCACCTGGAACTGGAGTTAAAGAAAGTTGTGAGCTGCCATGTGGGTACTGGGAATTGAACCCAGGTCCTCTAGGTAGAGCAGCCAATACTCTTAGCCACTGAGCCATCTCCTACAGCAACCCTAAGAAACCATAAGCTGGGTCCTCCTTTGTCATGCTGTGGACCTCAGCTCCTAAATGTGCGGTGACAAATTTTTAAACTGTAAACTGTAAGATGTAACCTCGTGTAGGCTGTTTGAGGGATGTGACCTTGTATGGGGTGCATGAGTGAATGTGGGAGGGTGTCACAAAACCTCTGGGAATAATAAGACATGTAATGATCAAAATTAATTCAAAATCAAATGTTTTGGGCTGCAAGATGGCTCATAGGTAAGGGTGCTTACACCAGGCCTATCTCAGTTTGATCCCCAGGCCTCATATGGTAGAAAAAAAGAACCAACTTACCCAAGTTGCTCTCTGTCCACCCTGTGATGGCTGTTCCTGGTTGTCAACTTGACTATATCTGGGATTAACTAAAACCCAAGTGGCTAGGTACACCTGTGAGGGATTGTTTCCTTTTCTTCTCCCCCGCCCCTCCACATTGGTTTTTATAGACAGGGTTTCTCTGTGTAGCCCTGGCTGTCCTGGAACTCACTCGGTACAGCAGGCCCACCACCACCTGGCTGGAAGACTGATGTTTAATCTGACCTTCAGAGGTAGGAAGATCCACCTTAAATCTGAGCCACACCTTCTCGTGGCTCTATAGAGGGCATGGAAGGAGGAAGCTTTTGCGCTTTGCCTGCCTGCTCTCGGTGTTCCTGGCCCGTCCAGTCCTTTACTGACACTGGAGCCTGCGGCTTTGGGATTCTGAAGAACAGTTGAGATATACAGCCCCATGGACTGAACACCTATTAGACTCTTGGGCTTTCTGCTAATAGACAGCTATTGTTGGACACAGCCTGTAGCCACTCTAGTAAATGCCCCCATCCCCATCCATCCATCCATCCATCCATCCATCCATCCATCCATCCATCCATCCATCTTCTCACACACACACACACACACACACACACAAACACATGTGTTCATTCATCGGTTCTGTTTCTCTAGAGAACCCTGACTAACACAGACCTTGCCACCATGGCACATGTGTCCTGCCCACATAATAAGGAAATGTAAATACAAGCAAGCATATAAGGATTCCTGGTGGCATTCACGGGTGCTGCAGCCACCATTCCACCACAACTTTGGTTCTCAACAGCCTTGTGCACACATCATACCACACCAGCAATGCTGCCTGTGGTACTGAATTTCAGATCTAAGATTCCTGTGTGTTATGAACCTCCTTGTTTATACGGTACAATGTTTTCTGCTCTTACAGAAACACAACAGTTTAATTACAGAAAACAAGGACTTCTTTCATTCCTCAGCATGTATCAAACTAGTATATCTCTGTGTTGTATTATCAGAATGTTGAATTTCATTTTTTATAAGTCACACTTATTTATTATTTTGTGTATATGTGATGTTTGAGTTTGAGCACATGCATGTCATAGAACACATGGGGGATCAGAGGACAAATGCAGTCACTTCTCTCCTTCTACCAGGTTCTGAAGACTGAACGCAGGTCATCAGCTTTACACGGCAAGACTGAGTCCTCGTGCCAGCTCAGGATGCTTGATTTTAAAATACGGAATCTGGGTTGATGTGAATTTCATAAAAAGTCACTAAATTAGATGGTTGTGGTGGTCCATGCAATTAGTTCCAGCACTTGGGAGGTAGAAGCTGGAAGAGAATTAGTTTGAGGCTAGTCTTCGCTATGAGATTCAGGCCAGTTAGGGCTCCATAGTGAAGGCCTATCTCAAAAACAAACAAATAACCACCTTCCTGCCACATGCATGCACGCATAAGTCTCCAAAATACAAGACAGAGAGAGGAAAGGAAGCCCAGATCCAGCTGGGGAGATGGCTCCATCTGGGGTCTGCTGGCCAGCCAACCTAGCTTCATCAGTAAGCTCTGGGTCCTCGTGAAGAGACCCCGTCCCCCACAAACAAGGTGTGTGGCCCCGGAGATCAGTATCTGAGGTTGATCTCTGCCCTCCACCCACACCTACAAACAACCCACAAAAAAACGCTAACACACCAATACACACAAAATTCTTGGAGGCCAGGCAAAGCCTGGGCCTGAATTCCTGTGGCAACTCAATCAGGGCTGACACTTCACATGGACTTCAGCCTGACACAGCTTCTCTTGCAAACATTTTCTCTGATCCCGTCGCATTTATGTTTGCATTTGTGACTCCTAGGAACCTCGGAGGACCAGCAGAACACGAGTCCTCCTGCTTCTGGACCCTGTTTAAAACCCTGGAGACTTGAAGGCTTTGTTTTGCCTACTACAATCACTGAAATGGCTCGAAGGAAGCTTGCTCTTCTTTAGTGTGGTCTGCCAAGATGAAAGAGCTCTGAGATCTCAACAGGAGTCCCACGGCTGCAGGAGAGCTGGTGGGTGCTTCTCATCTCGAGAGCCTGAATGTGGACTACTCAATGCTCTCCTCCTGCTGGCCTCCCACCGCCAGCCCTCTTCCCTTCTTCTCCCCTGGTTACCCACACACAGCACCCATGCACAAGCTGTTCTCACTATGCGGTCGGTAGGTAGCTTTCCTCAGTGTGCGCTTTGACAAATTTGCCAGAATTCTAATATGCTTCTAGGCTAATGACACTGGGGGCTTTTTCTTTTCTCTCTCCCAGAGCACGGGTTGTATGAAGAAGAAGAGGTAAAAGCAGGCTGCAGATGGATGGATCATAGGAGAGAACTGGGGAAACTCACCCAAAAGGGAGACGGTGGGACTGCTAAGACAGCCTAGCCTGAGCCTCCGCACCCAAAGGACAGGAGATTTTCTGCTCTCGAACTCTAGCCATGCTTACAGACATAAACTCCATCCCCGCAGAAATTTCAGGTGGAGACCACTGCTCTAATTTTATTTAACTTTTTTACTTTCTGGTTTTTGAGGCAGGGTTTCTCTATCGTGGAGTCACTTTGTAGACCAGGCTAGCCTCAAACTCCAAGATACACACTTGCCTCTGCCTCTCCAGTGATGGATTAAAGGCACATGCCATCATGCCCAGGAATGCTGCTCTAATTTTACAAGAGCATGCTAGGGGAGACATCAAACTCGTGACGGAGGGGCACGGCGTGCTGGTGCATGCTTGCGGGACTGGTAATTTCGAGGGAGGACCAAGAACCTGAGGGAGTTCAAGGCCAGCCAAGGATAGGTAGAGGAAGAAGGAGGCAAAGAGAGTTGGGGGGGGGGAGGTATGGAGGGTGAAAAGGGAGGGAGGGAGGGAGGGAGGGAGGGAGGGAACATTTAAGTATTATGCAGAACGCTACTTTTCAAAACCCTGTGCCAAACAGCCTCTGCCTACTGGCTGCCTCTCCCAACCACTCTAACTCCCTCTAGAATGGTTTCTTCCCTCCATAGATCTTTTGTTACATATTATCACAATAAATCTTTTTTCACAGGTTTTTTTTTTTTTTCCCTGTCTGCCTGCCTCTTAGCAGGATTTATGTTTCTGGGGCAGAGACTGTCTACCTTGTCCCTGCCACCCTGCTGCATAGAGAACACCAGTTGGCATGTTGCTGAACCTATGGGAAAGGCAGCTCTGTCTCTCACCGTTGCCAAAAGCAGGGCCAGTAAGAGGCTTGATGCCAAGCCTGGCGACCTGGTGTTGATGGTTGATCACACACTGGAAAGAGATACCAGACTCCCAACAACTGTCCTCTGAACCCCACACAGGTGCCACACATAGTCCATCCATGTGCCTACACATACCACACGAAATATAACGTAAAAACAAAATAAAACATAAGGCATTTCTTCAGAGTGTGAAACTACTAGCACGCGCTAGGCTCTGGGGCCTTTCCCACCTTAGCGGGTGTTAGGGGATGGCCAAGTTCGTGTAGCTCTAGCTTTTCCTTACAAAGGCAAAGGTCTGGGGCCTCCCCATCATGCAGCCCGGCTCCACAGCCCGAGGCTCTGCTGTTCCTCCTTGCTATGCTCTTGCTTTTACATCTAACCAAGTGCACGGGGAATCAGGAGAATGGAGCAACTGAAAGATGTGGCAGCCAAAAAGCACAGGAAATCATCCTAAAGGGCCAATCCTTCCCCAGAGGGAAAGGGACAGATAAGACCGGTGGTTCCGAAATCCAAAGCACTCAGGACAAGGTTCTCAACATGGTGTCCTGGGACAGTACCCAAGCTTCCTCTGTGAGCATGGAAGAAATCCAGAGTCTCAGGCCACTCCAGACCAACCAGAACCAGAAACACCTAGGCAGGGACCAGGAATGTTTTGTTCTGTGATGCTGAGACTTCACAAGAGGGTGTTGGATCCTCTGGATTCTGATGTTACAGACTGTTGTGAGCAACCGTGTAGGTTTGGGGATCAAACCTAGGTCCTCTGGAAGAGCAGCCAGGATTTTTTGTTTTGTTTCTTTTGAGACAGGGTTTGTCCGTGGAGCCCTGGCTGTTCTGAAACTTGCTCTGTAGACCAGCCTGGCCTCAAACTCCTAAAGATCCACTTGCCTCTGCCTCCTGAGTGCCAGGACACCCTGCTGAGCAGCCAGGCTTCTTAACTGCTTTAGCCACCTCTCTCTATTTTTTTATTTGAAGCAAGGTCTCACTGAGTTGCCCAGGTTAACCCCGGATACTCCACAGATAAGACAAGCCTTGAACTTTTGATCTTCCAGCTTCAGCCTTTTAAATAGCCAGGATCACAGACTTGGGGTACCAGGTATGACACAACTATAAATGTTTTAAACATACTTTCAGGTGAATTCTGGTGCTACTGAAATTTGGAAACGGTTGTCCTAGGATACTAAAATACACAGATTCTTGCAACCTAAAGCCTCTGATTCAGTAGGTCTGGGGTGGGGCTCACATAGACTTCAAGAGGGTTTGGATTGGTTGGGACTTGCATTCATATTTGACAGTTACTACACCCAGAGACTCATCTTTCCTATGTCCGGGGACCAAGCGCTCAATCCCAAGCATGTACCCCATCCCTGTGAAGCATTCACTCACCACACAGAGCAATGATGTGGCTGCTATCTTCATGCACGAATTTCCTGGTGACAGCCTCCTCCATGATTTGTTTCACCTGTGGAAAAAATGGGAATCTCCATTATTTTAATTTATTCTTGCTGGGCTACTGCTCAAACTCAGGGCAAACCCTCTGACACTGGGTTACACCCTCTGGCTCGCATTATTATTTTTAATTTTTCTCCTTAGCATTTTTTTCTCCTTAGCATTTTTAATCATGGGGTTTGAGAGTACAGCTCAGTGGTCAGGCATGTTGTGGATACATAAGGCTCTAGATTCAATTCTTAGCACTAAAAGAAAACAAAAAAATTCAGCAACAGAACAGGCCTAGGGAAAGGCAAATAGCTTGGCTTTCTTTGACCATGGTTTTTAGGTACTGGCAGAGATGACAAAGATGGAAGTGGGGTGGGGAGACAAATGCTCCTTAGCATCATCTGCCCCAAGCTTTTTGGAGAGGAAACTAAGAGATGTCAAACCTACCAGCCAATCAGTGTGGAAGGTCCAGTTCAGACAAAAGGGTCCTCCGGTCTAGAAACTAAGGATGGAGGGTATTTGTTCATCCTTACTCGGCTGGAGAAGGGCTTCTGGTAACACACTCTCCTTCAGGACAGTCTAGTACAATGGGCCCCTCCTTTTCTGAGGCTAGAGGTGGTCCATCCATGTCTCACTGACTCTCATTTGCTCTAGCTAGGTCCTAAAACTCTGATGTTTTAGGGTTTCAGTGAGCGGCTAACCTGATACACAGTGTGTGACAGAGCCTGAACTACAGAGTGAGACCATCTCAACTCCCAAAAGGCACTTAGAGGATGGGGATGTCTTCTACAGTTGAGCGCTTGACTGACATTCAAGGTCCCCAGGTTTAATCACTAGGGTCACAAAAAAGGTGTTCTTACTATTTATTATTATTCCTTAATCATATAAAAAAGGGCTTCTGTGATACTCTCACAGGCTTAGTGAGTTATTCTACTGGATACTGGTGGGAGATGGAGGCAAGAGGATCAAGAGTTCAAGGCCCAGGCTGGCTAGATGACTCAGCAGGTAAAAGTTCTTCTGAGCAAGCCTGATGACCAGAGTTCAATTCCCAGAACCCAAATAAAAGAGGAAAAAGAGACTAGACTCTACAAAATGTCCTCTGACCCACAGAAGTATGCACATGAGGATGTGCAGTCAAGCATGAGAGCACGTGCGCATGCACACGAACACACACACACACCCCAGTAAAGTTAAAAGAAGAATTCAAGGCCAAGGCCAGTCTAGGCTACCCAGCAAGTATAAGGCTAGTTTGGGCTAGGCCACTCTGTCTTAAACAACAAATGAAATAGAATATAGAACCTATTTGCCCAAGTACCTTGTTTTATTATCTTCCCCTCCAGTCTCCACTTTTTCTGAGAGTACTCAAGCACCCACTATCTTTTTTTCCCTTCTTCTTTTTTCTTTTTGTAGTGGTAACTGAACCGTGTGCATGCTGGGCCCGAAAACAAAACTGAACTATTTTTCTATTTTCTTTCAGACCTTTTTGTTATTGTTGTTTTGAGGCAGGGTCTCACAATGTAGCCTTGCTTGGTCTAGAACTCACTATCTAGACAAGGCTAGTCTTGAACTCAGAGATCTGCCTCTCTGCCTTTTGATTGCTGTGCTCAAAGGAATGAGCCACCAAGACCTCTTTTATTTTTTTGAGACAGGATCTTACTAAATTCCCTAAGCTAACCTGGAATTTACTCTATAACCCATTCATTCCTCTTTTGTCTGCTTTCTGAGGAGCTGAGAGTATAGGCCTAAGATGCCAGGCCCAACCTCTGGGTTCTTATGTTAGTTATGCACCTAAAAAAGAATTAATGGAATAACGGTATGGAGTATTTTGTGAGTTGTTTCTTTTGCTTGCTTGACTGACTGTGAGATTTGTTTGTTGTGTCTGTTGGGAATATAGACTGTTCATTCTCAATTGCGTGACAATACCACAATCAACTGGCATTTAGGGCCGTACCAGCTTGGGGTTGTTATGAATCATATGAACATCTGGACATATCTTCTGGTGAACATATGTGCTGGCTTTCAAAAATTTATATTTCTAGGCAAGGAATTTCTGATGCATATATTCTGCTTTAGTGTCTAGTAATACTGCCAAAATGTTCTCCAAGTGGCTATAGCAATTTGCACTTCCATCAACGGAACGAGGTTCTAGTTGCTCTTAACACTGTGCCAAATTCCATGGGGGAATCTGCCAGGGGACAGATACTACCACTGGGAGTCAGAGATGGCTCTCCTCAACCCCAGTATAACATCCTACAGAATAAGCCACGAGCAGAGACAGTCCTTACCTTTTAAAGGATTTATTTATCTTTACTTTATGTGAATGGGTATTTTGCTTGCATGGATGTCTGTGCACAACATTTATGTGATATCTGCAGAGGCTAGAAAAGCTCACTGGCTCCCTTGGAACTAGAGCTAACAGTTGTTAGCTGTCATGTGACTTCTGGGAATCAAACTTGGAAGTGCAGCCAGAGCTCTTAAGCACAGAGCAGGCTCTCCAGTGTTTTCTCTTTTATTTTTTGAAATTAGGCATTTGCTCCACATTAACCTTTGGCTGTCATCCTTTGGACAGGATGCAGTGTCCTGATGACACCCCGGCTCCTGGTCAGTTTGGTCTTCTTTCGCCTTATTACCTATTTATTTACTTTCAAGGTCGGTCTCATTATATAAACCCTGGTTGGCCTGGGTATCATAGGGACCCAAAGGGATTAAACATATACACCACCACACAAGGCCAAGGTCATCTCTTAACATGAAGACTGGCAGAGTACCTAAGGGCTAGGGAGGAAGGAAGAACCTGGAAGGTTCTCCCTGTTGGAAGGAAGGGCTCATGGTTAGTGGTTAGGTAAATGAAGATCGACTGGATCGATTTTTGCACTCCAAGCTGTTAAAACCTTCAATTACTTCCCAGGGAGTCTTTGCAGGAACCCAGGGCTAAGGGTCAACAGGTATCTGAAGCAGCTGGAGAGGTTAGGAAGACCTACTGATGATTTTAGGATTAGTCCAGAGGTCCTCTGTGAGGAGAGTCTTGCCTCTAGTTCTCAACTGTCTCTTCTTATAGCACTTTCTGTAAACCAAGCACTAAAAGGGGAACTATGTGGAGTTCAGAGCAGGTCAGCCTTTGCCAGGAAGATACATCACTGCAGCACAAATTCAGTTTTCCAAGGAAACATTCTTGAAACAGGGTCTTTAAATAGTGGGAAGAAAATCATGTTCTCAGCCAGGCGTGGTGGCCCAAGCCTTTAATCTCAGCACTTGGGAGGCAGAGACAGGCGGATTTCTNAGTTCGAGGCCAGCCTGGACTACAAAGTGAGTTCCAGGACAGCCAGGGCTACACAGAGAAACCCTGTCTCGAAAAACCAAAAAGAAAAGAAAAAAAGAAAGAAAGAAAGAAAGAAAGAAAATCATGTTCTCAAAAGTATTTCCTTACATACCCAATCAATTCTCAAATTTGGGCCTTAAAAACGTAACGACATGCCCGTAGTTTCTGTTCACCTGTGTCCCCGCGTCTCTTGGTTTCATATTGCCCGTAGTTTCTGTTCACCTGTGTCCCGCGTCCCTTGGTTTCATATTGCTTTCTTTCTGGGGGTAATCACTTTGATTTCACTTTTCTTTGGTGACCAAACTGGAGCTTAAGACTATTTTGAAAAAACCCTGGCCTATGAATCCCTCACTTGGCCACTTCACAGCAAAAGCACAGCGAAGCTGTTCACGCAAGCTGGAAAGGTGATGTCAAGAAGGAAGGGAACAGGGCTGGTGAGATGGCTCTGCAGGTAAGAGCACCCGACTGCTCTTCCAAAGGTGCAGAGTTCAAATCCCAGCAACCACATGGTGGCTCACAACCATCCTTAACGAGATCTGACTCCCTCTTTGGAAGTGTCTGAAGACAGCTACAGTGTACTTACATATAATAAATAAATCTTTAAAAAAAAAAAAAAAAAAGAAGGAAGGGAACAGTTAGGGCACAGAAGCCAGGTCAGGGTTAATGCAGAGTGAGTGCAGAGTCTTCTCAAACCATTAAACTCCAAGGGTGCATGAAAAAATATGATACATTTATGTATGTGAGAGAAACAGTATTATCCTATTTTAAAAAGAAACTAGGAAACCAAGACTTGAGTTTAAGTAACTTTACTCAAGTTCACACAGAAGTAAGTCTGGATAAGTCTGGACTATTCAAGACTATCTCACCAAACCCCAGTTTCCATGGTCAGCAGCTATATTTACTAAATAGAGTGCCTACCAGTGTGCCAGGCTCTGGAAACAAAACGGTGAACAAGCAGACAGTTTGTTGGGTTTTTGTTTGGTTGTTTTTTTTGCCTTCCATAGTTCACACCTGGTAGACCCAGCTACAGAGGCAGGCTGAGGAGGGAGGCCTCACTCATCTCATCTACACTGCAGGCTCCCTCACAAGCTGGTGAGTCATCTTATAAGCAGCCCCCCCCCAACCCCCGAAATTGAAATGAGCTTCTAAGCAGCCTCAAGGTAAAGGGAATTAGTGGAGAGAAACTCTTGTTTCTGAAGGATTTCCCTCAAAAGGGCAAAATTAATCTGAGTCTTAAAAACCATTCTTAAAAATACCCGGGTTCCTGGGTAAGGAGGTGGGCGTGGAGGGAGAAACGTTGAGGTGTGCAGCGAACCCTCAGGCAGCCACGACTCACATGCCCGGGGGGGGGGGGAATACAAGAGGGCGGTGTGTTGGATGGACACGGGAAGGCGAAGCCCCTAGAACTGCGGCTCGCCGCCTCCAGGAGGCCCGTGGGGACCCCGCCCCCTCCCCGGGCAGTACCCGCAATGAATGGGCAACTCGGGTTCTCCAGCAATCGCCGCCACCCCTCCCCCGATCGCGGTCTCCCCGCGCGGCTGCCGTCACAGGGCGGGGAGCCGGAGCACCGTGGAGCAAACAAGCCCCAGAGCGCAAGCCTGACCCTGGCCGAGGGCGCTGTCCCGGACACGCAGAGAGGGGCGTGGGGCGCGGCCCGCACAGGACCCCGCCCCCGCCTGGCACGGTGGGCTGGCGGCCGCGCGCGTGGGTGCCGCCACCTCCCTGCTCCTGGGCCAGCGCGGGAGGGGTGCGACCCCCCTGAGACCTTGCCCCGGACCGTACCTCCTTTTTCACGTTCCACAGCAGCTTTTCTTTGACCGCGTCCTCTGCGCTGCCCATGGTGCGGCAGGTGGCGGGCAGGCGGCACCGAGCGGTCCCCCCGAACCCCCCGTGCGCCCTCACCGCCTCCGCGCCTCCCGACTCAGCGCCCCACGCGCGAGGCGGAGCCCCCGCCCGCTGCACTCCCCGCCTGCAGCCGCCGCAGCCACTGCCCGCCGCTCAGCTCCGCAGCCATCTTCCGAGCCCCGCAGACGTCAGGCAGCAGGCCCGGCCCCTTCCCACCGCCAGCAGGGAGGGGGTGTGTGCGCCGCGACTGGGGAGGGAGGGGGGTCAGGGCGGGTGCGGACGCCTGGGGGCGTCGGGCCCGGGCGCGCGCTGCGGGGACGGTTGTCATGGCGACCGGCCGGCTCCCGCCCCGAGGGCGCGAACCCGCATTGTGAGCGCTGGGAAGTCAGCCTCTCGCCAGGCGCGGCGCGGCGGGCGGACTTGGGGAATGTGCTTGCGTCTGGGCAAACCTCTACCGCCGTGACCGCTCCCGACTTCTGGCCCCTCGGAGAGGAGCTATAGGGAGCCAGGGTCTCGGCTCTGGGTCACTGTGGTCACTCCTCCGGATCCCGTGGCCTGCTAGCGGCTCGGTCGCAGAGCTTGCAGGAGGAAAGCAAGGACCCGACCGCGAGCCACTAAGAACTCGTGCCCGAGCGCGAGGGGAAGCCTTCGCTCCTCTCCGGGACGCCGACGTCCGCTTTGGTTCATCTTGCAGATTTGTGGGAAGAGGCGGGCACGAGTTGGAATAAGAGACATTCCAGAGCCGGTGACACGAGCCCCTTCTAAGTGGCTCGCGTTGGAAATTAAGAGTAACAGAGGAAAGGAAAGGACACTGAGGTGCAAATGTCACCCCTTTATACAATTCACTGGGACCGGAGAGAGCGGCGTGCCATAGTCTACGTGAGAAGACTTCTTCCCACGTGATGCAACTGGAGCGTGCAAGAATGGGAAGATTGGCGCGAAATAGACCTCCTAATCCAGAGCCGGAGCCGGGAGACTCCTGCCGGCATCCTCCAGCTCTCAGCAGAGAACTGCAGCGTGGGAAGAGCCACCACGACGTCTCCGCGGACACTCAGTACCCAGCGCTCGCAGGCTGAAAGCAAAAGAACCTCGCGAGAGGTCGCGGGAGCGCTGAGCCCGAAGTCCGTCCCCGGGCCGGAAACGCGCCGGTCCGCCCGGAAGCAGTGCTCACTTGGTGCACACGTGGGCTGTAGGATGGCGGCTCACCGCTCCGGGCCGCTGAAGCAGCAGAATAAAGCTCATAAAGGCGGGCGGCACCACGGCGGCGGGTCCGCACGACGGGACAGCAAAGGTGAGTAGACGGGAGCGAGAGGGGCTGTTTAGCCGGGACCCGTGCCCACACGGAGACCAGACTTGGCACCCCTGCCAGAGGCTCTTCTTAAGCAGCTCAGGGAGGGCCTTGTTGGTTGATCTGACGGAGAGGAGAAGAGCAGCCACTTCCGATCTGCCTTCCAGGCCGGGTAGGACCGAAAATCCTCTGCAAGAAGCTGAAGAGGCAGCTCAGCCGAGTAGATCAGAGGCATCGCGCCAGCCAGCTCCGAAAGCAAAAGAGGGAGACCGTGAGTAGAAGCGGGGGTGGGGAGCTTATGGCTTGAGATTCGTAAAGTCTCTGTTTTGGGGGGTTTTTGTTGTTGTTGTTGTTGTTGTTGTTTTGGGTTTTTTATTTTGGTTTTTCGAGACAGGGTTTCTCTGTGTAGCCCTGGCTGTCCTGGAACTTACTCTGTAGACCAGGCTGGCCACGAACTCAGAAATCCACCTGCCTCTGCCTCACAAGTGCTAGGATTAAAGGTGTGCGCCACCACTGCCCGGCAAGGTTGGTAAAGTCTCAAGCTAGAAAATGGGATACGGAAATGGGACGAAAATGGAGGTAAACCCAGAGTACCTTCAGGCCCTGTCCATTTTAGAATGAGGCCCAGCCAGGCCCCCTGACAGCACATCCATACACGTGGCTTTTAACAAGAGAATGCTTGGTCCTTGGTTGTTACCGCCATTTATGCGGGCTTGCTCTTTTGCAGATGATGATTTTAAACAAAGGATCTCACTGTGTAGCCCAGGCTGGCCTAGAACTCAGAGATCCTCCTGCCTTTGCCTTCTGAGTGTTCAGTTTAAAGGCTTGGGCCACCACACCTGGCTGCTCTGATCTTTTCTCATTTTTATGTTACATAAATTTATCGTGGTACTTTTACAAAGCAACAGAAAGGGGAGTAGTTCTGCCCTGGGGTTACAGCATCTGTAGTTTTGAAGGTGTAATAGTGAAGCAAATGATTGAGGTATTCTTGAATCTTTATGTTCCTAGGTTCTGGCAGAGAAGAGGCAGCTGGGCAGCAAGGATGGGCCTCCACATCAGGTGCTGGTGGTGCCTCTGCACAGCAGGATCTCCCTTCCGGAGGCATTTAAACTGCTTCAGAATGAAGACTTGGGGACGGTGCATTTGAGTGAACGGGGAAGCACCCATAGTTTTATGCTTCTATGCCCTAGCTTGAAACATCGATGGTTTTTCACATATGCAAGCCCAGGTTAGAGTGTCCGATACTTTTCTCTCGTTGTGTTTTAGTTCTATCTCTTGAATATAATGTGCTAACTCCTCTCTCTCTCTCTCTCTCTCTCTCTCTCTCTCTCTCTCTCTCTCTCTCTCTCTCTTAAATGGTGTCTTTTGTATACAGGGGATCTGCATACTCTGTTAGACATGGCTAAAGTCGCTGATACCATCCTGTTCCTCCTGGACCCACTAGAAGGCTGGGACAGCACTGGGGATTATTGCCTGTCTTGCCTTTTTGCTCAGGGCCTTCCCACCTATAGTAAGTGTGCTGTATTGGACACCAGCAAAGAAACCAGCTCTGGTCTGGTCATTCCGGCACAGTGTTTCAGATTTAGTTTGGGAGTAAATCAATGGGTTATATTCTGCTGGTGTGGGTTGTACTTGTCCAGATTAAACATCTTCATATCTTATTTATTTATGAGACAAAAAGAGTTTCTCTTGGGTAGCCCTGACTATCCTGGAACTGGTCCTGTGGACCAGATTGGCCTTGACCTTACAGGGACGAGCTGCCCTGTCTTCTGGGTAGCACCCATGGTTTTATGTTATTAAAGTGGGTCTTTCTCTGGGCTGTCCTGTGCCAGGTGGGGGAGTAGAACGCTAACACTCGTAGTGAAATTTCTTTGTTAGCTCAGTGTTGCGGTTCCCAGTGAGCTCTGGGATCACAGCAGAACTGACAGCTGGGTTGTTTGGGAACTGGAAAGGAATTTTCAAGTAGTTAAACAATGAGTTCCTAAGCTCTTCTGTCTTCTTTCAGCACTAGTTGTCCAGGGCCTTTCTGGCTTCCCACCAAAGAAACAAATAGATGCCAGAAAGAAGCTAAGTAAAATAGTGGAGAAACGCTTCCCTGAAGACAAACTTCTGCTACTAGACACACAGCAGGAGTCAGGGATGTTACTTCGACAGTTGGCTAACCAGAAGCAACGGCATCTTGCTTTTCGGGATCGGCGAGCTTACTTGTTTGCCCATGTTGCTGACTTCGTGCCTAGTGAGGAGAGTGACTTAGTGGGCACCTTGAAAATCTCAGGCTATGTTCGTGGGAGGACTCTTAATGTCAATAGCTTGCTGCATATCGTTGGACACGGTGATTTCCAAATGAATCAAATAGATGCGCCTGTGGATCCGTTCCCTTTAAATCCTAGAGTGATTAAATCCCAGAAGAAACCAAACATGGCAATGGAGGTGAGATTGGGGATTTCATTTCTGGGGGGGGGGGTCGAACCCCGGCCAAGCCAGCCCTCCACTACTTGCCTACATTTTTTGCCCACGGTGGTTTTCAGCTTTTTTACTGAATTTATTTTTGTATGCTGGAGAGCGGTCTATCACTGGTGTGCAAGGTCTGGTTCTCTCATACCTTATGGGCCCACCCTGGTTTTTAAATTTTCAAAGCAGATAGTTTGCATGCTGACACCAGTGAGGAGACTGCTGCGAGTTTGAAATGTTGGGCAACAGACATTCAGACACATGCTGGTTAAGTGTATTTATCTGGTCTTTTTTTTTTTTTTTTTTTTTTTTTTTAAGATTTATTTATTTATTATATGTAAGAACACTGTAGCTGTCTTTAGACATTCCAGAAGAGGGCATCAGATTTCGTTATGGATGGTTGTGAGCCACCATGTGGTTGCTGGGATTTGAATTCAGGACCTTTGGAAGAGCAGTCGATGCTCTTAACCACTGAGCCATCGCTCCAGCCCTATCTGGTGCTTTCTACATACTTTGCAAAGTTGGCAGACGTGGCCTCTTGTCTCAGAACTTAGTTTGAATTAGGAAAAAATCCAAATAGTTGTGAATTTAAAAATTACAGTAGTTGAGCCAGGTATGGTGGCACACACCTTTAATCCCTGCCGTGGAAATTCAGAGTACACTAGCTAGCTGCACAGGAGAGATCAGAGTTAGCCAAGCGTGTGGAAGGGATGAATGACTTAGTTCAGAGCTGAAGGGGTTATGTTGGGACTTAGGACTTAGAACGTACATCTAGTGATGGGGTGGAATGAATTAAAGCAGTGTCCACCACACTTGGACTTCTGGCTTTCTTTGAACTTTTAAAAGGCTGGACCTCAATATGTAGCAGTGGCTTAGACAAGGCTTGCCTCGAACTTTACAGAGGTCAGCCTTCCTCTGACTGTTAAAAGGTGCTCACCACTGTTCTGAAGAGAGTACCTTGATTAAGGTAATAAACAGGAGAGTGTCAAGATTAGTTACAACCTCACAAGTTAGGAGAGCAGAGCGAGTGCTAGGCGATGGACATTTGGAAAGTGATTCTCTGGTAGACTCTTACCTGCTTTTGGCTCTTAGGTTTGTGTTACAGATGCTGCTGCTGACATGGAAGAAGACCTTAAGGTTCTGATGAAGGCAGACCCCGATCAACGGGAGACTTTACAAACAGAGGTTATTCCAGATCCTATGGAAGGAGAGCAAACCTGGCCCACTGAAGAGGAGCTGGATGAGGCAGACGGTCAGTGGTAGCAAGCATGTCACTCTCCTGACTTTAATTCTGTATGCTCTTTACATGGTAGGTGGTCACATGCTTATAGCCTGGATGAGGAAGTGACTGAAGTTCAAATACGGAATGGCCGCACTAAGCAAACACTGAGCACAGCCGTTTCCTCTGGAGATCACCCCGGGCTTGTCTCTTTAAATGATAAACGACATTAGGCCTGCTGCAAGGTTTATTTAGCTGTGGTTTTGTCGTTAAATGTGAGGCAGCTGAGTTAAATTTGGAAGAAATCTCTTCCGTAGCTGCTGTTTTTCATGTTGGTAGTAGTGCCTGCATAGGTGAGAATACTAAAAATTGTTTGTGCTTTTAAAGACTTACTGAAGCCACGGTCCAGGGTGGTAAAGAAGGTCCCCAAGGGAACATCCAGTTACCAGGCTGAGTGGATTCTGGATGAAGGTGATGAAAGTGATGGGGAAGGTGGTGAATATGATGATATGCAACATGAAGGTTTCATGGAAGAGGAGTCCCAGGTAAGAAAATGGGCCACTGGGCCACCTATGCATATAGCTCCAAAACCAAGGCTGTACTGTAAAGTCAGCTGCT
>NC_034603.1:42641334-42654577 GCF_900095145.1 Mus pahari
GTATACTGTAGCTGTCTTCAGACACTCCAGAAGAGGGAGTCAGATCTTGTTAAGGATGGTTGTGAGCCACCATGTGGTTGCTGGGATTTGAACACTGCACCTTTGGAAGAACAGTCAGGTGCTCTTGCCCACTGAGCCATCTCACCAGCCCCTCTTTTTTTTTTTAATTTTATTTTAAAGATGATCTTACTAGCCCATAGGTGACCTTGAACTCACAGCAATCCTAATCTTCCCAGAACTAGGATCATACAGGCATGTGACACCAAGCCTGATTGTTTAGCTTTTTTTTTTAAATGTCGGGGCATTTTATTACTGTTTGATAGGGTTTTTTGTTTGTTTTGTTTTTATTCTTTTCATGCACCCCCTGTATTAACTCTGAGCTCACTGTGTAGCAGAGGACGACCTTGAATTCTTCATTCTCTTGCCTCTACCTCCCCAGTGCTTAGATTATAGAGGTACTCTAGCATACTTAGTTTTGGACGTGGTGTTAGGAATTGGTCAACCCCCAGGGCTGCTTCACAAATGCCTGGAGAGCATATCACCAGTTGAACCACACCCACACACATTGTTTTTAGGTGGGGGGGGGCTTTTTGAGGGAGGTGTTTGAGACTGGGTCACATGTTGCTCTTTGAACTATCACACACCCCCTGCCTCCCAAATGGCATGATGAGAGGTGCCCATCACTATGCCCATCTTGCTTGCTTGTGTCTATGTAAACTAGTGTGTGGTAGTCAGGAAGCTTACTGGAGTCATTTCTCCCTTTCCACTATTTGAATTCCATGGATATAACGCAGATGCAGGTTTATAAATAGATCATCAGGGTTGGAAACAAGCATCCTTACACATTCAGCCATCTTATAGGTGCTATGATTTTATTTCTTGGGGAAGTAGTCTTATGTATCTCAGGCTGCCTAGAACTCTAGCTGAGGGTGATCTTGAACCCAGCTGTTGATGCTGTAGGCATGTGAGATCTGCCCAGCTTTAGGCTCTAACCAAGAGCTTCATGTGTGCTAGGTAGAAAAGCACTCTTAACAATTGAGCTATGGGGCTGGTGAGATGGCTCAGTGGGTAAGAGCACCCGACTGCTCTTCTAAAGGTCCGGAGTTCAAATCCCAGCAACCACATGGTGGCTCATAACCATCCAGAACAAGATCTCACGCCCTCTACTGGGGTGTCTGAAGACAGCTACAGTGTACTTACATATAATAAATAAATAAATCTTTAAAAAAAAAAAAACAATTGAGCTACATTTTTTTCTTTTTTTTTTTTTTTGAGACCATCTTAGTCTCACCCAAACTGCCTTCAAACTCACAGTGAATCGCCTGCCTTACTTCCTCGATGTTCAGACTACAAGTATGTTTCATATTGCACGTTTTTAATTCTCCATTTTAAAGGATGGGAGTGGTGAGGAGGAAGAGGAAGAATGTGAAACTATGACTCTTGGGGAGTCTGTGCGTGATGATCTATACGATGAGAAAGTAGATGAAGAGGACGAGGAGAGAATGTTGGAGAAATACAAACAAGAAAGACTGGAAGAGATGTTTCCAGATGAAATGGATACCCCCCGTGATGTGGCTGCTAGAATTCGGTTAGTAAACAAGCTTTATTTACAACTTTCATGGTTTAGAAGTATGTGAGCAGAAAGCAAATAAAGAAAAGCACTGTTCTTGTTGAAGGACGGGCTAACGTGCTATGTGAGAAGCAGCAGCAGCAGCATACTCTCAAGGCTTAGAATTGTTCAGAGGGCCCTAGTGAGAGAGACATGAAAGTTAATTAGCAGATGGTCCTTGTGGGAGTAAATGCGCAGAATGTTTTCTTTTGGAAAGTAAGAGTGTATATTTTGAAAGAAAGCTTGTAAAAGCAAGAAAATGTAAGGCTCTAATGTAAGGCAGGTCGAAGAGCCATATTCCTGACAGGTACTTGTAAGTACTTGTCCCCTTTGAAAAGCCTGGGTTGGTTGTGAAATACTTGTTAGAAGCTGTTGTAGAACATGGGTTTTGCTAAAGCTATTTGTTTGGAGATTGTGTGAAAGATAGGCTCTCGTGCAGACCAGGCCAGCCTTGATTCTTTGCCTCTATGTTTCAAGAGCTGGGAATGTAGGTGTGTCTTTCCATGCCCAATTCTAGCCTGTTAGACCATTTTGGTGCCTTAGTTTCTTGAGACAGTTCAGGCTGATGTGGAACCCTGATCCTGCCCCAGCATCCCGAGTGCTAGCCTTGGTTGTGCTGTGCTGGGGCCTGGGCTGTGGGCAAGTGTGCGTGCTAGGTAAGCACTATGTGCGCATCCCTAGCAAGAGTGCTCTGAAACCCGAGAGAGCCTTCACCTTTACACAGTGCAGTGCTAAGCTTCTTACTGTCTTTAAAACGTATGTTTTAGATTTCAGAAATACAGAGGCCTCAAGAGCTTCCGGACATCTCCTTGGGACCCTAAAGAAAACCTTCCTAGAGATTATGCTCGGATATTTCAGTTTCAGAATTTTGTTAATACTAGAAAAAGAATCTTTAAAGAGATTGAGGAAAAAGAAGCTGAAGGAGCTGAGGTACCGGCCTTCTGCGCACCTTCTAGTCTGTTTTGTTTGAGATCATGCTGCTTGTTTGGGAATGCGTAGCTGAGAAGGTTGAATCGGGGTGGTCAATGCATCTGAGGGTCAGTCCTGAGAGATGAGGCTTAGCACATAGCTGGAGAAAGGTCTCGTCACTGGCACAGTAAGGGCAGCCCTGTGACTGTTGTGCTTTCTCCTGCAGGTTGGCTGGTATGTTACACTCCATGTTTCTGATGTCCCTGTCTCAGTGGTCGAGTATTTCAGGCAAGGAGCGCCCTTGATTGCATTTTCCTTGCTACCTTATGAACAGAAGGTAAATTGGTGTTTTGTGGGAAATGAAGAAGTACAAATATCTTTCCCAAGTGTACACACTTTGCTCATTGGGATGAGAGAGCCTATCTTTTTGATTGAGGAATTGAAATAGAGAAGTCAATGATGGTTATGCCCAAGATGTCTGAACCTGTCTGAAGCATCTTTGTGATGTAGTCTGTGTGGTTCTGAGACTTCTCTAAATGCGTTTTTCAGATCAACATGGGAGTTAGCAGTTGTAACTATCTATGCCCATGTCTAGGTCCTTCTCTAGGTAGCCTATAATCGTGTATCCTGGGAGTGGGAAGGCTAGCATAAAGGTTGACGAGGCTTGGATGGTTGTGCCTGGGAGGGTCTGTGGTGGTAAGGTGATGTGAAGGACGCTTACTGTGGCTCTTCAATATTACTGTGGAGCAGTGAGGTAGCTTACACATGTGCACGGAAGAACAGATGAGGCCTCGGTGCACCATGATGTCAGTTGGTGGATACAGAGGACTCGTTCAGTAGCATGGTTGGTTCTCAGTGTGATTGATTGCTTGCTTTGCCTTGCAGGTCAGGCTGTTGTATGCCTAGACTGTGAAGCTTTTTCTTATTTGGTCCTCAGATGTCAGTATTAAACATGGTGGTGAGCCGGAACCCTGGCAACACGGAACCTGTGAAGGCCAAAGAAGAACTGATCTTCCACTGTGGGTTCAGGCGCTTCCGGGCCTCGCCTCTGTTCTCTCAGCACACGGCAGGTAAGCTCCAACAGCTGCTGGGGCCTTGCCACCTCTTTGTGATTGAAGTCTCTGGGATTAAAAACATTTTTAGTACTCTGACTTAGGAGCCAATGATGTTTTTATTCAAAATGTCTGAACCTGTCTGAAGCATCCCAGTGATGCAAGCTGTTGTACTGAGGCTTCTCTGCTATGAGTATTGTTCCAGAGGAGGTATTAAATCCCAGTGTAGCTTTAGGAGTAGGAATATGTGTTGCCTGCTCACTTGGGGCTTTTGCCTTTTGGTGACTGGAGACAAGATGGTGACAGGTTCACTGGTGCTCTGGGTAGATTCTCTTACCATCGTGTGACCATTTTGTAAGCAGAAGTTTTACTGAAGAGATGGCGGATCTTGTTGCACTGAGCTGGGTCTTCCCACCTTTCCCTCCTACTATTACTGTTATTACTTGCTTGTTAAGTAACTTGTGTGCAGCTGTCTCGTTTTACATTCTATTTTTATTTATTGATAATTGAGAGACTAGGTCTTAATATGTTGCCCAAGCTGGCCTTGACCTTCAGAATGCTTGGGGTACTGAGGCGGAGGGGGACACCACCATGCCCAGCTGGCACTGTTACAGAGGCACACTGACAGGCCTGAGTGATTGAAATATAAAGTAACATGGACTAGTTACTGAACCTGAGGACCTACAGTTAGTGAGTGCCATGACCCCCATGGCGGAGCAGAGAACTGTCTTCTGACTTCTATGCATATGTGCCCCCACACCCCCAAATAAATCAGATTTATTTAAATGCTTTTTATTGTTTTGAGAAAGTAAGGTGAACAGTTTCCCTACGAGCTTACTCTCCTACACCCAGCACAGAAGCAGTCATCTCAAAGCCCATGGTCACTGACACGGGAAAAAGCCGGAGAGTTAGTAGTATAGAGAAACAGAAAATGAACTGGGAACTTTAGCCCTTGATGGGAGAAGGTACACAGCAAGTTCAAGGCCAGCATGCAGTACATGAACTCCTCTCAAAACTAAGCAGACAGGAGCCTGTAGAGGCACCCAGGTTGGATTCCCATCACACAGTAGTCAATGTGGGGAGAGGCACCTGCACTCAGATACACGCACATAAATAAAACGCCAACACTGAGGATATGCTGAGGGTCTGCGCCAGAGCACTTAGTGTGCACACGGCCCTGGGTTTCATCTCCATTGCTGAAAGTTTAAAGAGTGGGGCTAAGTGTTGCAGCCGTACAGCTTTTGACACTTTGCATTGCTTATGATTTCTCACAACGCCTTTTGCTTTTCTATTTACTTATTTTGGACCCTTATGGAAGCTGATAAACATAAATTTCAAAGATTCCTGACTGCTGATGCGGCCTTAGTGGTGACAGTGTTTGCGCCAATCACGTTCCCTCCTGCATCTGTGCTGCTTTTCAAGCAGAGAAGAAATGGTATGTTGGATTTGGAATGTAATACTGAACATACAAGTACCCACTAGCACCATAGCTCTTCTGTACTTAGGTCTTGCTGTAGTAAGGAATACTGGTGTTTTGTTTTGTTTTAAATACCCGTTTCAGCCTCATTGAGGGTGTAAGCCCAGGGCGATACGCCAGTTGTTACCTGTTGGCACCCTTAAGTACATGCTAATCAATATATGTAAGGTGGGTGTGAGGGACTGGTTCATTAGAAATGTCTTTTAGTGGTCTTCCTTTGCCTCGGGAAAGTAGCCCAGTAGATGGATGGGTCCTTCAAGTAGACGTAGACTGACAGCGCTCTCCTTTCTTAGGAATGCACAGTCTCATCGCTACAGGCCATCTGTTTTCAGTGGATCCAGACAGGATGGTCATAAAGAGAGTGGTTCTGAGTGGTCATCCTTTTAAAATTTTTACTAAGATGGCAGTAGTGCGCTACATGTTCTTCAACAGAGGTAGGTGTGAGTGAAGGACAGTGGTAGGAAGATGGCCTTGATGCCCTGTGGGTAAATGTTTAACTTTATGTGTTCCATTCTAAGAGGATGTGATGTGGTTTAAGCCTGTGGAACTGAGAACCAAGTGGGGCCGACGGGGACACATCAAAGAGCCTCTAGGTAAGAACCTGGGATTCCCAGGTGTTGGTTATCTGGGACTAGTGGGCTGGAAGTTCACTGCTTACAAGTGTCTGCCTTACTTTGACCAATTCTGCATTTTCCTTCTAGGTACCCATGGCCATATGAAGTGCAGTTTTGATGGGAAGCTGAAATCTCAGGACACAGTATTAATGAATCTCTATAAGCGAGTATTTCCCAAGTGGACTTATGACCCATATGTACCAGAGCCTATACCTTGGGTTAAAAGTGACATCTCTTCAACAGTGTCTGAAGTAGACATGGAGTAACAGAGATTCAGTTGGGTTCTGTCTCTACTGTAGCCAAAACTCCAGTGTTGGAGTCTGTGGGTTGTGACTGGGTTGTGACTGACTAGGCAGTTTGTGCTTGGTATTTCAGCTGTCCAATCTCTGCTAAGTACAGAATTTATATTATTATTTACATATACTTTCTTGATTAGGAATTTGAAAATAGTTTTTAAAGGGAGGATGGAAACAAAATTTTCATCTAGAGACATCTTATCTCTTCTCTAATTTAAACAGAAAGAGTCTGGTAAGGAGCTGGCCGTTCAGCCTGCTTCACCCAGTCTAGGGAGGTTAAGTCTACATTCCCACCACTGAGTACAATACAGATGTTCTTTACTTCTGGAGAGACTGTTTGGAAATGCTGAGACAGCACTGCAGCCAATCCAACACCAGCAGTAGGCTCAATGAGCAGTTTCATTCTTTCCCACACCAGCTGGGTTGCATACTGTTGGCACAGAAAGGAGCAAGGATTAAGAACCAAGAAATGGAGCCAGAGTCTAGTAGGTTACATTCTAAAAATGAAGCTGACATTTGGGTTTGTTGTGATACGTATGTGATCGACTGTCTGGGTTCTGTTAACAATGCCTGAGAAATTAGACTGGCGGTTTTCTCGTCTAGGCCTTACCTTGATTTCATCTTCTGTGACAGTGAAGACATCATCCACAAGGTCCCTTATAATAGGCCAGGTATTTAAGCCAATGCTGGATCTGACACCATCTGCTATGGTTTCTGGAGGTTGAAGATTGGGGGTCAGTTCTCCTTTCAGTTTAGACTGGTAGCAGTCATCTGCATTCGAGGGTTCAGCAGCATATACCTTCACACTAGGTTTCAGGGCCTGGGGAAGGAAGACGCACGTTACAATACAGCCTTTGTCTGCGGGAAGGAGGCAGAGAGTATGATGGGAATGGAAACGTGACCTTGAAGCACTTTAATAAAAGTTGTATCTGATAACTGGCTTGTCTGGATTCTAGTAATTGGGAAGGGCCATAGCGTTGTGAGGTGGGCTTGAGTAAGGATGCCACCATTGTAACTGCTTCTAGAGCAGCATAGAGCAAAAGGACAGTGGGCAAAGAAGGCCATGAGAGGTAATGGTCCTCTACCTAGTCTAGGAAGTCTAGAGGGTGTGTCTCCCCCCACCTCCACCCCCAGACAGGTCCTGGGATTAAAGGTGTGCACCACCCCGCACAGCGGGGCTGTTTTCTTACCTTAATGGTAATGGCTATTCCGGCAACCATTCCTCCTCCTCCTACTGGTACCACCAGTGCATCTACCAAAGGAACCTGTAGTAATAATGTAACTAGGTCAATTAATAAACCTTTATGTGGGCTGGAGAGGTGGCTCAGAGTTCAATTCCCAGCAACCACATGGTGGCTCACAACCATCTGTAATGGGATCTGATGCTCTCTCTGGTTTGTCTGAAAAGAGCAATGGTGTACTCATACATAAAATAACTGGCTGTCCTGGAACTCACTCTGTAGACCAGGTTCGCCTCAAACTCAGAAATCCTCTTGTTTCTGCCTCCCAAGTGCTGGGATTAAAGGCATGTGCCACCACTGCCCAGCAAAATAAATCTTTAAATCTTGTGTACATAAAATCCACAGCAAACCACTTTACTAATAGCTACATAGAATTATGCCATTTACCTGGTTCAGCACTTCCAGGGCAATTGTTCCTTGTCCAGCTATCACTGCAGGCTCCTGGTTGGGATGGACCAAGATGCCTTCTGTTTCTTGCATAATTCTTTGAGTGACCTTTTCTCTGGACTAAAAAGGTAGCGTTAATGTAGCTTAGTTGACTTAAAGTGAGTGTAGTTTCCCAAAAGTCTAATTCTTGATACTTCAAAGCCAGATTTTTTCACATTTCTCTCGTGAGAGTAGCTATAAATAAACATAGTATGCTGGAGTACTTGTGAGAAAAATGCATTTTTCATTGGGTGACCGAGGAGCTTCATCACATGACATAAACAAGCTATGCTTTTTTTTTTTTTTTTTTTTTTTTGGTTTTTCGAGACAGGGTTTCTCTGTGTAGCCCTGGCTGTCCTGGAACTCTGTAGACCAGGCTGGCCTCGAACTCAGAAATTCGCCTGCCTCCCGAGTGCTGGGATTAAAGGCGTGCCGTGCGCCACCACGCCCAGCCCAAGCTATGCATTTTTAAAAGGATGTTTGAAGTTAAGTGCAAAGTATACAAGGTTAGAATTTGGCCTTTCTGAGGAACTGAGAGGAAAATGCAGTATATTAGGAAGGTGGAATGGCTGGTTTGTCTAGGCCGAACTCGCCATTCTGTCTCAAACTCCTGAGTGCTAGAATAGACATGTCCTATCAAGCCTGGCTTTAGTCATATTAAGCTGAGACTAATGATATCCAGTAGAGATAGATGAGTGATAGATAATAGGTTGGCCATACTAAGAGAAGAGGGATAAAAGAGGCAGACAGTCACGTGAAGATACCAAGTGCTGCTGAACACTGCTCTCTGTACCTCATCACTCGGTCCACTGTATACTATCGATGCTCCATAGGCTTGGATTGCCAGTTTCTTGCAGTTGGGAGCTGTTTGGGGAACCACAATGTAAGCAGGAATTCCTGGGAGGGGAAGAACATGATAGGTATGAGGGCTGTCTAGGATAGGAACTTAGGTCATTTTGCTTAGAATCAAACAGGGGCAGGTTTGTTGGAAACTTCCCACAGCTGCCATCCCACTTAACTGAAATTAGGATGTTTTACCATTTGTACTATTGATACTACCCTGAGAAAATTACATACCTTCCAGTTTAGCAGCATAGGTGAGAGCCTGGCCATGGTTTCCGCTGCTGTGAGTAACAACTGCTTTGGGCTTCTCTTCTGGAGTGCCAGGAATTAAGCCTCTGATGGCATTAAGGGCACCTCGAATCTGGAAGAGTAAATTATAAATGGTGCATTTCTAACAATGGGAACATGTTCAGACATGCATTCACTTGTTTATTATGCAAACAGTAGAGAGTATTTACACAAACAGCCTGCTATGCACTTGAGGCTACAAGATAGACTATTGCTTGAAAGCAATAAACTCAAGCATGTAAAAATAATGAGAAGCCGGGCATGGTGGTGCATGCCTTTAATCCCAGCACTTGGGAGGCAGAGGCAGGCAGATTTCTGAGTTTGAGGCCAGCCTGGTGTTCAGAGTGAGTTCCAGGACAGCCAGGACTGCACAGAGAAACCCTGTCTCAAAAAAACCAAAAAAAAAGAAAAAAAGAAAAAGAAAAAAAAGACAGCCCAACAGTTGAGAGGCCCTGGGTTCACTTCCCAGTACCCATATGGCAGTTCACAACTCTCTATAACTCCAGTTCCAGGGTATGTGACACACTCACACAGACATGCATGCAGGCAAAATACCAATACACATAAAATTTAAAAAGTTAAAAAATTTTTTGTGGTGATTCCTTTTTATTTTTTATGTGCATTGGTGTTTTACTTACTGTTGTGAGCTGCCATGTTGGTGTTTAGAACTGAGCCAGCATCCTCTGGAAGAACAGCCAGTGTTCTTAACCTGAGCCATTTGCCAGCCCCAAGTATTATTCATAATAGCAAATTAGCTTATAACCACTTTACTTTGTAAACCAAAAAAAAAAAAAAAAAATGCTGTGTAACCATGGGCACTCTTATTCCTGATCCTTCTGCTAAGATACGCAAAAATGCACAGCTGTACAGAACAGCCAGGTGTGGTGCTTCACATCGTTAGTCTTTTAGACACGATTCATGGGACCACAGTAATAATGGATTTTAGGCTGTGTGAAAGTGGCATAGCAATGTTGTAAACCTGGTACCCACATCTTCAAAATTGCGCAACCTCTTGTTTCCAGATGCAAAAAGTCATTTATTTACCGTTAGTGGACAGAAGAATAAAGCCAATAGATTTGGAAAACATATATAATAAAACTGATTTTTACCTTAAAAGACCCAGTTTTCTGGAAGAGCTCACATTTGAAGAAAAGATTGCGCCCTGCTATTTGATTCAAAATGGAGCTTGTTAGCACTGGGGTGAGGTGGATAGAGTCTTGAATGTTGATATGAGCTTTTTCAACATCAGCAAAGGAGATGCAGTACTGAGCACACATGGTTCTGAAACCCAGGAACAAGGCAAGGGGTCAGAGCACAGTCCAAACAATGATTCTTTAAAACACTGAAACAGGACAACGGCCCTGGGATGGGGGCAGGACTGCAGTGCTACTGAAACTGTTCCCATTACCAGTGTTTGGTTCAGAGAGGAACTTCCTTGAATCCGAAGTTTTCAGCCCCACCCCTACCCCCCTACACACACACCTCTTGGCACTGGTACAAGTATGTACCTTTCCATCATTGTATAGCCAGGCTGGCCTTGTATTTACAGAGATGCACCTGTCTCTGCCTCCTAAGCACTGGGAGTAAAGGCTTGAACCTATTGTTTGTTTTATGAATCTCAAGTTTCTTTATGTCATCCAGGCTGGTATAAACCCCATGGGATCCTTTTGTCATAGCCTTCTGATTCCTGATACTATTCCTGTGTGCCATTGTACCTGACTTATATTTTTATTTTAAGAATTGACACATACTGTGACAGGCAATGTAGCTCAAGGCACATTAGGTCATAATGACCTAAGTTTGGTCTCCAGGACCCATATGATGGAAGAAAAGCAGCCCCCAAGTTGTCCTGACCTTCATACATATGCCTTGTCTCAGAAAACACACACACACACACACACACACACACACACACACACACACACACACACACACACACACACACACACACACACACCACTTACATTAATGTATCCAGGAGTGATGGGGCACACCTTTAATCCCAGCACTCTGGAAGCAGAGACAGGTGAATCTCTGTGTTCAAGGCTAGCTTGGTCAACATAGTAAGTTTCAGGTTAGCTAGAGTTACACAGTAGAGAGTCTGACTACATAAATGAACAAAAGTTATTTTGAAGAAAAAAAAAAAAAGTAGGCTATTTGTTTTTTCCAGAAACCAAGGTTTCTTTCTGTGTGTAGCCCTGGCTGTCTGTACACCAGGCTGTCCTCAAACTTAGAGATCCACCTGCTTCTGCCTTCTGAGTGCTGGGATTAAAGGTTCATGCCACTACTGTCTGGTTAAATGGTTCTCTATGTGATTGTATATGTGCATAGCATGTGTATGTATGTGCACAGCATGTGTATGTATGCATGAGCCCTGGAGCTCTGTTTTACTCTTTGGAGGATTCTGCCATGCTAACAGGCTGTGACCCTCAAACTCACAATCCTCCTGCTTCCACCTCTTGACTGCCAGAATTACAGCCATGTGCCAATATTTCTGGTTTGTAGGCTCTGTTTTCTTTTGAGACAGAGTCCCATGTAGCCCAGGGTGGCCTTCAATTTATGTAGCCAAGGATAGGCTTGAATTCCTGATCTTTCTGCCTCCATCTTTCAAATGCTAGGATTACAGAAGTGGGTCATGAAGCCTGGGTGCATTGTTAATTTTGATTCTTTTGGGAAAGGGTCGGCTTCTGTAGGGGAGGCTGGCTTGGAACTCATTGTGTAGACTAGGTGGTCCTTGAACTGGGGGCAGTCCTCTTGTCTTGGCCTCCCAATCCTTGGGATTACGGTATGAGTCACCACACCTGGATCAGTCTTACCCTTTTTAGTTCTAAGTGCTGAGATTTCAGACCTACACCACTGTGTCTGGCTTTAGTACCATTTTAATAAGTCATTATCTGTTTCCAAAACATCCATCCATCACATTTAACATTAAACATTTTCTTGCTTTTTTGGGGGGGGGCTCAGTTTCCTCCGTTTCATAATTGTATCTAAAGGCACACACAGTTCTAAGACATTGTAAGCGTCATGTTGGTGCGGTGATGTCAGTCTTGTAACGTTTGATATCGACTGCCAAGCCGACTATCAGTCTAACAGAAAATATCTGAAAGATGCTTGTTCACGTCTGCCTTGCACTGCTTTGTTGTCGTGGTTTGCGCTTTTGGGACAGAGTTCCTCTGGGTAGCCCTGGCTGTCCTGGACCTTGCTTTGTAGATCAGGCTGGCTTTGAACACAAAGATCCACCCGCCAACCTGCACCACAGCACCTGGCACACTGTATTGCTTTTTATTACATTTTCTTTTTCCTGTGTCTTGGGGTGGGTACCCACCATGACATCAGAGAAAAGCTTTGGGAGTTGGTTCTTTTCTTCCACCATGTGTGTCCTGGGGATCATACTTGGGTTGTCAGGCTCTAATCCAAGTGTTTTTACCCACTGAGCCAGCTCTTCAGCCTGCTATATAATTTAAAAAAAAAAAAAAAAACACAACTTTTTTTTTCTAGAATTATGTGAATGAGTGTTTTGCCTTGGTGTATGTGTGTGTGTATACCACGCGCATGCCTGATGCCCATGGAGGCCGAAGGGATCAGATCTTCTGGAACAGGAGTTCCAGGTGACTGTGAGGTGCCACATGGCTGCTGAGGCTCAAACCTGGGTCTTCCCGAAGGGCAGCTACTGTTCTTAACTCCTGAGCCAATTCTCCAGCTCGTACTATGACATTCTAAGAATAATTATTGATAATATAAATGAAGACTAAGATTTTTGTGTATTTATCATTATCTTGTTAGCTTTTAAAGTATGTCCCCACTACTGTCTTGGATGGGATCCAAGGACTCAGGGTAAAAATGCTCTATCAGTGAGCTTTACCCACAGTCCCAGCTAGCTTCTTTTTAAAAAGATTTATTGTTTTTATTTATGTGTCCGGGCATGCCCGTGTGAGCTTTGTGCACCACATAAATCCTGGAACTTGAGTTACAGGTGATGTAGCCACTGGGCCCCCTGTGTTTTGCCAGGCTAGCTGCTGCCTTTTAATCTTTTATTTTTATTTTTTTCTAATTTCAGATTTGACTTAAGGTAGTTTTCCTTTTTTATATTTTGAAATAGGGTTCCCCTGTGTAGCCTTGGCTATCTTCTTTTTTTTCCGAGACAGGGTTTCTCTGTGTAGCCCTGGCTATCCTGGAACTCATTTTGTAGACCAGGCTGGCCTCACACTCAGAAATCCGCCTGCCTCTGCTTCCCGAGTGCTGGGACTAAAGGCGTGTGCCACCACGCCCAGTTGGCTATCTTTGAACTCACTTGTAGACCAGGTTGAACTTGGACTCAGAGCTCTGCCCGCCCCTGCCTCTACCTCCCAAGTGCTGGGATTAAAGGCGTGTGTCATCACCACCTGGCATGGTTTAAGGTAGTTTTTCTTTTCTTTCTTTCTTTCTTTCTTTCTTTCTTTCTTTCTTTCTTTCTTTCTTTCTTTTTTTTTTTTTTTTGTTTTTTTTGAG
>NC_034603.1:42654637-42674162 GCF_900095145.1 Mus pahari
CTCACTCTGTAGACCAGGCTGGCCTCGAACTCAGAAATCCGCCTGCCTCTGCCTCCCGAGTGCTGGGATTAAAGGCGTGCGCCACCACGCCCGGCTCCTTTCTTTCTTTTTTTTAAAGATTTACTTATTTATTATATGTAACTACACTGTAGCTGTCTTCAGACACTCGAGAAGAGAGAGTCTGATCTCGTTATGGATGGTTGTGAGCCATCATGTGGTTGCTAGGATTTGAACTCGGGACCTTTGGAAGAGCAGTCAGTGCTCTTAACCGCTAAGCCATCTCTCCAGCCCTTAAGGTAGTTTTTCAAGTAGTATCTTTAAAACGAACTGCTCTTCAGTTCTCAGATCTCACTTTGGCTGTGCTATTTTTAGCTTCCACAGGAATCTGAATATTTTTTAGGGAAAGGCTTGGGTGGGGAACTGCAGAAGCAGCAAGGAAAGCTATATGTCTCGTTCTTCCTCATGACTTCCAGGGTCTAGCCAATCCCAGGTCTGAGCTCACACAGATGTGGGGCCTCTTTAACCACACTGAACCTTAGAGGCCTTTCATGTCAGACCCTTTAGGGAAACTTGAAACTGCAAAGACGAACATCATTCATACAGTAATTCTCCTGGATTTTCTTCACATTTGGAAAGTAAGTTATCTGAACCACCCAGGAAAAAGAGCAGGGGCTATCAGATGGGGCTGTAGTTAAGAGCACCAGCTGCTTTAGTAGAGGCTCTCACTTTGGTTCCTAGCACCCACATGGTGCCTCACAACCATTGGTAACTGCAGGTCCAGGAGATCCAAGACCCTTTTCTGACCTTGCCAGCCACCAGGCATACTTGTAGTGTACAATCCTACATGCAGGCACAATATATATATAATAAAATAAGAATTCTATGCTTGCTGTGGTTGCAGAGACATTTACTCTCAGTACTGGGGAGGCAGAGAGAGGCCAGACTGCTCTACATAGAAAGCTTCAGGCCAGCCAGAATTAGAGTGAGACCCTCAAGGGGTGGGGTAGGGGTAGGGAAGGAAAAATAAAGATTTGTGAGCCCTCTCATGCAGGTAGCAGGCCCACCCATCCCAGGACAAATCATGCCTTTGAAACATATCCTGTTGTGGGACATGCTATATTATTTAAGGTACTCTTTCTTGCTTTTTCCTATTTTTTTTTTTTTTAAGACAGAGCCTTGGATAGCCTACCATGGCCTGAAACTTGGTATGTAGTAGCACAAAGATGACCTTGGCCTTCTGATGACTCTGCCTCTATTTCCTAAGGATCATGATTTCTGGTGCATGTTATTATTTTCAACTTTAAATTTTTTAAAAAAGAGTAACATAATGCGGGTAAGCTCTGACCAGGTAAGTGCCATGTTAGAATACATACACACATATATGTAAAATTTGTGATTTTGGATTCAGGTTTTTATTATGTATATGAACCTGGCCTTGGCTTTGAACTATATGGTCATTTTGCTTTCTTCTCCCAAGGGATAGGGTGATGGGGATACACCACCATTTTTAGAAAACCACTCTGACTACATTACAGTGAATAAAAAGGAAAGGCCAAATACTTAACCAGGGAGCCCAATTCAGAGGCATTTCAGTCCATGTGAGGGACAAAGGGGGCTTGAATGTTGAAAGAGACAGAAAAACACCACTTACGATACTTTTATAAAAACAGGGACTTTTAAGGGGCTAAAGAGGTCCTTCAGATAGAAGTAGCCCTGGGTTTGATCCCTAACTCTGCATAAAATAAGCTGGATGGTACAGGTTGGTACCAGGTGGGGGCAGGAAGATAAGTTCAAGATCATCAAGCTAGTTCCAGGCCAGTCCATGCTACAGGAGACCCCGTATCAAAACATAAAAAACCTTCCCAAAACACGAAATCTCCCTAGGTAAGATACACAAATGGCCAATGAGCACATGGAATATTCCCAGATTCACCAATCACTAGAAAAATTAAATCAAAACTTCAACAGGACCCCACCTCGTAACCATGAGTGTTAGAGCAGGATAGAGAGGAATGGGAGTCTAGAGGACTGCTGGGCAGGATCTAAAGCAGGGAGGCGCCAAGGGAAACACTATGCTAGTTCCTAAAAACAACGGCCCCAGGGTTAGTGCCCGAGTCAGGAACTCTATTCCTAGAGCACATCAAAAGAACCAAAACCATTTCTATATCCCCATGTTCATAGCTGCATTATTCACAATAACCAGAAGAAGCCAGTGGACATTGACAGACAAATGTTTATACGTATATAATATGCACATAAAATGGAAGATTCACTTAACAGGAGGAAATTCTAACATGTTGTAAAATAGATGAGCACTGAGGACATTATGCTAAGGGAAATAGGCCATCTGCAAAGATATCTACTACATGCTTCCAACCATATGGGATACCTCAAGTAATCAAATTCAAGGAAAGATGACTAGCTGATGGGCTGGGGCTTCGGGCAGTGCAGTGATGTTGGGTTTGTGTATACAACAATATATTAACCAACAAAAAGCATACACTTAAAAACGATTAAATGATACATTTACGTGTATTTTACCACAGCTGAAATGAGCAGAAACAAAGAGATAATAGCAGTTATAATTAGGCCTATATGTCATATGATGACTACTCTCCCTTGGTAACTTGGGTTTCCTTGATTAGACCACTTGAGGGGAAGACAACCTCCCCTGAATCTGGGTCACAACTTTCATGGCAGCCCACAGAAAAATACATGAAAGAAGAAAGCTTCTGCTTTTTGCCTGCTTACCCTTACTCTTGCTGGTAAGTTCATCTACCTTGCTGCTGAGGCAATCCTTCACTGGAATTAGAACCAAACTTCTTTGAGATTCCAACATAGTGTGGACTGAACATTACAAGATTCTTGGCTTTTCTGCCAAGAAACAACTATTGTGGGACTAGCCACCACAGCCAGTAAGGCACTCTAACACATACCCTTTATTTATATACATATAATCCTATCAATTCTATCCCTGTAAAGAGCCCTAGGTAATATAGTCTGTAAGTGGTAGGGCCTCAGTTTGAAGTAACATAGGCAAAGGATGAGTGTGTCCAGGTTCTCTGGCTCATGGAATCAAAGAAGGGTTGAACAAACCCCAGAGGGGAGATGGAGCTTCAGCAACAACTGCACCACAGGCTTGGGAGCTTCTGTGACTGTCACTCAGTTTCTCACCTCTGCTGCCTCTGGCACGACGGCTTCCTTCTCACAGCAGACCAGCTGGCTCCGAACGGCAGGACACATGGCTGCTGACTGCTCCTGTGTTTTACATTTTATGGCTTCCATACTGAAGAGGGATTTTCTCTCAATTTCAGTTCAAAAATTCTGGGTAAGGACTTTGATTGGCCCATCTTGGCCCAGGACCAGTGTGGCAAAGGGTGTAAGGTCATTTAGGAAATACTACATAATAGAAGTAGTTATGGAAACATGAAAAAGAAACAGAATGAGATCTATAGCACAGTATCAATTATGTACATTTACAATACATACATAAAACATTATACATTATGCAAAGATACATGTATATTTAAGGACATATGTCCAGCACATTAAAGCCACTAAGGAGTGATGGAGCATGACTGGGAATTGAAATGAGAAAGGCCTTGTTAACGACAGTGTGAACACAACAGCATGATTACCTCAGCTCGCTGCTTCTGTGGGGAAACAGTAGCAGAAGGGGAAACGAAGGAGGGGAAAAAACAAAATGAATCTTCCATGTAGTAGTGAAGTAGTGAGAGGCAGTTTTCAGAAGACAAAGGATGAGAGCTGGGCAACGGCCCAGATGGTAAAGTCCCCTGCTGCCAAGGCTGACAACCTCAGTCCCATTCCCAGGACCCACATGGTAGAGGGAGACACTGGACTCCTGCATGTTGTCTTCTGACCTCACACACATTCAACAGTGTAATTAACACTGCTGAGACAGTAGCCCTGGATACCTTGGAACTCATTATATAGAGGAGGCTGGCTTCAAACTCAGAGATCCACTTGCCTCTGCCTTCCAAAGGTACACAACCATGCCCAGCTCCTTTCTCCTCTCTGTGTGTTTGTGTGTCTGTGTGTAGGTGTCTGAAGATGCCAGAAGAGAGTGTCTTATTCACTAGGAACTGGAGTTACAAGCAGTTGTGAGTGCCCTTATGTGAGCACTATGAACTGAATTGAAGCCCTCTAGAGAGCAGAAGTGCTCTTAACCTCCGAGCCATCCCTCAAGCCCAATTATTGGGTTTTTAAAAAAGATTATCTTTGTTCACCAATGTCCATAGGTGTATGTGTGTGCACATCACATGAGTGTGAGTGAACCCTGGCTGAAGGTGTCATCTCTCAGGAGCTATTCACTTTGGCTTATAGTTTTTTATTTTTTAAAATGTTTTTACAGTAGTCTTTCACTGGGAACTGGGGCTAATTGATTAAACCTGGCTGGCCAGTGGGCCTCAAAGATTCATCTGTCTATATCTCCCTGGAACTTGCATTACAAACCCATGACACCATTCCTAACACTTCAAGTGGGTGCTGGGGATTGAACTCGGGCCCTTATGCTTTTATAGTAAGTACTTTACTGGTGAACCATCTCCCTAGACATTTACTTCAATTAATTAGTTAAGTGTATTGGGACAGGACCTAACCTTAAACTAACTACATAATGGGATAACTTTCAATTCCTGATTCTCCTGCCGTGACCTCCCTAGTACTGTGTTATAGGCATGCACCACTGTGTTCAGTCTATGTGATGTCTGGGATCATGTATACTATTTGCAGAGCAATATATATGTTATGGTTCTGTGTGTGGTAAAAATTTTATGCTTATGTAAATTTCTAGGCAAGCATTTTATCATCTGATGTACAACCCCAGTCTTTAAACTTATTTACTTAATGTATATGGATGTTTTGTTTTGTTTTTTTTTTAAAGATTTATTTATTTATTATATGTAAGTACACTGTAGCTGTCTTCAGACACTCCAGAAGAGGGAGTCAGATCTTGTTACGGATGGTTATGAGCCACCATGTGGTTGCTGGGATTTGAACTCTGGACCTTCGGAAGAGCACTCGGGTGCTCTTACCCACTGAGCCATCTCACCAGCCCTGCAGCCAGTGTTCTTAACTGCTAAACTCCAACACCTAAGTAATTCGTTTAATTTTTTCATTAATTTTTTTATGTGTATAAATATTTTGCCTGTATAAATGGAGTGTTTGTGTACCATGTGTTTGCCCGGTGCCCTGGAACCAGAGTTCTGGACAGCTGTAATCATAAATGTCGGTGCTGGGGATTGACCCTGGTCCTTTGGAAAAGCACTCAGTACTCTTAACTGCTGAGTCTTCTGTCTAGCCTCTAACTTCTTTTTGAGATGAGATCTTGCTATGCTTTCCAGGCAGTACTTGGAAACAGACCAACTGTTTTGTACTTTTGAACATTTGGTGTAAATTCCACCTTTTTTGATGAATTCATATAGAAATTTACATAAAAATTTTTGCCACCATAGATTAGGGTGGCTGGCTTCAAGCTCACAAAGATCTGCCTGCCTCACTAGTGCTGGGACTAAAGCCATGCATACACCTGGCCAGCCTCCTCCTCCTCTTCCTCTTTTTAAATTTACATTTAATTTAAATGTTTTTAATTGCATTCTGAGCCACGGTCTTCCCGATCTTCCTAAGTTGTTGGCTTGGAGGTTGGAATTCTCTTACGTAATACCCTGGGTTGCTGGGATTACAGTCATTTACCACCAAGCTGAAGTCTTTTTTATTGTTTTACTTAGTTCTTCCTGAGTACATTAAATCTAAAAATTCAAAATTTCCCTCATCAATTTAGTAGCTTGCCAGCTGGGTAGTGGAGGCCCATACCTTTAATCTCAGCACTAGGGAGAGGCAGGAGTACTACAAGTTCGAGGCCAACCTGGTCTACAGAGTAAGGTCTAGGACAGCCAGGGCTACACAGAGAAACCCTGTCTGAAAAAAACAAAAAACAAAAAACAAAAAACAAATCAGTAGCTTTTTTTCCCTGTAATTTGCCTGTTGCTCCTCTTCAGTCAGCTGCCATCGTTTAAGTTTTAATACTTAGAGGCTCTTTGGTCTGATCACTGACAGCATTGAGTTAAGTTGGCCATGACTGTCCTAGGGAAGTTTTCTTGTTTAAAATTATTTTTCCTTCTTTAAAAAAATGAAAGTTATGGGGCTGGAGAGATTGCTCAGAGGTTAAGAGCAAGCGAGCCCGGTGTGGTGGCACACGCCTTTAATCCCAGCACTTGGAAGGCAGAGGCAAGTGGATTTCTTAGTTTGAGGCCAGCTTGGTCTACAGAGTGAGTTCCAGAACAGCCAGGACTACACAGAGAAACCTTGTCTCAAAAAAAAAAAAAAAAGAGCAAGCACAGCATGTTCTTGCAGAGAACAGGAATTTAGTTCCCACATCAGGTGGCTCATAACTGCCTCAAACTCTAGCTCTAGGGGGAATTCAATGCCTCTTGGCTTTCACAGGCACCTGTACTCATGTGTATGTATGCATACACAGACTCATACATATAATTAAAGATGAGACAAGTCATTAGAAAATGACAGAAATATTTAATCCCAGCACTCGGGAGGCAGAGGCAGGCGGATTTCTGAGTTCGAGGCCATCCTGGTCTACAAAGTGAGTTCCAGGACAGCCAGGGCTACACAGAGAAACCCTGTCTCGAAAAACCAAAAAAAAAAAAAGACAGAAATAAACAAAGGAATAAATAAAAGTTGGGGCTAGAGACTCAACTCATTCAATAGGGTGCTTGTCTAGAATATTCAATCTCTGCATTCAATCCCTGGCAAAACTTCAACCTGGCACATCAGTATAGATCTACATCTGTAATGCCATCATTTAGGAGATGGAGGCAAGAGCATTACAAGTTCAAAGTTATCCTTGGCTACATAATGACTTCAAAACCAGTCTGGATACAACAGACCTGAGCTCAACAAAAGAAAACAAAATGAAACAACTTCTCAAACTGATGTCTTCATCTAGAAAGAGGATTGCTTGCCCGCTTCCCACCAGTGTTGGCCTCCAACTGAATATGTAACCAAGGATAACCTTGAATTTCTAATCCTTCCCCTTGTACTTTGCAAGTGCTGGGATTACAGGCTTCTGCCACCATAACAACCCAGTGTATGTGGTGCTGGGGATCCTTTTGTTTTGTTTTTGTTTTTGTTTTTTGAGGAAGGGTCTCATGTAATCCAGATTGGCCTGGAACATAGCCAAGGATGACCTTAACCTCTCAATTCTTGATTTTCTTGCTTCCATTTCCCAAGTGTTGCCTGCACTCCTTGTATGTACAGCTAGGCTAACTGGGAACTCTTGTATCTTCTTGCCTTAGCATCCAGAGTCCTGGGGTTAGAGATTTTGATACCATACCCAGCTTCAAGTTAGGGTTTAAAAAATCCTGTTGTTGGGCTGGAGAGATGGCTCAGTGCTTAAGTGCACTGACTGCTCTTCTGGAGGTCCTGAGTTCAATTCCCAGCAACCACAAGGTGGCTTATAACCATTTGTAATGGGATCATGGGATCTGATGCCCTCTTCTGGTGTGTCTGAAGACAGCAACAGTGTACTCATATACATTAAATGAATAAATAAATCTTAAAAAAAAAAATCCTGTTGTTAGTGTTTTTTAGACAGGTATTACTATATAGCTCTAGTTGGCCTGGAACTCACTATGTAGACTAAACTGGCTTTGAACTTGAAGAGATCCTCCTGCCTGTGTATTTTTGGTGCTGGGCATGTGCCACCATGTCTGGCTTGTTTTGGAGATAAGAGTCTACTCATGTACTTTGGTTTGGCCTTAAACTCAATGGTGGAGCACAGCCTTAAGGTTTGATCTTCCTCCCAAGTGCTAGAGTTACAGCACGTGCTATCATGCCAGGAGCGCAAAGAAGTTTTCTTTTTTTTTTTTTTTTAAAAAAAAAAGATTTATTTATTTACTGTATGTGAGTACACTGTAGCTGTAGGTTGTGAGCCTTCATATGGTTGTTGGGAATTGAAGTTTAGGACCTTTGCTCCCTCTAGTCAACTCCACTCACTCAGTCCCTGCTAGTTCCAGACACACCAGAAGAGGGCGTCAGATCTCATTACAGGTGGTTTTGGGCCACCAAGTGGTTGCTGGGATTTAAACTCAGGACCTTTGGAAGAGCAGTCAGTGCTCTTACCACTGAGCCATCTTGCCAGCCCCAGCAAAGCAGTTTTTATATTTCCTATTTCTCTCAAATCTTTTGACAAAAACTGCTATTTGTTCTGACCACTCTAATTAATTATACCAATTCATTTGAGCTGTTGAAATATTTCCTAGTCATTGTCTCTTTTGATAGTGAAATATCTGTCACATAACACGAACTTTATGAGTCCTATCTGGATCAAACATTTTATACTATGATCAAAGCATAACTGGTTATTACATTTTGAGGGTGTAAAGGGTCAATGAATCTGTGAGACAGGGAAGAAGCAACAACTGGAGAAAGGCAGTCCTTGGATAGGATGTTTCCCCACCCCACCATTTAAAATAAATTATCAATTATTATTAATATAGCATTATCATCATTATTTTTTAAATATTTATTGATTGATTGATGTATATGAGTACACTGTAGCTGTCTTTAGACACACCAGAAGGGGGCATAAGATCCCATTACAGATGGTTATAATGTGGTTGCTGGGATTTGAACTCAGGACCTCTAGAAGAGCAGTCAGTGCTCTTAACCACTGAGCCATCTCTCCAGCCCTCACCCCATCATTTTTTAATAGGAGTTAATGATCAATGAGCTTAAAGTACCCATCTTCTAGTCTAATTAACTTTTTTTTTCCCTTTTTGGGGACAAGGTCTTCTAATATGTTGCCTTGATTAGCCTCAAATGTGCTATGTGGCCCGGGCTTGAACTTGCAATCCTCCTACCACAGCCTTTGAAGTGCTGTGACTATAGGGATGAGCCACCTTTACCAGCATCAGTGAAAACTTAAAGATGGGAGAATCAACTTGAGTTCTAAAAAAGTAATTAAAAGCCGGGCATGGTGGCGCCTTTAATCCCAGCACTCGGGAGGCAGAGGCAGGCAGATTTCTGAGTTCGAGGCCAGCCTGGTCTACAAAGTGAGTTCCAGGACAGCCAGGGCTGTACAGAGAAACCCTGCCTCGAAAAACAAAAAACAAAAAAACAAAACAAAACAAAAAAAAAAGTAATTAAAAACAAATTCTCGGGCTGGTGAGATGGCTCAGTGGGTAAGAGCACCCGACTGCTCTTCCGAAGGTCTGGAGTTCAAATCCCAGCAACCACATGGTGGCTCATAACCATTCGTAACAAGATCTGACTCCCTCTTCTGGAGTGTCTGAAGACAGCTACAGTGTACTTACATATAAATAAATAAATCTTTAAAAAAAAAAATTCTCAGTGCTAACAGCGATTCCCAGGTCGAATAATTTCCTTCTTTTTTACCTCCACACAACGCCCTCCAGCAAGTCTTAGGGATGAACTGTCATAGACTTTGGTACTCTGATACAATCAAACGTTACACGGAGCAATTTACTTCTTCCACTCTCTGAGATTCAGTTTACCAGAAATGGGGATAATAATAAAAGATCTTTAAGCTCCACAATCCAGGCCTAAGGTAAGGAGACTTTGGCCTAAAATGATCGGAGGAGGCCGGATTGTAGGTTGTCTCCGTCAACCCGAGCCCCAGATCAAAAGCAGTGTCCTCGGTGGTCACCGCAGCAATAGTGGCACCCCTAGACCCGAATGCCCACCGGACGTGGGCGAGTCACACCTGGCTGCGCCTCACCTCGCCTCCTGAGCGCTGCGCCTCCACTTCCGAGCCTCGGCGGACCTTCCCAGCTTTACACCTCTGCGCACGCGCACGTGCCGTCCCCCGGGGTCGGCTCGCCCGCTCCGGCAAGATCCTAGTTGAACGTGCTGAAGGCTTTTGCTCCCAGTGCGGCCACCGTCGTTTGGGGAGGGCAGGCAGGAGGGGGGGCGGGGAAAAGGGTGGGAGTGGGTGAGCGCGCGCCGCCCGTCCGTCGTGGTTTCCTGGCTGCGCGCGGCGGTGGCCGAGTCGCCGCAGCTGTAGCAGCCGCCGCGAAGATGGCGGAGGGGTTGGAGCGTGTGCGGGTCTCCGCGTCGGAACTGCGAGGGATCCTGGCCACTTTGGCTCCGCAGGCCGGGAGCAGAGGTGAGTTGCGCCGCCCAGCCGCTGGGCCGGGCCTGCCCGCCCCGCCTCCCTCTCCTCTGCCTCCTCCCCGCCCCGTCCGCTGCGCTCCGCACCCCCGCCCCTTCCCCAACAGTGCGCCCCGGGGCCTGCGGCGGCCCCTGGGGAGACTGCGAGACTGTCGCTCCGCTCCCTTGGGCCCTTAGGGGCAGAGCCCAAGCGCGAGTTTCAGCCTCCGCCCTCTTGCTCGGCGCGGCGCCGTGGTGGTTCTCCGGTGCCCTAACCCTCTCACGCCAGCGCCTGAATTCCAGTCCGGAGGAGACACGAACTGGCTTGGGTGCTAGGGTCCGGTAGAGGCTCCGAGACGTATTGTTCCCAAAAGAATAGTCTGTGTATGTGTACCTTTCCGTTCCGCGTCGGAGAGGAGGAGCTGGGGAAATCGGTGAGAAAGGCTTAACAGGCTAGGACTTCCTTTGCTGAACTTACCCCCGTCCCCCGCCCTCAAGGCTGGCTTCTAGTGCTACGCCACTGGAGGGATCCAGGACCTCAGAGAGCTGACTCGGTTTTGTTTTGGTCTTGGCGTGTGTGGGAGCAGTTGTGATCAGAGAGAATGCTTAATTTGCCAGTCTCCATTCGCATCAGAAAAGCGCGAGAAATATTTTGGTGTCTGGTCTCCCTCATTAGCCAGTGTTGTTTAAGGTGACAGTTACAGAGGATACCTTCTCTAGGATTGTGGCTAGAATTTGTGAGGTTGCTATTTATTGACCAACTGAATTGGATTAACCAGGCTGTTTTCTCTCCTCTGGAAAATAGTAGTCACCACCTCTCTTGGCTCCGCCCCAAAACTAAGTTTAAAAGTTTACACCGGGTGCCGAGGTTAATCGGCTTTATCTTGGTTCACATTTGGTGGAGAAGCTTAACTTTTGCCAAGGCAGCAGTTATCTTTTATTTTGTGTTCGTTTTTCTTTTGAGACAAAGTCTCACCTTGTAGCCAATACTGGCCTTGAATTTACCGTGTAACCCAACCTGGCCTTGAGTTTGGATATTTTTCCTGACTTAAGCCTTCAGAGTGCTGGAATTATATGCATGTGCCACCATACCCAACTTTCAAGTCAGAAACCCTAAAATTTTAGTTTCGCCCCTCCAACCCCCCCAAACAAAAAGTGGGTATAGATGCAGGCGTATAAATACTTAGCTATCAGCTTGTTTGCATTTGTATTTATAATTCTGTACTAGGATTTTATATAACTTGAGTACTGGATAATATTCTCTCCAGTTTCTGTCACTTATAAACTGTTTAGTAGGTGTTTTTAGTGGTCTCTCCACTGTAAGCAACACTTACCAAAAAAAAAAAAAAAAAAAAAAAAATTGTTTGCCACTCAGTGGAGCTTGGAGAGTGGTTTATAAAGCCCTCTCCCCCCCCCCTCTTTTCCTTTGCTTTTGAGACAGGATCTCATAGAGTCCAAGAAAGCTTCAATCTCCGTGGCCTTGAGCCCTGATTTTGCTGTCACTTCCCAAGTGCTGGGATTTGTAGGCATGGATTTGGCTGAACTCTAATATTCTTGAGTCCTTTGGTCCTTTGAGAGCATGTCACAATTCGTCCATTGGTGCCTAGGATAAAGCTCCTCTAGTGGAACTTTTTTTTTCTTCTTATATTCTATCATCATAGTAGCAGTTAGTCTCAGTATTCTAATGACATAGTCTAAGCAGTATTTTTCATGAAATGATTCTGTTGGTTGTTGTTAAAGAGTTGGCGAAGATGAATGGTGTTGAAGATTGTAAAAGGAATTGCTTTCTGTTTGATTCGGTAGGAGGTATGTGATTGAGGTGTTGGTATCCTAAAGTTGTAGATCTGTTGTGATCAAGTTCACACACTGAAGTTGAAGATAGTTTCCCAGAGATATTTAGGACTGACTCTAATATGTGTATGTATGTGTAAATATATGTTTACATATGTAATATAGTAAATAAATAATGATGTAATATACGATACATATATACCAGTAAATATGTTTGTTTATGTGATGCTAGGGGCTGTCTCTAGTGGCCTCCTATATATGAGACAGATACTGTGCCACTGGGCTGCATTTCTTTTTCCATCCTAATATGGTAACCTAGAAATATTACAGACAGGAGAAATGCTAACCAGGTGTGATATACATTCCTGCAATCCAGAACTTGGATGGCTGAGGCAGGAGAACTGTAAGTTTGAGGTCTTTCTGGGATATATATGGTGAGACTCTGACTCAAAAAGAAAGGAAGAAAGAAAGGAAGGAAGAAAGAGGGGCTCAGTGGTTAAGAGCACTGACTGCTCTTTTAGAAGTCCTGAGTTCAATTCCCAGCAACCACATGGTGACTTACAACCATCTGTAATGAGATCCAAAGTCCTCTTCTGGTGTGTCTGAAGTCTGAAGACAGCTACAGTGTGCTCATATACATAAAATAAAAGAGAAGAAAAGAAAGAAGGGGTTGACTTGCAGGTTGTGTAGACAGAATAATTTACTGCCTGAACATGTCAGAGATCTTTGATTCTGAAATAATGAAGTAGTTTGTGGTCTTTGAGATCTGAATAGGAATATGACTTGGATACAAGAGAATACAACTCCCCTCTATTTCCATAACTCAAGTCTGTGTAACGCTAACACAGTTAAATTCTTAACCTCACTGCTTACTAAACAGTATTACTCCAAAGTTCAGCCTTTGTAGAAACGTTCTTTCCTGATCACCAATATTACCATTTGCATTTGTAATTCTTGCTCATTTTTGTTGTTGTTGTTGTTGTTGTTATGTAACTAGAATGACAACTTTCCCTCCCTCTCTTCTCCATTATTCTTTTCTTCTGTGTTGTTTCCTCTTAACATAATAGAAAACATGAAGGAACTAAAGGAACCCAGACAGCGCAAAGATAATAGGCGCCCAGATTTGGAAATCTATAAGCCTGGACTTTCTCGACTAAGGAACAGACCTAAAACTAAGGAGGCTTCTGGGAATGAGGAATTTAAGGATGAGATAGTGAATGACAGAGATTCTTCTGCTGTTGGGAATGATACACAGCTTATTCAAGTTTGCAAGGAATTGGACAGCCAACAGCAAAATGGCCCTGTGGATGCAGAAAATAGTCAGGCACAGGAGACTTTTTCAAAGACTGTTGGACTAGAGGACGGAAGTCTAAAAATCATCAAGAGAATCAAGAAACCAGACCTGCAGATCTACCAGCCTGGAAGGCGGTGGCAGACGGTTACCAAAGAGTCAGCAGTCAGGGCAGGTGAAGAAGAGATCCTCAACCAAGTGGAGCAGTTGAGGATAGAGGAGGATAAGTGTAAGGGAGAAGCCATAAAAGAAGTTAATAACAAACCAGACAAAACTGAGATAGAAAAGAGCCAAAGTAATGACCGTGTAAGAACTGCCAAGGGAGAAAAGGGGAAGAAGATTGAAAAGGGGGAGGGGCCAAAGAAGGTGACTGATGACTCTGTCCAAGGAAAGCCTGGCTCTGTAAAGAGGTACTCGAGGTCAGACAAGCGAAGGAACCGCTACCGCACTTGCAGTACCAGCTCAGCTGGCAGCAACAACAGTGCTGAGGGAGCTGGCCTCACTGATAATGGATGTCGCCGGCGCCGCCAGGACCGGACCAAGGAGAGGCCACGACTGAAGAAGCAGGTATCTATGTCCTCAACTGATTCCTTAGATGAGGACAGAGGTGATGAGCCTGATGTACTAGGGCCCAGGAGGAGCTCAGAAAGGAAGAAGCATTTAGAAAGAAATTGGTCTGGCCGCGGTGAGGGGGAACAGAAAAGCAATGGTAAAGAAAACCGAAGTGCCCTTCGTGTCACTTTTGATGCAGAAACCATAAGTAAAGACTCCCCTGTGGTGAGGTCAGTCAAGGATAATGTGGATAGAATGAAGTCTGACAGAGGCTCAAGCAGTGGGGGTAAGGGCTCTGAGAAGCAGGAGCTCAGAAACCCGAAACAAGAACTTCGAGATCGTGGTCGTGGTATTTTGATTCTGCCTGCCCACACTGCCCTATCTGTCAGTTCATCAGGTTCTCCAGAGTCTACACCTTTGGGACCTCGACTTTTATTTGGATCTGGTAGTAAGGGATCTCGGAGTTGGGGCCGTGGAGGCACGACCCGCCGACTATGGGACCCAAACAATCCTGACCAGAAGCCTGCTCTGAAAAGCCAGACACCTCAGCTACATTTCTTGGACACTGATGATGAAATTAGCCCTACGTCTTGGGGTGATTCACGTCAGGCCCAAGCATCTTACTATAAATTTCAAAACTCTGATAACCCCTATTATTACCCTCGGACAGCAGGCCCTGCCTCTCAGTATCCCTATACAGGCTATAGCCCTCTGCAGTACCCAGTAGGCCCTACAAATGGTATGTATCCAGGGCCTTCCTACCCAGGGTACCCTGCCCCCTCAGGGCAGTGTGTGTGTAGCCCTCTCCCTGCTAGCACCATGAGTCCTGAGGAAATAGAGCAGCACGTGCGGAACATGCAGCAACAGGAGCTCCATAGGCTTCTCCGAGTGGCTGACAACCAGGAACTGCAGCTCAGCAACCTGCTTTCCAGGGACCGCATCAGCACTGAGGGCATGGAGAAGATGGCTCAGCTCAGGTACTGAGTGTTCTTTCCCACTGTCTTGTTTAAAGGGAAATGTAGGGCTCCTGTGGCTGAGGAAGGTAGAGGATTTTTAGATAATCCACTGAGTATTACCTGCCTTTCATATGAATCCCTACCCCCAACAACCCCTCGTGGGCATGGACATCAAGCCTGGAGTCTTGTGCATCTTGTATTAAGTGCCCTACCACTGAGCCACACTTGAATCCCCTTTACATTGATTTTTTTTTCTTTTAAATGATTTATTTATTTATTTATTTAATGTATATTAGTGCACCATTGCTCTCTTCAGACACACCAGAAGAGGGCATCAGACCCCATTACAAATGGTTGTGAGCCACCATGTGGTTGCTGGGAATTGAACTCAGGACCTCTGGAAGAGCAGTCAGTGCTCTTAACCACTGAGCCATTTCTCCAGCCCTTCATTGATTTTTTTTATAAGCAACAAGCAGTTGGGAAAATAAATTTAAATTCTAGTCTTTTTTTTTTTTAAGACTTATTTATTTATTATATGTAAGTACACTGTAACTGTCTTCAGACACTCCAGAAGAGGGCGTCAGATCTTGTTACGGATGGTTATGAGCCACCATGTGGTTGCTGGGATTTGAACTCCAGACCTTCGGAAGAGCAGTCGGGTGCTCTTACCCACTGAGCCACCTCACCAGCCCCAATTCTAGTCTTTTTAAGGCGAAAAAATATCTTTAAGGGAACATATAATTTCCAGAATGCCAACTTCAGCTTGCACCAAAGAGCTGCTTTCAGCTCTTCAGTGTAGGTGTACACATATAGCAATATATTTTCCTAGATATAAGTATGTTTGTAAGACATTCTGCTGTGCAGAATAGAACCCATTATGAGTAGGATGCCTGGTCACATTTCAGATTTCTTGTCAGGAAGGAGGTGCCTGGTTTGCAGGAGATTCAGATCTTGGGTATAGGCTTCCCTGTAATGTATTGAAGCTAGACTTTACATGAACTTTATTCCAGAACTGAACTACTGCAGCTGTACGAGCGCTGTATTCTATTAGATATTGAATTCTCTGACAATCAGAATGTAGATCAGATCCTGTGGAAGAACGCTTTCTATCAGGTGATTGAGAAGTTCAGGCAGCTTCTCAAGGATCCAAATATTGAGAACCCAGAACAGATTCGGAACCGACTCTTGGAGCTCTTAGATGAGGTAAACATTATTATTATTATTATTATTGTTGTTGTTGTTGTTATTATTGTTATATCCTCAGGATAAAGTCTGCAGCATATTTTAGTTTGTTTGTCTTTTCTACTGGAGATGTTATAGAACAGAATATTGCCAAAACCCTTATATTTTTCTTGCATTTAGACCTGGTCTACCTGTATTGCTTCCTTTGGACGATACTTAACAGAAGGCTGGAGTTACTTTTTTCCAGTGCTCAACTACTGAGTTACATCTCCAGACCCAGAGTTACGTTTGACCTTGAAAGCTTTCTGAATGAGAGGGGCGGGTGGGGGTGGGGTGGGGGAAGGAATGAGAGCTGAAAGAAGTAGGGAGTGGTAAATGAATTATGTTTTTTAAAACATGGGAGGCTTACTGTAAACTGTTGCTGAGATTATTTGATGGCCTCTAACCAATTACTTACGGTAACTACCATATATATAGGATTTCTGGACATTGATAGATTGTGAAAGGGTTGTTTGCCCCAGGATTTGGTAAGTAGATTAGAAAAACTGATTGACTTAGTTTTGTTTTTTTTGTTTTTTGTTTTCTTTATAGGGCAGTGACTTCTTTGATAGTTTGCTTCAGAAACTACAGGTTACTTACAAGTTCAAACTGGAGGACTACATGGATGGGCTTGCCATTCGAAGCAAGCCTTTACGAAAAACAGTAAGCCAGATTCTTTCTTTTGTTTAAATATATCCATCTAGGTCCAGGTTAGTGGTGCACACTTTTAATCCCAGTACTTGGGAGGCAGAGACAGATGTCTGTGAGTTTGAGGACAGTCAGCCAGGACTATTTGGGAGTCCTCAAACAAACAAAATTTCTTCATCTGTTTAGTAAGCATTTATCTAATACCAGTTATGGCCTAGGCAGCATTCTGGTTTTGAGTGGATGATAGAGTGTAGTAGAAGAACAAATAGATAAAACTAACAATCATAAGCAGGACACTGTGGTATTATGTCAGTAATCCTGGGTCAGGAGGTCAAGGCCATCCTTGTGTCATAGTGAGTTCCAAGCATATCTGGGCTATATAAAATTCTGTTTCAAAAACAAAAACAAATTGTAATGTCATACACACTATGCATTTCACACTTGTAATCTAAGCACTTGAGAAAATGAAGTAGGAGGATTGCCATGAGTTTGAAACCAGTCTTGGGTACATAGTGAGTTCTAGGGTAGTCTGAACTTCAGAGTGAGATCATGTCTCAAAAGAAAACAAGTAGGCTGTAAGATGACTCAGTTATTAAGAGCAGTTGTTGCTCTTAGCACAAGACCTGGGTTTTATTCCTAGCATCTACATGGCTACTTACAACCATCCGTAACTGCAGTTCTAGGGGATCAAGTGCTACCTTCTGACTTCTGCAGGTACCACTCATGCAAACGATGCACCTAAATACATATGGACAAAAACTAAACACAAAATAAAACATTTTTGTAAAAGATTTATTTTATGTATATGAGTACACTGCACTGTCATCAGACACACCAGAAGATGGCATTGAATCTCATTACAGATGGTTGTGAGCCACCATGTGGTTGCTGGGAATTGAACTCAGGACCTCTGGAAGAGCAGTCAGTGCTCTTAACCACTGAGCTATCTCTCCAGCTCCCAACTTTTTGTTTTTTTAGATGTTTTGAGACAGAATCTCAATATATAGATCAGATACCCTGTAATTACTGTGTAGTTCTGGCTGGTTTTGAAATCAAGATCTTCAGAGTGAAGATTACAGGTGTGTGCCCCCATGCCTTATTGGGTGATCTTTTGTTTTGATTTTATTTTATTTTTATTTTTTATTTTATTTAATTAATTAATTAATTAATTTATTTATTTTGTTTTTCGAGACAGGGTTTCTCTGTGTAGCCCTGGCTGTCCTGGATCTCACTCTGTAGACCAGGCTGGCCTCGAACTCAGAAATTCGCCTGCCTCTGCCTCCCAAGTGCTGGTGGATTTTATTATTTTTTAATGTATGGTATGCCACTGAATATGGAGCTCACCACTTTGGCTAGACTGGCTGGCTGACAAGTTCCAGCAAACCTCTGGGTCTCTTTCTCCCCACCTACAGCAGTAGGTACATGGGGCCAGGCTTATTCTTATTGTGGGTGCTGGGAATCCAGACTCTGGTCCTCCTGCTTGTGCAGCAAGTATTTTACCTATGGTCCATATCTCCAGCCCCTAGAATAAATATTCTAAAAATTTGGTTTTAGTTTTATTTTATGTGAATGAGTGTTTTGGCTACATGTATGTCTGTGTACCATGTGTGCACCTGATTTCCACTGAAAATCTTAGCCACTGGGCCATTTCTCCAGTTCTGAGTGTGTGTCTTTAAACACAGACAAGGAAGCCTAGTTCCAGGCATTCTAAAGGCTTCCTTGAGATCTCAGAGATTGCTTGACTTACAGTGTTAGAATGTACTTTTCCATTTGTGTGGGATTCAGAGTAGGAATTTCCACTCTTAAATGCTGTGTTTATTCTTTGTATCATGTTGCTGGCTGTATTTCAGGGTTCAAGGTTAGGTTGAGAACTTGCCTTTTTTGAGGTCTGTGTTTTACCTTGTCATTCTGCTATTAGATCCCACTCATTTTTTCTGGTATTGAATTGTGTTTCTTGGGTTCTGTACTAACCAGTTGTCTCTTCTGTAGGTGAAATATGCCTTGATCAGTGCTCAACGAAGTATGATTTGCCAAGGAGATATCTCTAGGTATCGGGAGCAAGCCAACGATACAGCAAACTATGGGAAGGCTCGCAGGTACTTTTTACCTCTCAACTCATGATGCCTCTCCCTGGGTGGCATTATATTATGTGAATCCTAGCAAGGCCAGTTGAGCTGCCTCTCATAGGAGATGTCTTACAGTTGTCCTTAATTGGTCCCTTGTACTTGACCACCCAAGGGCTACATCTAGTTAGCCTTCTAGTCTGTGACTTAAGTAGAAGTGCTGTGAGGATGGACTGGGAAAGAGTTGATAGGAGTTAGCATTTCATTCTCTTTTTCTATTCTAGTTGGTATCTGAAGGCTCAGCACATTGCTCCCAAGAATGGGCGTCCCTATAACCAGTTGGCTCTTCTGGCAGTGTATACGGTAAGAAATCCCGTGGATAAGGGAGTTATTTCCTAAGTAGTTCCTTCCCTTTGAGCTATAGTTTGTTTCACTATATAGCCCATGCTTCAGGTTTGTTATCTTTGCTTTAGTCGCCCAAGTGCTGAGATCAAAGGCATGTTCTACCACACCACAAACAAGTTGCTTAAGATATTGATTTAATTTGTATTATTACATTTATCTCTTTGTTGGTTTATTAAATGTGTGACAGTATGCATGTAGAGATCAGAAGACTTTGAGATCTGCTTTCTTTCCATGAAAGTCTCAGAGATTGTACATAAACGGGCAACTTTGCAGCAAATACATTAATTTATTTGCTTTGTTTGGTTGGTTGGTTGGTTAGGGTTTTTTTGAGACCAGCTTTCCCTGTGTAACCCTGGCCGTCCTGGAACTCACTCTGTAGACCAGGCTGGCCTCGAACTCAGAAATCCTCCTGCCTCTGCCTCCCAAGTGCTGGGATTAAAGGCGTGTGCCACCAC
>NC_034603.1:42675142-42677343 GCF_900095145.1 Mus pahari
AACAGTGCAGAAGATGGAAGCCTGGCTTGTGTAATTTCAGAGGGAAAATTAAAGACTTTTTTTAGCGTGATTGCTATTTTGGATTGTGAAGATTCTGTGGNTCTGGTTAGCTGGGGCTGAAGAATCAGCTGTGATTAACAAGATACCAGAACCACTAAAGTGAAACCTTTTCCTTACTGGGACTATTGATGCTGCTAGCTGGAGCTAAGAAATTAGCAGTGATTAAGAAGAGACCAGCATCATTGAGGTGACATTTTTTGGGGAGTGTTTTCTGAGAGCACAGAGGCTGTGTTCCAGAGATAGCCAAGGTTGTACCTTGTGCTGTGGCTAGACTTGGTAATGTGTAAGAGTTACTCAGGTGGTACTGGTTTTGAAGGCATGAAGGGGTCATGCAGAGCAGCTGAGGCCATGGAAGCACTGTGAGAGGCCATGGAAGGCCATTGGTGAAGGTGCAGCCTCAGTTGCAATTGATGGTCCAGGACTGAAGGGGTCACAGCAGCATTTTGGAAAGAAATGGACCTTGGGAACTGAGAGGACTCCAGGCTGGAAGCTGAAAGAAGAGGAAAAGATGTGGGTGGGGCAGTCATAGCTACTAAGGTATCAAGAATAAGAACCAGCTAATGTGACCATCAGCAAAGAGGAGAGTCAGGCCATCCTCTCCCTTCCTTTTCTGTCCCTCACCTTCACCTCCTTTCTGCCTAAGTTTTTGTCTTTTTCTTTTCTTGACAGGATTTTGCTTAGGCTGTTAGTCCTTTCCTAAGCCTCTCAAGTGCTGGGATTGCAAGCCATCTACCACTGTACCAGGCTCTTGTGTTGGTTTTTGTGTTGGCTTTGTTGTTGAGGTTATGAAACAGGGTTTCACATAAACCAGGCTAGCCATGAACTTGCCATATAGCTGAGGATGACACTAACTCCAGTCTTCTGTCTCTGCTTTCCCAGTGCTGTGATTATAGGCATGTGTTCCCATGCCCATTTTTATCTGGTGCTACAGATCAAACCCAGGGCTTTATGCATGATAAGTAAGCACTACCAACTAAACTGTATCCAGCCCCTATGACAGATGCTTAACAGCTTCTAAAAGCAATGTCCAAGCACACAGTATTTGAATTTTATTTACATTCTCCTCTTGTTCATAATAGAGTTTTTAAAAAGAAAATTTTGCTTATGGAATAAAATAGTTAATTAAATGTATTAACATTTACTGAAGCAGCTCTTCTTCCTCCCCTCCCCCTCCCCCTCCCTGTCGTCGTCGTCTTCTTCTTCTTCTTCTTCTTCTTCTTCTTTCCCTTCGGTTTTTCGAGACAAGGTTTCTCTGTGTAGCCCTGGCTGTCCTGGAACTCACTCTGTATACCAGGTTAGCCTCGAACTCAGAAATCTGCCTGCCTCTGCCTCCCAAGTAATTAAAGGGGTATGCCACCACTGCCCTGCTAAAGCTCTTCTTTAACCTATAGTCATCTTTTAGGGAAAAAACCAACTTGTTCTCATTCTTTTGTTTTCTGGTGATTTAAAAAAAATACTTAATTTGTCTGTGTGTATGTGTAGTGCATTTGTGATTCGTTTGTGTTATGGAGTGTGTGTAGGTAGAGAACAACCTTTGGGAGTTAGTTCTATTCCTCCATCTTGTTGAGAAAGGATCTCTCTTGTTTCTGCAAGCCAATCCATGGGCTTCTGGGTACTTCAGATCATGCCTCCCATCTCACTGTAATTAGAGATGAATGCCACGTCATTGTGTTTGTTGTAAATTTTGGGGATTAAACACAGGTTATCAGGCTTATGTGGTGAGCACTTTTACCTACTGAGCCATTTTATCAGCCCCTTTTTTGGTGTGGGTTCTTATTTTGTTTTGTTTTTTTGAGACAGGTTCTCACTCTGAGCCCAGGCTGGCCTGAAAATCACTATGTGGTCTAGGCTGACCTTGATTTGAGGCAGTTTTCCTGCTTCTGTGGTGCTTAAGATTGTGGATTTGAACCTGTGTGCCAAACCTTTTGTCTATTGGCTCCTCTTTTCAACTAGTCCACCTTCTGTTTTTATAAATTATGTTTGTTTTGTTTTTGTGATGCATTGACTTTCTTTCTTTCTTTTTTGGCTTTTCAAGATAGGGTTTCTCTGTGTACTCCCTCTGTATACCAGGCTCGCCTCAAACTTACTGAGATCCACCTGTCTCAACCTCCCAGGTACTGGGATTAAAAGTGTGAGCCACC
>NC_034603.1:42677747-42678756 GCF_900095145.1 Mus pahari
AGGACAGCATTCTTCCATTAAACTGTGTATACCTAATCCTTTAAATACTTTAAATTCTTTTTTATGTGCTCATTGACCATTTACATTTTATTAGAGAAATGTCTGTTGAAATAATTTGTTATCTGAAAATTGAGTTATCAGACTGGCGAAATGGCTCAGTGGTTAAGAGCAGTGGCTGCTTTTCTACAAGACCCAGGTTCAATTCCCAAACCCACATAACAGTTCAGAGCCGTCTGTAATTATAGTTCCAGAGAATCTGAAGTCCTCTTATGTCATCCATGGGTACTAGGCAAAACACCCATACACATAAAATAAAACAATAAAACTTGCAGATATTTTAGGTCTTAGACATAATGAGAGGCACCCAAAGGGAAGAAGGGTTTATTTTGACTCATAGTCAAGGGTATAGCCCAGAGAGGGTATGGCATGCGCTGCTTACCTTGTACCCTCAGTCAGGGGACACAGGAGGATGAATGCTGGTACTTGGCTGGTTTGATCCTTTTTACATTTGGTTTGGGGACACTTTTACCCTCTTCCACGGAATGCCACCTACATACAGGCTGGTTCTTACTGTGGTTAAACATGGCAGGATGCATCCTCACAGATGTAATCAGAGGTTATTCTAAATCCCATCAAGTTGACAGTCAAGATTAACCATTACCATGTCCTTTCAGGGCCTTGCACAGGTATTCTTTTACAGAGCTACATTTCTGTTGTTAAAGACACTATTCAAAAAAAAAAAAAGACACTATTCTATTTTCTTATAATATTGTTAGTACTTTTTGTAGGCAGAGCAGCCTTTGAGACAGGGCCTCATGTATCCCAGTTGGCCTGAAACTTAGTATTTAACTGAGGATGATTTTGATTTTTTTATCCTTCTGTCTCCTTTCTCAGGTCTGAGATTACAAGGGCTGTTTTGTTTTGTTTTTTCAAGACAGGGTTTCTCTGTGTAGCCCTGGCTGTCCTGGAACTCACTCTGTAGACCAGGCTGGCCTCAAACTCAGAAATC
>NC_034603.1:42678767-42679760 GCF_900095145.1 Mus pahari
ACCTGCCTCTGCCTCCCAAGTGCTGGGATTAAAGGCGTGCGCCACCACGCCCAGCTTACAAGGGTCTTAACACAGGTTGCATGGCTTTATTTCTAAATTGTCAGCTTGTTTTAATGTTCCATGTCTGCTTTATGCCAGTACAGCTCCTTTATCTGTTGTAGGTCTGATAAAAGTATGAAAATGATAGCCTCTAGCTACTCTTTCAAGATTGTTTTTACTGTGTGGGGTTCTTTAGAGTTTTGTATGGATTTTAGGGCTAGCTTTTGTATTTGTATTCAACTTGTGTTTGTACTATAGCAGTCAGTGGAATTTTGGTTAAGTAATAGTAGGTTTCTTTGGGAAGTTCTTTTATCTTCTAACAGCCTAGCAAGATGCATCTTTGTTTACGTAGATGTTTGTTTAGAGTATAATTATTAGCCTTCTTCCTTGGTTAAATTTATTCCTAAACAGATAATTTTTCTTGATACTGTTGATAAAAAAATATGTGCCCTCCACTTCCTTTCCAGATTATTTGTTGCTCAAGCAGCTTTGCCACACTTCCTGCATGGGTTCTGCCATTCTGGTCAGCTTGTTGTTTTTCTTTTTCTTTTTCTTTTTCGTTTTCGTTTTCGTTTTTCGAGATGGGGTTTCTCTGTATAGCCCTGGCTGTCCTGGAACTCACTCTGTAGACCAGGCCGGCCTTGAACTCAGAAATCCACCTGCCTCTGTCTCCCAAGTGCTGGGATTAAAGGTGTGCGCCACCACGCCTGACTGTGTTGTTTTTCTTTCAGACACTTGGGACCCAGATTAGTGAGTGCTCCCTTTGAGTTTTTTTTCTTCCTTTGTCTCGCTCATATTTTCTTTTCTTTCTTTTTTTTTTTTTTAAAGTTTTTTTTTTTTTTTTTTTTTTTTTTTAAAGATTTATTTATTTATTTATTTATTTATTATATGTAAGTACACTGTAGCTGTCCTGAGACACTCCAGAAGAGGGCGTCAGATCTTGTTACGGATGGT
>NC_034603.1:42679771-42681965 GCF_900095145.1 Mus pahari
GGTTGTGAGCCACCATGTGGTTGCTGGGATTTGAACTCCAGACCTTCGGAAGAGCAGTCGGGTGCTCTTACCCACTGAGCCATCTCACCAGCCCTCGCTCATATTTTCATTGTTTCTTAAACGTTTTCAACTTTTGTCCTGTCCAATCAATTACTCAGTGAGCTGCCATGCTTGCGTGTAAGCTTTTCAGAGTGCTGTGAGTGATAACATAGATGATGTGGTTTCTTCCTTAAAACAAACTCCATTTATTGTTAGTTACACAACTATTTTGTGTTCAACTTAAAAAAAATATTGCTAATTAGGATACATTTGGCAAGGAACAGGAGAGATGGTCTTGAGCAGTGGTTCTCAACCTTCCTAATGCTTTGACCCTTTAATACAGTTCCCTATGTTGTAGTGACTTCCCCAACCATAAAATTATTTTCACTGTTTCTTCATAACTAATTTTGTTACTGTTATGAATCACAAAATATGTTATGTAGGATATTTGATATGCAACCTCAGTGAAAGGGTCCTTAAACCCCCAAAGGGGTCATGACCCAAAGGTTGAAAGCTGCTGACTTAGAGTTTAAAAATTTTTGCTGCTCTTGTAGATCAGGATTGGTTCTCAGCACTAACCACATCTGGTGGTTTATAACCTGCTGTTACTCAAATTCCAGATGTTCTGATATCTTCTGCCCTTTGCTGTTACTGTGTCCATGTACATCCTTCTCCAACACACATGCATATACATATTAAAAAGAAGGAAAATAAAGTAAATATGGCACAATGATAGGGTTTTTTTTTTTTTTTGAGATAAGATTTTGTTTTTGAGGCAATGTTTCTCTGTTTAGCCTTGGCTGTCTTGAACCAGGCTGTCTAGACCAGGTTGGCTTTGACTCAGAGATCCAAATATGTCTGCCTCCCTGGTGCTGGAATTAAAGGTGTGTGCCATCATAGCTCTGTAAGATGATCTTATGTAGCCCAATCTAGTCTTGAACTTTCTATGTAGTCATGGATGATCCTGGACAATTCTGATCTTCTCAAATTCTTGGCATCTGGGTCACTATTTTCAGCCACAGTTGTAGATATTGATTTATTTTTTTGTTTTTCTTTTCTTTTCAGGGTTTTTTTTTTTTTCCCAAGACAGGGTTTCTCTGTATAGCCCTGGCTGTCCTGGAACTCACTTTGTAGACCAGGCTGGCCTCAAAAATCCACCTGCCTCTGCCTCCCGAGTGCTGGGATTAAAGGCGTGTGCCACCACGCCCGGCTAGATATTGATTTCAAGTTGTATCTCAGTTTTAAAAATGCTTAAATGTAAAAGGCAGAGTTGATAAAATAGTTTGAAATGCAGTGAGTTGGTGTAAGCAGAGATTAGTATGAATTGGGATGACACTAAAGTATCTGAATATTATTTTGCTTTGGATGTGCTGGCTATCTGTATGAATTATGGAATTTCATATTCACACTACATGTGTGCAGATATTAGTAATTTGCAAATAAGGAGACCCCTTTTGGTAAACCATATTTAATAAATATGAGACCAAATTCAAACTCAGACATTTGACCTGAAAACCTGGGTCAATAGCCATAGCTAGTTAAATATTAGATTAAAAACTTTGAAGAATGAAGAGATGTTGAGAGAAAAGATTTTTTTTAATGTTTTGAGACATTAATAGGGAACAGTGAACATGTATATGATGTAGGAGAGACACTACGATGGCCTGCTATTCTCCTTTGTGCTTTCATTGTTGTCAGCCTGCCTGCCTGTTTGCATATCTTCCTTCTTTCTATCCACTTGTCTGTCTTCTCCATCTCTTCCTACCTTCCTTCCAGGTAGAACTGAATCCAGAAACTCTGTCCTGAGCTGCCCTTTGAGCCACTCCCACTGCCTTTTCTCTGAAGTGTATATGGTCTGGGTATGATGCCAGGGCTAGCCTTGAACACCTGGACTTAATGAGGCCTCAATTTCTGCATCTAGAGTGGCTGGGATATAGGTCCATGCTGCAATGCTCAGCTTCCTTTCTTTATTCTTTTTTTTTTTTTTTTTTTTTATTATATGTAAGTACACTGTAGCTGTCTTCAGACACTCCAGAAGAGGGCGTCAGATCTTGTTAAGGAGGCTAGGCTGGTCTCAATTCATAGTGATTCACCTGTCTCTGCTGGGATTAAAAGCATGTGCCAACCACTTGGCAGCTTCCTTTATTCTTTTCCT
>NC_034603.1:42681989-42686546 GCF_900095145.1 Mus pahari
GGTCCATGCTGCAATGCTCAGCTTCCTTTCTTTATTTTTTTTTTTTTTTTTTTTTTTTTTGGATGATACAGTCTTTCTACATAGATAGCTCTTGCCTGTCCTGGAATTTGTTATATAGGCTAGGCTGGTCTCAATTCATAGTGATTCACCTGTCTCTGCTGGGATTAAAAGCATGTGCCAACCACTTGGCAGCTTCCTTTATTCTTTTCCTCATAAAATAGTCACAAAGTGTTAATATGATAAATTTATTTAATAATGTCCATAGGATATTCAGTATACCTAGACAGTAAACAGCTGGCCTCATTGAATGCAGCTAAGCTCAAGGCAAGTGATCATTATCACATCATAGGTAATAGACACTATTTCTAAACCTAAAGATACTCTTCAAGGACACTAATATTCCTGTATTAAAAGTGAGCATGGGCCAGCAGAGCGGCTCCACAGATAACAGCTTACCTGCAAGCCTGACTACCTACATTCAGCCCTTAGGACCGACATGGTAGAAGGATAGAACTGACTCCTGAAAATTGTCTCTGACCTCCACATATGTGCTAAGGCATGTACTTGTGGCTTAGTCATGTCCCCTACTCCAAAAAGAAATATATAGAATAACGTTTTTTTCAGGTTGGGCATGTTGGCTCACACCTTTGATCCCAGTACCCAGGAGGCAGAGGCAGGCTGATCTCCGTGACTTTGAGGCCAGCCAGGCCTACATAGTTAGACCCTGTCTTAAAAAACAAAACAAAACAAAAAGGATAGGAGATCTTAGGAAAATTGTTACCTAAAGTCTCAGTCAAATCCTGGATGAGCTAGTGTTTGAATCTGGGTCTGTCTAGCTCAGGATTTTGTTATAGCATATTGAGTAATGACAATAGCCAATGTGAAGAGAGTTAGACATTCGCTAAAAAACAAAGCATAATTGCTGTTTATATTTTAAGGGATTTCTTTGTTCTTTTTTCTTCCATATGAATATTTGGTTCTTAGAGTACCTCTGCATATAAGATAGAGAACCGTACTGGCCGTGAAAACCTCCCTGATGTGATCATCTTAGCTTTTTGAGTGGATTGCATTCTGCTTCTTGCTAGAGTTCTTTACAGTTGGAGGGACAGGGCAGGAGAGATAAAGTGTTTTTTGTTTCAGCTGGGTATTCTGGTGTCAGAAAGAAAGCTGAGCTTGGCCAGATGGTACAAGTGGATATCCAGCTACTGGGGAGGGGAAGCTTAGGAGGGTCACAAGTTCAAGGCCTGCTTGGATTATCGAAGTTCCTGGCTACCAGATTAATAGTTTAGTGAGACCCTACCTCAAAGTAAACTTTAAAAAGACTAGGACTATCGTTCATGGTAGGGTATATGCATCATATATACACATTCCTAAGTTCAATCACAGTACTTTTTTTATAAAAGGGAGAAAAATGGGCTGGAGAGATGGCTCAGTGGTTAAGAGCATGGACTGCTCTTCCAAAGGTCCTGAGTTCAAATCTCAGCAACCACATGGTGGCTCATAACTATCTGTAATGAAATCTAACTCCCTCTTTTGGAGTGTCTGAAGACAGCTACAGTGTACTCACATATAATAAATAAATAAATCTAAAAATTTTTTTAAAAAGGGAGAAAAAAAAAACAACCAACCAACCAACCAAAACAAAACAGTTGACCAAGTATCTCTTCTTTCTACAGAGGAGGAAGCTTGATGCTGTATATTACTATATGCGCAGTTTAGCAGCCAGCAACCCTATCCTGACTGCCAAGGAGAGTCTCATGAGTTTATTTGAAGAGACTAAACGAAAGGTAAGTAAGAGTGCATGTGGGCTTATCCTTCCTAGGAGAATGCATGTCCTCTGGGCTGAAGTGTATGAGGAGATGATGAAACACATCTTCACATAGACCCTCTGGGCTCCACTGACGGGTTATCAGTTGGCCCTGCAAAGAATGGATATTGAAATCGATCTTCAGGAGGGCTTGCAGGGCCTTTAGAGTGTACCTGTTCCACAGCATCTAGTTCAAAGAATTAATGAAATCTATATGACAGCAGAGGTGGTCTCTGCTACTTTGGTACTGTAGCAGAATCCTTGGATTTTTATAGTCTTTAGACTGCAGACACAGATGATAGAGGGGTTTTTCATTGGCTGACTGGGAGAGTCTGAGCTTGTGTGTCTGTTGTATAGGCTGAACAGATGGAAAAGAAGCAGCATGAGGAATTTGATATGAGCCCTGATAAGTGGCGAAAAGGAAAGAAGTCTACTTTCCGGCATGGTGGGGATGACACTACTCGCCTGGAGATTTGGATTCATCCATCACATTCTCGGTCCGCCCAGGGCACTGAGTCCGGGAAGGATTCTGAGCAGGAGAATGGTCTGGGCAGCCTGAGTCCCAGTGATGTAAGTTCCTGAGAATGATGCAGTGAGCCAGACTAGCTCAGCAAGTCTGGCTGCCTCAGGTCGTGCAATTCTGTGCAAGCTGGGGCTGAGGCATAGACAGGTCCCAGCTTTAAGACATTTACCAATTTATTTAAAGAAAAAGGATCTTATTCTCTATACCAGGCTGGCCTGGAACTTACTGTGTAGTCCAGACTGGCCTCTAACTTGTGACAATCCTCTTATCTGACTTGCTCATATAGGGGTGAGCCACAATGCCTAGCACCCCCCACTTACTCTGGAGAGTATGACCCACTAACTCTAGGCTCCCTTATGCCTCCTTCTCACAGATTCCTTTGCATGTGCTCCCCTTACTCACCACAATGTGGCACTGTAGAATCTAGTAAATGTAGAGTTAGAAATTGTTTTACTGTTTTGAGTTGGGCATCACCAATTTGTATGAAAATTTGCTGAGATTTTGTACTTTGCTGAAAAAATGTACTTAATCTTGAATAGCTTTCTATTTGGAGTATGAACTAAAGCAACATGGGTAGGATGATTAATCTGTTTTGTGATCAACCATTATTTATTTATTTATTTAGATTTGTTTATTTTTTTAATGAGTGAATGTTTTGCTTGCATTATGTATATGCACTACATGAGAGTCTATGGAGGGGGTCAAATGGGGTCAGATCCCTTGTTATCTGGAGTTAAAGAGGTTTTTGAGCCAATGTATAGGTGCTGGGAATTGCAAGAATAGCCATTGCTCTTAACCTCTGAGCCATCTCACCATCCCCAAGCCTTTTATGAGGTAACATCTTATGGCTTAGAGTGTGCCAGGCTAATGATTCAGAAAATAGCATCTTCCCTTGTTTCCAAGGTAGCATTTTAATAGAGTGAGCAGGTAGTTAGGTTTAAGTGTACTGGACTTTGCATAGAGGTATGTACCTGATTTTTCTGTGATCACAGTAGTCATTTGTCAGTGAAGTGTGAAGAATGAATAGAAGTTTAGCTAGAGAGGAAGGAAGTAGAATGGACTAGCCATCTCAGATTCCTGAGCTTAGGGAGAAAGAATATGGGAAAAAAATGTTCAGTGAGAGAAATTCAAATTAGTTATAGAAGGATTTGAATCAATAAGTGCTTTCAGAGATGGAAAGATATGTGTCCAAAGAGCTTGATTAAATGAGAGGAACTCAGAGAGAAGAGAGTCAAGAGTAGCACCTAGGTTTCTGGTTTAGAAATTGAAGGGGTGGCACTAGAGAGATGACTCGGTGGTTAAGAGCACTGACTACTCTTCTGAAGGTCCTGAGTTCAAATCCCAGCAACCACATGGTGGCTCACAACCATCTCTAAAGAGATCTGACGTCCTCTTCTGGTATGTCTGAAGACAGCTACAGTGTACTTACATATAATAATGCATAAATCTTTAAAAAACAAAACAAAACAAAAAAGCCGGGCAGTGATGGCACACGCCTTTAATATTAGCACTTGGGAGGCAGAGACAGGCGGATTTCTGAGTTCCAGGACAGCCAGGGCTATACAGAAAAACCCTGTCTCAAACAAAAAAGAAAGAAAGAAATTGAAGGGGTAGTGCCAGGTACCATGCCTGTAAGCATTGTACTTGGGCAGCTGTGCAGGGAGATTACACACAAATACAAGGCTATAGTAAGTTCTAGGCTATCATGAGCTATAGTATGAGATCCTCTCAAACACCATTGACAACAAAACCCTACAGGACTGTTGCCCTAAGCAAAACAAAACCAAGTAGTTAGTGGTCAGTTTCTTAAGGTGGACTATAATGATAGACCATGTTTTAGGGCAATGATAATGAGTTTAATTTTAGAGCTGTTGCATTTGTCCTTGTGTAGGACATTGACGTAAGATACTCAGATGATAACAGGTGACTGAAACTGAGGAGAGTGGTTTGGATCAAGGGATATTGTTTGGGGGCTGGAGATGAAATCCAAGGTTATGTGCTTGCTAGGCAAATACTATCTATTATTAAACTGCATTCCTAGTCCTGAAAAGGACTAATTTTGAAGGCATCTTGCTAGATAATAATGATACCATGAATCATTTTTTCCAAGTTAAGAACAGATGGTTGGGCCAGGCGTGGTGGCGCACGCCTTTAATCCCAGCACTCAGGAGGCAGAGGCAGGCGGATTTCTGAGTTCGAGGCCAGCCTGGTCTACAGAGTGAGTTCC
>NC_034603.1:42686667-42696460 GCF_900095145.1 Mus pahari
GAATTCATGTTTGGATGGCATTTTTTTTCTTTCTCTCTTTTTTTTTTTTTTTTTTTTTTTTTTATTGTTTTTGATACAGCATCTCATACTGTAGCTCCCGGGCCTCTAATTCATGACAATCCTTCTGCCTCTTGACTTCTGGGTACCAAATTACAGATATGAGTTATTATGTCTAATTCTTTTGGGTTTAATTTAAAATTTCCATTTGTCTTCCTATTTCCTTCTATTATGTAACTGTTTTTGTGGATGACTTGGGAAATAGTAATTGATAATGAAACCTCCCACTTCTTGTGTGCCTTAGTGTGCATGGGGGCTCAGTGTGTTTTAGCCATTTGTTTTGATTCCTGCAGTTAGAATCTCTCACTGCTGCTTTGGCTGCTTTGGATATTACAGCCCAAACTGAAAGCCTGTTTAACTTACAAACATGTTGTCTTTGTGGGTAGGACTATATTGTTTAATTTTTTTCACTATTTATTTTTTTTTTTTAGATTTACTTATTTATTATATGTGAGTACACTGTAGCTATCTTCAGACACTCCAGAAGAGGGCATCAGATCTCATTACGGATGGTTGTGAGCCACCATGTGGATGCTGGGATTTGAACTCAGGACCTTTGGAAGAACAGTCAATGCTCTTAACCACTGAGCCATCTCTGCAGCCCTTTTTCACTTTATTTATTGTTGTGTCTATTTGTATCCATACATGATATCTGTGGGCCCACATACCATGGCCCTCAAATGGCAGTCAGGGCAAATTTGTGGACTCAGTTCTCTCTTCCCACCCACCCTTAGATGGGTTTCAGGAATTAAAACCAGCTTGCACAGCAAGGCCCTTTACTCACTGAGCCATCCTACCAGCCCTCAAGTATTTTTAAAATGAAAGCAAAAGACAGTTTGAAAAAAGATTTTGTGGCTTTCTTTGATGTTGGCCTCACAATTGGGGAACATATCTTATACAGATATAACTAATCTTTTTTTTTTTTTTTTGGTTTTTCGAGACAGGGTTTCTCTGTGTAGCTCTGGCTGTCCTGGAACTCACTTGGTAGACCAGGCTGGCCTCGAACTCAGAAATCCGCCTGCCTCTGCCTCCCGAGTGCTGGGATTAAAGGCCTGCGCCACCAGGCCCGGCTATAACTAATCTTTTGTAGAAATATCTTTTCAGCAGTTGTAGTGGCTGAGCATCGAGCTTAGTGGTAGAACACTTACCTATATACATAGTCACCTACTTGAAACTCAGTTCTGCCACTGAAAATGAGGAGTAGTAGTTATGCAACTCTGGCTTTATAATGTACATCTCAGTGAATAAATTTTCAGCAAGTAAGTTGTCACGGATCCTATTACTTTATTAGTTTTTGTGTGTGTGTATTTATGCAAGGTGTATGTATGTGTCTGTCTCTGTGTCTGTGTGCTTGAGTGTGCCCAGCAACCTGAGGAGGTGTCTTTCTAGCATTCTTGCCTTGTTCCATTGAGGCAGGGTTTCTTGCTGAACCTGGAGCTCATATTATTCATAAAAGCTGATGGGCAGTAAACTCCAGTGAGCCTCCTGTCTCTGCTTCTCTCAGGGCAAGGGCTGTAGGCATGTGTGGGAGCACACCTGACCTTTACATGGATGCATGCTTGCACAGCAGTATCTGTAGCCATTGAATCCTCTTTCTTGTCCATTTAGAGTGTGTGTATACCCGTACCATGGTGCATATGCGGTCAGAGGAGAAACTCTTGAGAGTCAGTCTTTTCATCACGTGGTGCCTGGGACTGAATTTCGGTTGTCAGGCTTGATGGCAAGTGTTTTTAACCCAGTGAACCATCTCATTTGCCCTAATTTTATTTAGTTTTCATGTATATGTACTCATGCCGTGGTTAGCTTGTGGAGGTCATAGGTCAACTTCTAAGAGTTGGCCCTCAATTTCTGCTTTGTTGAGGCAGTCTCTGTCACTCTTTTCTGCCAAGGCATAGTATACTCCAGGCTAACTTTTTCAAGATTCCAGGCATTTTTTCTGCCTTTATATCCTATGTCATAATATTAGTGCTAGGACTGTAGATGTGCACCACCACATAGGCTTAAATATTTTACGTTTTTTATTTGTATAATAAATAAATTATATGTATCAGATCAGAGAACAAACCTGCAAGAGTTAGTTCTCTTCTTCCACTATTTAGGTTACAGGAATTTAAATCTTTTGTTGTTGTTGGGCTTTTGTTTGTTTGTTTGTTTGTTTTTCGAGACAGGGTTTTTCTGTGTAGCCCTGGCTGTCCTCAAACTCAGAAATCCGTCTGCCTCTGCCTCCCAAGTGCTGGGATTAAAGGTGTGCGCTGCTGCCACCACCACCACCTGGCAGGAATTTAATTCTTGTTATCAGGCTTGGCAGCAAGCAGTTTTACCCTCTAAACCATCTTGTCAGCCTTAAACTTCTGATCCTCCTGTCTTTGCATCTCAAGTATAGGCAACCGATGTGGACCACCATATCCAGTGTTTAAATAGTGCTTGGGATCATACTTGGAGCATTGTACATTATAGGCAAGCATTCTGCCCTCTAAGCTATGCTCCCAGCCTTTTGTTTTTATAAAGTATCATAGCTTAGGCTGACCTCAAACTCCTTATGTAGATAAGGATGATCTTCAACTTCTATACATCTTGAGTTGCTGGCATTATAGTCATACCCGACCATGTCCAGCTGTTAGTTATAGTTATAGGGTGGGTGTGTATGGGTGTTTCTAGGATTGAACCTAGTCCTTGAGCATGCTAGACAAATATTTTACTACTGAGCTACTTCCCAAGGCCCAATTATTTTAATTATTCCAATACATGAATATATTCCTAAGTAAAAATTTCAAATAATTGTAGGAATACATAGAATAAAATGTGATAGTTGTGTAGCTATTTTTGTGGTTTTAGCCTATATGTTATCCTTAGTAAACAATTCTTAAAAATTATTATTATTAGCCAGACGTGGTGGTGCACGCCTTTAATCCCAGCACTTGGGAGGCAGAGGCAGGAGGATTTCTGAGTTCAAGACCAGCCTGGTCTACAGAGTGAGTTCCAGGACAGCCAGGGCTACACAGAGAAACCCTGTCTCGACCCCCCCCCAAAAAAAATTATTTTAAAAATTTTTTTATTAGATATTTTCTTCATTTACATTTCAAATGCTATCCTGAAAGTCCCCTATAATTACCCCCCCCCCCGTCCTGCTCCCCAACCCACTCACACCCACTTCCTGGCCCTGGCATTCCCCTGTACTGGGGCATATGATCTTCCCAAGTCCAAGGGCCTCTCCTCCCATTGATGGCCAACTAGGCCATCCTCTTCTACATATGCAACTAGAGACACAGTTCTGTGGGGTACTGGTTAGTTCATATTGTTGATCCTCCTATAGGGTTGCCAACCCCTTTAGCTCCTTGGGTACTTTCTCTAGCTCCTTCTTTAGGGGCCCCATGTCCCATCCAGTAGATGACTGTGAGCATCCACTTACGTATTTGCGAGACACTGGCACAGCTTCACAAGAGATAGCTATATCAGAGTCCTGTCAGCAAAATCTTGCTGGCATATGCAATAGTGTCTGGGTTTGGTGGTTGTATATGGGATGGTTCCCCAGGTGGGGCAGTCTCTGGATGGTCCTTTCTTCTGTCTCAGCTCTGAACTTTAGGATATCACCCTGAGTGAGGTAACCCAATCACAAAAGAAGTCACTAGATATGCACTCACTGATAAGCGGATATTAACACAGAAACTTAGACTACCCAAGATAAATTTGTAAAACACATGAAACTCAAGAAGAAGGAAGACCAAAATGTGGATACTTCGTTCCTTCTTAGAATGGGGAACAAAATACCCATGGAAATTATTTTTTTAAAGACTTACTTATTTATTCTATTTACACGAGTACACTGTAGCTGCCTTCAGACACACCATAAGAGGGCGTTGGATCCCATTGCAGATGGTTGTGAGCCACCATGTGGTTGCTGGGATTTGAACTCAGGACCTTTGAAAGAGTAGTCAGTGCCTTAACCACTAAGCCATCTCTCCAGCCCTGTGATGCAACTGTTAAGATTTAAAACAAAAACAACCTTTTTCAGATTTATTTATTTTTTAAGATTTTTTTTTATGTGTATGAATGTTTTGCCAGCATATATGTGTATACCTTATTCATTTCTGGTGTCTGAGGAAGTCAGAAGAGGATGTCAGATCATCTGGGACTGGAATTACAGAAAGGTGTGACTCACTTTGTGGTGCTGGGAATTAAACCCAGGTCCTCTGTAAGAGCAACAAATGCTTTTAACCAGTGAGCTGGTTCTCCAGCCCCCCCCCCCTTTTTTCTTATTAGGTTGTGTGATACAATGTTTTTTTTTATTGGCTATTTTATTTATTTATATTTCAAATGTTGTTCCCTTCCCAGTCTCCCCACTCCACAAACCTCCCACCCTCTCCCCCCCCTCCAGCCCCATTTTTTGAAGCACCTGCTTCCCCTGTGTTTAGCATCCTGCATAGACCATAGTGCCTGTTGTGTGCCATGGGAGAAAGAAGTGCTGGTACAGTTGTCTCAGAAATTTTAGTAGCCTGGGCTCCACAGCCATCTACCCTGTCTGCTGTTCCAGCTTTTCCCCATACACGAGTGTGACCATCAGAGGGTGGCTTGATGGAGTTTGTTCTGTTCGTCCACCTCTCTGTGGGTCCCAGAGTTGTCCTTACTGGCTGAGATATCTGGCCAGCCCCAGTTTTGGTGTTTTGTTCTGTTTTGTTTTTGTTATTGTTTGTTTTGAGACAGTGTCTCACTATGTAGACCAGGAACTCATGGGAGATCCTCCTGTCCCTACCTCCCAAATGTTAGAATCAAAGTTGTGTGCTCTTGAGCCAAGCTCGGTGCTCTTGTTTTTCAGACTGGTTTGTATCTAGTGTGTGAATCAGCAAACTTCGCCCATGGAAGGCTACATAAATGTTGTAGGCTTTGTAGATCTCATGTCTCTTGTTACTATGCCTTTTGTGGTGTTATATGAACATGACTGTAGTGCAGCAAAACTTTATTGGCTAAGACAGGTGATGAGGTGATGATGGGCTAGGTTGATTTGACTTTAGGCCTAGTTTGGCATCTTCTGCTCTGATGATCCAACATCCAGGTTTCAGTGTGTAGATGTTTTGTTTCTTTTTTTTTTTTTTTTTTTTGCTTTTCGAGACAGGGTTTCTCTGTATAGCCCTGGCTGTCCTGGAACTCACTTTGTAGACCAGGCTGGCCTCGAACTCAGAAATCCGCCTGCCTCTGCCTCCAGAGTGCTGGGATTAAAGGTGTGTGCCACCACACCTGGCAGATGTTTTGTTTCTGAGACAGTAGAATGTCATCTGGACTGGCCTCAAACTTGCTATGTAGATCTCCTGATTTTCCTGTTTCCACCTCCTGACTCCTGAAATTAAAGATGTGTGCCACCACTCCTGGCTTGTAGTTGATTCTTGTTATTTTGATAAATATGGTCTGTATTTTCTCTATAGATGAATCACAGCTTTCTTTTTTTTTTTTTTTTTTTTTAAAGATTTATTTATTTATTATATGTAAGTACACTATAGCTGTCCTCAGACACTCCAGAAGAGGGAGTCAGATCTTGTTATGGATGGTTGTGAGCCACCATGGAATCACAGCTTTCTTGCACTTAGGAACACTAGATACCATTATGCCTATGGTCATTTTAAACAGGAAAATAACTAACAGAAAGCAAACAAACAAAACAAACAAACAAAACAAAAAAACAAATAACCAAAACAACAACAACAACAAAAATGTAGAAGCTAAGGTGCTAGTTAGAAACAAAGGGCACATATTTAAATTCTGAAACCTGAGGTCAAAGAATTGTCTCGTTAGCCCTAGCTGAGAACATGTATGGAGTTAATCACATTTGCTCTGTTTTATACATGTCTGGGATGACTGCAAAAACACCTCAAGTCCTGTTGGTAGTATTACAAATTACAAATAGACTTTGGTGATTAAGTCGGTTTATGAATACTGTGAGAGAGGTGACCCTTGGTCTAGAACTGGCAGACATGGTTTGGGTGTATAAAGGGAAGTGGAATCAGAAGGCTTCTTAGAGAACTTAAGCAGGCAGACTCAAAAAGCATATTCCAGGAACAAAAACCAAAGAAGGTGTGGCACAGCGGGACCTGCAGATTTACTTACCTCTGCTCAGTTGAGGGCAGTGTGAAATGTGGGAATGGTGGGGTTGAGGCTGAGCCTTCTCCTACAGCCCTGTTCTCAGTTGGTGCTGTGGTATTGTGGGAGGAAGTCAATGGGCTGATGTGTTACTTTTTGTCACTGTGAAAAATACCTGAACCTGAGAGAACTAAAGGGAGGGAAGATTTTTTGGTCATGGTTTTTGAGGTTTCAGCTTCTAGTTGGCTGGAATCATTGCTTTGGGCCGAGTGAGGCCAGGTAGAGTATCATGGCCAGAGCACAAAAGCAGAGGCTGCCCTCACCTCACGGTGGCTAGGGTGCAGAGGGAAAGATGCGTGTATTAGCTGACTTCCTCTTCCTCTCTGATTTGTCTGTCTTAACAGTGCTATCCACTCTCAGGGCAATTTCCCCTCCTTAGAGAATCCTCTGGTGTGCCCATGTGCCACACAGAGATGTACATTAGTGATCTACAGGATCTGTTGACAGGTCAACCATCATAGCTGGTCTAATCCTAATATTTCTGGATTCTGGAAATGTTTCTCAAGTTTCTTGTTTACTTGTCATGTTCGAATTGTTGATCCCATGAAATTTGCATGCCATTCATTAAATTTCATGGGTTGGATGCAATCTGAGTCTTTTCCTTATCACAGTTTAATGATTGATGACAGTGTAAGGGCCAGTCTTTTTTTTTTTTTTTCTCCCAAGATTTATTTATTTTGTGTATGTGAGTACACTGTTGTTGTAGCAGTCTTCAGACACACTAGAAGAGGGCATCAGATCCCATTACAGATGGTTGTAAGCCACCAAGTGGTTGCTGGGAATTGAACCCAGGTCCTCTGGAAGAACAGTTAGTGTTCTTAACTGCTGAACCATCTCTCCAGCCTGTAAGGGCCACTCTTACACAAAACTTTCTGGTCTGGACAGGTCTGGTCTGATCTGGTCTGGTCTGGTGTGGTCTAGTCTGGTTTGGTTTGGTTTGAGGCAGGGTCTCTATAGCTCTGACAGGCTTAGAACATCCTATGTAAACCAGGCTGGCTTCAAAATCACAGAGTTCTGCTCACCACAGGTCTAGACAAAGCTTTCTGAATTTAAACATAACTTGTATCTTTTTCTGCCAGTTGTTGAAGAAAGTTACCAATAGCTTGGAATTATTAGGACAAAGCTCTTTCCTCCATTAAGATTTTTTTGTTGTTGTTTTAAATTATTTTAAGGTTATGAGCCAGGCCTGGTGGCTCCCATCTCTAATCCTTGTAATTCTCAGGAGGCTCAGGCAAGAGTAAGGTTGCTGCAGTGTTGAGCTCAGCCTGGTTACAGTGTGATGTCTCTTCCACAAAACAAAACCCCCAAACTCTCAAACCGACACCCAGAGGGAACCATTATTTTTATTTATTTGTTTGCTTGCTTATATGTTTGTTTTGTTTTTGGAGACAGGGTTTCTCTTTGGATCCCCAGCTGTCCTGGAACTCATTCTATAGGCTAGACTGGCCTTGAAACTCATAAAGATCCGCCTGCCTCTGCCTTCCAATTGCTGGGATTAAAAGCCACCACTGCTGGGAGAGAGCCATTATTTTTAAAGTTATTTTTAATTATGTATCTGTCTCTGTTGTTCTTATGTGTACATGAATATAGGTGCCTGTATAGGCCAAATGAGGGTGTTGGATCCCCTGGAGCTGGAGTTACAGGAAGTTGTGAGCTGCATAACATGGGTACTAGTAATTGAACCCGTGTCCTCTGGTAGAGCAAGCAAGCTCTTTTAACTTCTGAACTGGATCTCCAGTCCCCATGCCTAAATGTCTAACAGTCTGATTGAGAAACTGGTATTTCCGTTTCCTTAGATTGGCCCAGTTATCACTTCTTTCCAGTTTTATCAAACAGAAATATAAAGTGCCGCAGTTATTGTTCTGGGGAAGACCATCCCTCCTGTCATGGAAGAGAAACTTCTCCAGCTACACAATAGGAAAGCATAAGCCCAGGCAAGGTTAGACACATAGTAGGTCAGTTATCATAGAAGGTTAGGTGCTGTGATTCATAGCTGTAATCCAGCTGTTTAGGAGGATTCTTCTTAGTGTGAGGTAAGTTGGAGTATGTACATAATGTGAAACCTCACTCAGCGTAAAATTAAAATGCTTGCCTTGCATATTGATAGAAAACAGTTGAGTTTTATTTGCCTATCTCATGAGGACGTATCTTTTTTTTTTTTTTTTAAAGTTTTCTTTTTTTTTTTTAAAGAATTTATTTATTATTATATCTAAGTACACTGTAGCTGTCTTCAGCTGCACCAGAGGAGGGCGTCAGATCTCATTACGGATGGTTGTGAGCCACCATGTGGTTGCTGGGATTTGAACTCAGGACCTTCGGAAGAGCAGTCCGTGCTCTTAACCACTGAGCCATCTCTCCAGCCCATGAGGACGCATCTTGAACTAACATAGTATTACAATGAGAATGACATGGATTACTTTGAGGCCCGTTCTGCATGTCTGTGGCTTTGGTTTGGAAGCTGGGTTTTAAGTGAGAGGAGACCTCTTTAGGCTCCTACAGAGCTCTGACCTCCATTTGTTTGCTTTGGATGCTTAGTCCAAACCTCGCTTGACTGCTGAGCCGACTCAGCTGCCTTAATCTCTTAAAATACCTTAATCAAAATGTATGGCTTCTGTAGTACATAGACTACAATTGGAGTGATGCAGAGATTAGCATGACGCCTGTGCAAATAGACCAATTTCATGAATTTCATGATATAATTTTAATATAGTGGTTTTTAAGTCTTTCAGAGTTTCATGCATGTGTACACCATATTCTGATTATATTCTCCCTCTATTCTCTTCCTTCAAGTCCCAGGGTTCCTCCTAGAGTTCTCCCTTTACTTCTCCCTCCCATTTTCATGTCATCTTCTTTTAATTTTATTGAGTCTAATTAGTACTACCCATAGGTGCATAGCTGTGAGCTATCCACTGGTGAATAGACCACCAGCCACAGTCCCAAAGAACTCTCCCAGTAGCCACAGTTCCATATTTATTAAAATAAATAAGTAGGTAATATATATACATATACAATTTTTAGTCATCTTCCTTTCAACCCCTCTTGTTACCACTAAACTTGGGAGAGCTTATATGTCAGAGTCAGGGTAATATAGAGGTTACTTAAGAGTCTGGGCTTTGCTGGGCATGGTGGTGCATGCCTTTAATCCCAGCACTCGGGAGGCAGAGGCAGGCAGATTTCTGAGTTCAAGTCCAGCCTGGTCTACAGAGTGAGTTCCAGCACAGCCAAGGCTACACAGAGAAACCCTGTCTCGAAAAAACCATAAATAATTAAATAAATAGGAAAAAAAAAGTCTGGGCTTTGAAAAATCTCTGATTTTAAGTTCTAATTTTATTAGTTGTTAGCTCTGAGGTCTGAGGCCCAGTCCATAACTGGCTTCAGCCTCCTCATCTGCAACATGGTAGTAATGATAGTGTCACTTCCCAAGGTTTGAAAATAATAGTTTTTGCTTGAAAATTTGTGGATCTGGCCTGGATGCTTGGTGCTTTTTTAAAAAGAGCCAGCCATAGTACAGAGTTCTGAATTTCTCCTTCCTTCCTTCCTTCCTTCCTTCCTTCCTTCCTTCCTTCCTTCCTTCCTTCCTTCCTCTCTCTCTCTCTCTCTCTCTCTC
>NC_034603.1:42696470-42698687 GCF_900095145.1 Mus pahari
TTCTTTCTTTCTTTCTTTTGTTTTTTGTTTTTGTTTTTTGAGACAGGGTTTCTCTTGTGTAGCCCTGGCTGTCCTGGAACTCACTCTGTAGACCAGGATGGCCTGGAACTCAGAAATCCGCCTGCCTCTGCCTCCCAAGTGCTGGGATTAAAGGTGTGCGCCACCATGCCCGGCTGAATTTTCTTGTTTTTAATTTTTTAAAAAATTATACAGATGACATTTTTTCTTCAGACCCATCATTTCTCTCACTTTTCAGTGTCCCTTGTACAGTTTGTGTGCTAAGCCACTGCTGTTGCTGCTGCTGCTGCCGCCATAATGCTAAAGAAAGCTGCTGTGTGGGTGGCACATAGGCATTGCCCTCCCCCCTCCCAGCCACCCAGGACAACCACAGGTCAGAGCCTTGGGTTTGAAGCCTGTTCCTCAGATCACATGGCACATCTTGGAGTACATTCTAGTTGTTGGGCATATTTCATGGTATATTAAGCTTGCAGTTTCACAACTCCTGTCAGGACAGAGGAGCAGAAACTGTGTTTACCCTCATTTCCTCTGGACAATGTAGAATGTTAGAGAAAAATTTCATGTCTGGGTTTGCTAGTAGGCAGATGTTTCATGTCTGATAACCCAGTTTCTTTGTTGCCCTGCAATTATGTGATCTGGCAGAGAAAGAGGAATTGTTGGTTTCCTTGGTGTAAGGATTGCGTGTTTGGTTGACTTTGGTCCTTTTGTTTGTTTTTTGTTTTCATCAGGGTTGCCGTGAGTTGATTTCATGTCAGTTCCCATTTCACTTTTCTAGTTTGTAGTGTGAACCTCTTGCTCTACTCCTTCACCTCAGAATCAAGTTTTAAAGTTGCTTCATGAATGAAGATTAGGCAGTAAGCATGGGAGAGTTCATGGCAGCCTCCTATAGGACAAGGTTCCAGGTTGGCTCAGTTTTTCATAGGCTCTAGGAACAGTTCAGCTAGACTGCTGTCAAAGTCATAAGCAGGACTGGAGGTTTTCAGAGAATATAAAGTGCTTTGTGAGGTGCAGCTCCTAACAAGTCAGGCCTAGACGCTGCCTTCTAGACTGTTGGACTGTGGGGCTGAGGTCTCCTTTCTGTGGTTGATTGCAGTGAAGTTTCTCAGAGCACACTGGCCCTACCTTCAGACCTGTGGCATCCCTTATGACCTCGGTCACCAAACCACTTCAGGGCTTTATTTTTATCCTGACTGTTGGTTTTAAGATAGGAGGTTGGTTTCTTTCCTCTAAAGTTCTCTGGGGGAAGAAACAGTGCCAGGGTGCAGTAGAGGCTGGTTAAACACCAAAACCACACTCTTCGTGTTTCTGGGTTTGAGATGTGACATAAGCTGTGCCACAAACACCAGCTTCCACGCTATGAAGAAGCTTCAGTTCATTCTTCCTGTTTTGTACTTTTAGAATAGTAAAATGGTATAGGAGGCAAAGGTGCCCCTTCCCAGACACCACTAGATAGAATGCTAAGAGGGGACATTTAAAAAAATCCAGCATTTTCCAACTTTAGGTTTTTCATCTTCTCCAAGGGTGATGGTGAGAACTCTCACAACTTACTAGGTCTCAGGAAGCCAGATTACCAACATATCCTGTTCGCGTGCATGTGTGTGTTCTGTTACCCACAGGCCACTTTCCACCCCACATGACCTTCAGTTACCATCCGGAAAGTCGGACCCAGATACCAGTCAGAATTTCCAAGCTTTGGTTCAATTTAGACATTTTAGAAATACTAATGGCAGTAATTGTAAAGAGAAGTCACTTGAGTAGCACACAGAACAAGTATAAATAATACATCCTGAAGGAGCAAGGAGTGAGGTTGTGTGCTTTCCCAGTAACGTGCTTAAAAGTTAGCATTCAGAAGAAAACATGAAGCAGCTAAAATGTCCAGAGGAAGAGAAAGTGATCAGAGAACAATTTGGTTACAAATCAAACATATTTTTAATTTTGGGATCTTAATTTAAATTACTTTTTTATCTTTCCATTGTGTGTGTGTGTCTTCTGGGAGTTGGTCTCTCTTTTTGTCATATGGGTCCCAGGGATTGAACTCAGGTTGTCAGGCTTTTAGGGACAAGCCTTTGCCTGCTAAATTGTCTTACCAGCCCCAATTCTTAAGTATTTAAACTTCCGTTCTTTAAAAAGTATTTTTAGAGAATTTTTATTTTAATTTATTTTTATTTTTATTTTTTTGGTTTTTTCTTTTTTTCTTTT
>NC_034603.1:42699370-42700493 GCF_900095145.1 Mus pahari
AAAAAAAAAAAAAATTATTTGTAGTTGTGCATATATGGGTATGGATATTATAAAGTTCAGATGCTGGCGAGGCCAAGAGGTGTCAGTAATCCCGGATGGAGATGTAGGAAGTTATTAGCTGCCAAATATCGGTGCTGGGAACCAAATTTGGATCTTAACATCTGAGCCATTTCTCTAGTCCCATTAAATATTTTTAAATGAATCTTTATTTTATGTGTATGGGCATTTTGTTTGAATGGCCAGAATAGGGCATCAGTGTCTCTGGAACTGGAATTACACACTCTTGTGAACCACCAAGTGGATGGTAGGATCTAAACCTAGGTTGTCAATAACCAGTGGTCTTAAGTGTGAAACCAGTTATTTTACACATATATATATATATATATATTCTTGACAGATCATGATCACACATGCCTTTAATTCTGGCAATACAGAGGCTGAAGCAGGCAGATCTTTATGAGTTCAAGGCCAGCCTGGTCTGTTGTATCAAGTTCCAGGCCAGCCAAGTATACACAATGAGATCCTTTTTCAACAAAGAAACACACATTATATTCTATTATTTTATAATATTGAAGTTGTTCATAACATAGTATACTATACTTTATTTTACTTTTTAAAAGATTATTTTGAACACAGAGATCTGCCACCATGCCCAACACATCTTTATTATTAATTTGTATGTATGAGTAGCATAGGGGTGTGTGTTTGTGTGCGTGTATTTGCAAGGGTGCCATGTGTCCTGCCACTTTCCATCTTAATCTTTTATGGCTTCTCTGTAAGCATGAAGCCCATATTTTACTAGTCAGCAAGCCCTAGTGTGTCCTCCTATTTTCTTAATTTGTATCACTTGGGCTACAGACATTTATAGGCTCATGCTCAGCATGTTATGTGGGTACAGGAGTCTGAACTTTGGTCCTTAGACTTTACAGGAAGCACTTTTACCCAGTGAGTCATCTCTTATCTCATTGGTTGATCCAGATGAAGTTGTTTATGCTGTCCATGCTAGTTTTAAATTAGTTTAAAATTCAGGCTTCCCCCAACCACCAATTCTTTCCTCACTGTCCTAGAAGCTGGGAGGGATCAAGGCAGTTAAGGTTGAGGGCCTTCTTTTTTTTTTTTTTTT
>NC_034603.1:42701158-42744381 GCF_900095145.1 Mus pahari
AGACACACCAGAAGAAGGAGTCAGATCTTGTTACAGATGGTTATGAGCCACCATGTGGTTGCTGGGATTTGAACTCCAGACCTTCGGAAGAACAGTCAGGTGCTCTTACCCACTGAGCCATCTCACCAGCCCTGTAGAGTAGGTTTATTATTTATTGAGTGTATTGTGCAGTTGCCTATTTGAGAGTCAGTGAGACTGATTTATAACTTAGGAAAAGTTTGTTTTGATGTTACTCATACTTTAAAAAGCTTGTTCTTCTCTATGTGAGAAGTTGCTGTCTTTGGCCTTAGTGTCCAGATGATGTTGAAGATTGTGAGAATTTGTATGGTATACTTGAGAGAGTTGTTCAAAGCCAATGTAAAGATATAGTTTTGGCATCTCATGAATAACCTGATATCCTGACTTAAGCCAGAACTCTGGCGTTAGAGAATTTCCAGCATGGGAGAATTGACTAGGAAAAGTCCTCCTCTGGCTCCTTACCAAGTTAGACAAGGGAGCAATCAGCTGCTGAGCTGCAGCCAGCTGGCATGTTCGTGAGGGTGGACTATAAATTGTCCCTTAGGATCTAGTTTTTGAAGAGCCTTCCAATGAGGGTGAGTCCTGTACATTGGACCTGTGCGTCTGCAGCTGGGATGGAGGAAGGACTGTGCAGTAACACTGGCTGGTGTGTGGGCAGGAGACTGACTGCACCGGCCTTTCTCATGGTTTCCTCGACTGGTTTTGTTTCTGCCCTTTTTCTTGGGGGATATATCTATAGTTGTCTTGTTCTACATTCCTTCCCTTCTCTTAAACGTTGCAGAACTTCATCTGTCTACTTTGTTTTCACCGTTTAGGATATGATGTTTCAGCTAAGATGAAGAATATGAAATAGTTGTTTTCTTGGCTCATATTCTTTCTCCAGTCTGTGGACTGTTTTTGGCTCCTGAGGGATACTCTGGGTTTTTCCCATCTTGGAAGCTTTGTATTTTACTCATAAATATTTAATATTGAAGTTACTACTCACTTTTATCCTCCTGAGAATTAGTGTATAGACTCTAGGTCAGAAGGAATTAAAAAGATCCAGATCTGATGTATTATAAAGTATTATTAACAACACTTCTATTTGTAAGTGTCTCTATGATTTTTAAATTGGTTTTTTATCTGTGGATCTAAATGTATTAAGCATCTAATATAGGAACCATTAGACATTTGTCTGTCATTTATGCCTACAATTGTCATATTGTATGTAACTGATACAGCTATGTAAGTGACATATTGGTCACTGGTAGTATTACTTATTCATTTGTATTTGGTATACACTCACATTAAAATAAATAATAATTTTTGTGCTACATGATGCCACCTGTGGAAATTATGGTAGAAATTTTTCATGTTTTCAGTGCTATAAAATTAGCTAAGTGCATTTATGAACTTATTTATAGAGTAATTTGTTGTTGTTGTTGTTTTTTGAGACAGGGTTCTGCTGTGTAGCCCTGGTTGTCCTGGAACTCACTCTGTAGACCAGGCTGGCCTCTGCCTCCAGAGTGCTGGGATTAAAGGTGTGTGCCTCCACGCCTGGCCCTAGAGTAATTTTTTAATTGTAGAGAGGTTTTGGCTCAACTAAACTGGTAACTTCCTCTAATAACTATAAAGAACTTGCTGGAATGTATTTTGGGTCATAACCTTACTACTGACGACCTCTTTATCCTCCCACTCCAACTCCTCTTCCTTTTCTAAAATCGATTTTGTCTTTTGGCACACCTTTCTATGTTGCCTTAAATAACTGCCTTTATAATTTTATGTTGGCATTTTTCTTTTTTTCTTTTTGACCTATTTATCCAGTTATAAAAACTACTTTAGGGTTAATTAATATTTTCTGAGAGATTCAAATTTTCCTCCTTGTTCAGATAATCTCTACAGATATTAAGCTAGTAATTTTTTCAAGGCACTTCATGTAGGGAAGTAAATGATATTGGTCCTTCCCTCAGAGGTACATCATAGTCAGAGAAATGGATCTGTAAGTACCTAGAATGAAGTATTCCATAGGTATAGTGTTATAGATGGGGAGAAGGAGATCAAGGGTGATCAGAGAAAAATAGCAGAAAGATAGTCTGAGTCCTTAGATTTGAAGAGTGGAAGAGGTTCTTTAGGTAGATATGGGGGCTGGAGGTACAGGCTTAGCAGTTTAGAGCTTGTACTATTGCAAAGAACCCAAGTTCAGTTTCTAGAACACATGGTGGCTCAAAACCACCAATTCTAGCACCAGAGGAACCTGATACCCCTGACCTGAGGGCACTGCATTCTTATGCATATATTCATAAATGCACTTTAAAAAAAAAGCAGATATGGACAGCAAGGAACAATGTAGATAAAAATATGGTATAATTAAAAACTTCATGGAATCCTAGCATTGCAGTCTTTTTTGTTTTTGTTTGTTTGCTTTTTTTTTTTGTGACAGGGTTTCTCTGTGTAGCCTTGGCTGTCCTGGAACTCACTCTGTAGACCAGGCTGGCCTTGAACTCAAAAATCTGCCTGCCTCTGCCTCCCAAGTACTGGGATTAAAGGCGTGTGCCACCACTGCCCAGCCCTGGCATTACAGTCTTGTTTTTGTTTTGTTTTGTTTTTTTAATTTCATGAACGATATTTGAAAGATCATCTAATTGTGATCATATAATAGCTGATATAAAACCTAGATTATCTTTTTGAAAGATGTATTTATTTATTATATGTGTATGAGTACACTGTAGCTGTCTTCAGACACACCAGAAAAGGGCATCGGATCCCATTACAGATGGTTGTGAGCCACCATGTGGTTGATGGGAATTGAACTCAGGACCTCTGGAAGAGCAGTTGGTGCTCTTAACCACTGAGCCTTCTCTCCAGCCCGGCATTACAGTCTTAAGGTAATACCAGCTCCTCAGGAAGCTGAGGCATGTGGATTGCATTTTCATTATCAGACAATTAAATATTAAGACTCCCATCTTAATAAAATGAAACAAAAGCAGGGCATGTCAGAGGCACATACTTTTAATTGCGGAATTTAGAAGACAGAGGTAGACAAATCTCTGTAAGTTTGAGATTAGTCTGGTGTACATAGTGGGACTCTATCTCAAAAACAAACGAAAAAGTTGACCAAGTAGTTTAGTGATTGCTTAGTATGCATGAGGCTCTAGCCCTATGCTCCAGTATACCTACTTCCCACAAAATAAACAAACAAATAATAAGTAAAAGAAATAAAGGAAAAGGAAAAGAAAGAAAGGAAACCTGTTAGGGATGGCCATTGCTTGGATCGCTAGCTGAGTCTTGTTACTGGAATGTCTGGGTCACGTTACATTGATGAAGTCTAACCACATCTTTGGAAGTCAGGATTCATCACAGAGTGGACTGATTTGGCCCAGTCTTAGAAATGAATCCTTTAAATAGTTCTTTGCTTTATTTTGTGCTTTAGCTAAGGTTGACTCACCCTGAAGTCATGCCTTCCATCATTCTGGGAAGCTTTCAGAGGCAAACCCTGCTTGGCTTAGGAATAAGTTATGCTTTGTGTTGGAACCATGAGTACTACATGAGTAGTAGGACAGCATCTACTATAGTTTAAGAGAAAAGGCAGTTGGGATAAGGCTTCGGTGGATTTGCGTTTTTCTGGAGTGTTCCTTTCTGGGTTAAGTTGATAATGAAATTTTGAGCTGACATGTGCCACAAATCCCTGAGATTCTAGGTCCTAATTTGTATATGAAACTGTGTTGAGGCTGTTGACATTCTCTCTGAGGAATTTCTTTGGCAGGTTTCCCTTTAGACTTCTGGACAGATCTATAAAAAGTATGGCTTTTAACGTCCTCATAAGTGACATATGTCAGAAGATTGAAGAAGCCACGATAAATACCCTTTGTGCCCGTGTGCACAATGAGTCAGGCTTTCTAGAATGCTTTTCTAAATTTCTTCTGTTTCCACAAGCAAATTTCTTTATGTCTTTCCTAGATTCGTGTCTGAAATAGGGAGAGGTTTGGTATTTAACACTAGGACAGTTTTTAAAGATCTGTTTAGTCTGTGTTTGAGTGTTTATTTCTATCTGCATGTATGTTTGTGTACCATATGTGTGCAGGAGCCTATGGAGGCTGGAGGAGGGCACCAGACTCGTTGGAACTGGAGTTATAGACAACTATTAGCTGCAAGTTTGTACTAGGGACTGAACCCAGGTCTTGTGCAGGAACTGATGTGTTTTAACTGATGAGTCATCTATCCAGACCTACCAGTGCATCTTTTTGCTTCAAAGGGAGCTCCAAACTTTTAGCATAATCACCTTCTTTTCTACTGCTTCAGAATTAAAAGTTTTGGTGAGGGTTAGGACATATGGGAGTATTAGAATAAAAACTTGTAATTTTTAAAAATTATTTTATTTGGGCTGGTGAGATGGCTCAGTGGGTAAGAGTACCCGACTGCTCTTCCAAAGGTCCTGAGTTCAAATCCCAGCAACCACATGGTGGCTCATAACCATCTGTAACGAGATCTGACGCCCTCTTCTGGAGTGTCTGAAGACAGCTATAGTGTACTTACATATAATAAATAAATAAATCTTTAAAAAAAAAGAAATAAAATTAAAAAAAATTATTTATGTGTATGTGGTACCTGTGTGAGCATATGTGTACTACCATCTGCATGCAGGTGCCTGTTAAGGCCTGAGTGGTGTTAAACACCCTGGAACTGGAATTACAGGTGGTTGTGACCTGCTTGATGTGGTGCTGGAAACCAAATCCAGGTACTCTGTAAGTGCAGCACCCACTCTTAGCCAACAAGCCAGCTTTCCAGTCCGCAGAACAGAGGCTCTTGGTCGAACAGTAAATAAAAGGTTGCAGACTTAAAAATATATATGTATGGTAGTGTATAGCAGAAAAGGGTTACAATTATGAGTGTTATACAGGTTGGTAAGTTGTTATAACATGTTCTTGTGGTTTTATACTAATATCACTTTCACTCCTTCCTTTTTAGCTTCAAATTTAAATATTTCGTTTATTTTTAATAGTGACAGAGAGAGGGCATCGCAAATAAAGCAAGAAACAATTGATGTCTGTACTTTTTGATAAGAATGTTTTAAGATATACGATTGCCAGGCAGTGGTGGCGCACGCCTTTAATCCCGGCACTTGGGAGGCAGAGGCAGGCGGATGTCTGAGTTCGAGGCCTGCCTGGTCTACAGAGTGAGTTTCAGGACAGCCAGCGCTACACAGAGAAACCCTGACGGGGGGGGGGGAAAGAGAGATGAAGAATGGGGGGCTGGAGACAGATATGAAGAATGGGGGGCTGGAGACATGGCTCAGTGGCTAAAGCACTGGCTGCTCTTCTAAAGGACCCAGATTCAATTCCCAGCACCACATGGCAGCTCACCACAGTCTCTAATTCCAGTTCCAGGGCTTTGGGCACTATCACACAGACAAACATGGAGGTAAAATACCAATGGACATAAAAATAAATCTTAAAAAAAAAAAAAAGATAAAAAGAGAGATATGGAGGGAGACAGAAAGATGGCTCAGTGGATAAAAGGGCTAGCCACATGCTTAATAGCCCAAGTCCAGTCCTCTCGAACCCATGTAAAATGTTGGCTTCAGTAGTACTCGCCTATAATCCCAACATTGCTACAGCAAGTTGGATGGTAAAAACAGAGTTGTTTAGACCCCTAAGGGTCACCTTGCCTGGAGTAGTAGTATAGCAGCAGAAAAAAAATAGACTAATTCAGTCAGTGGACAGCAGGAACCAACCAACCAACCAACTAAATGGTGGAAAACTTAGAAAAGATAGAATTAAACCAAAGATAAGATCAGGACTGAGGTTATAGTATGATGGTAGAGTGCTTGCCTAGTATATGCGTAAGGTCCTGGCTTCAGTGTCCATTGCAGACAGATCTGTGCGCGTGCGCGCACACACACACACACACACACACACTCTCTCTCTCTCTCTCTCTCTCTCTCTCTCTCTCTCTCTCTCTCTCTCTCTCTCTGGGGAGGAGGGCGGGAAAAAGTGAATGATTGAAAGGTGTTCTCTTGAATTGATAGTTTGGTCTGGGAACAGCACAGAAAAAGTAAGAACTCAAGCCCATAAACCAACAAAGAACCCTCACTGAAAATAGGCCTAACTTCTAGTTACAGTGCAACTGGGTCTCATACCAACACTGCTGTGTTTTTTTCACCTTATTCCTGAACTTTGGCTGAGGGTTGGGAGTGGGGGTGAGGACATGGCCTGCCTGCTCCTAGATGTGCTGACTTCTGGACAGGTGGGGTCTAAGTTCGGCATTGGCATATTTGTAGCTTTGGCTCTGATGGCAGGCAAATGGCAGGTCATACCAGGCCTCATGGTCATCCTGTGTGATCCATTTTGATTCTAAGTTCTCTTTCTGCTGTTAGCTGCCCGTGAGGTACAGTTGCCTCTGTTGATAAAGAACAGATACAGAAGTTCACATCCAAACCTGAATAGCCGTTTTCAACTTGAAACACTTTTCCTAGAGTTGATGCACCAGAATCCTTCCCTTATTTGGTGCCTTGCTTAAATCTGAAGCTTGCATGAGGTTGCCAGCGCTCCCTGCATGCTGGTTACTTACTCTTTGGTGCCCGTGGCCGAGCAGTTAATAAAATCATCTTTGTAATCATATCTGTCCTAGCCTGGAGCTTCATTCTCCCTTGGTTCTTAGGTACCTTCCCCTCCCTTTCCTGGGAGGCTCTGGGATTTTCAGGTGTTTTGGTAGGTGTGTGGGCAGAGGTTGTGTTTACAGAGGTTTTATCTGAGTTGTGTACAGTCCTTTGGTGATAACATGTGTGTATACTTACATTCTTTGACTCTTGAAGAATGTTGTTCTTATTAATCATCAGATTGTGAATTTTTCAGGAAAAATTTTGAGTTTTAAAAATTTATTTCATTGTTGCTGTTGTTTTATTTCTACAGAAAATGGTATCCCCGCCCCCTTCCTCATCCTCCTTTTTAACGGGGGTTGGGGGAGGCTATTATGTACCCCAGGCTGATTTTCAGCTTCTTGATCCTCCTGCCTCAGGCACTAGTATTATAGACATTATCTCCATACCTGTATGGCATTTTCTTAGTGTACACTTGAGTGCTTCCAGCAACAGGTATAATATTATCTGGACTGTAAAAATGTATTTCCCTTAATCTGCAAAATTTCTCAATTAGTTTATTCTGATGGACACAGAGAGTGGCATCTGAGAGTATTAGGGGGTTGTAGTTGAAGTTTCTATTGGATTTTGTTTTTTACATCAACATCTATGGTGTCCTCTTCTGCTGAAGATTAAGAGTACAAATTTTGGAGCGGACTGTTTGCATTTTCCTTGGGCAGTTACCTAACCTCTATGCTTAATTTCCTCATCTGTAACATGAAAAATAGTACTTACCTCACAGAATGATTCAAAGCTAAATGAATAGTGCATATGAAGTGCTTAGAGCATTGCCTTATATATTGAAGATTCTATAGAACTTATTATCATCATCATCTTAATGGTGATTGAGTATGACATACATGCTTTGTTTGACTAGGAAAACTTGAGATACTAATGTCTGAGTATCTTTTGATATTTTTAACTCTTAAGAATCAGCCTTGTAAATCCAGTGTGTCCTTAGGTTGAAGGCCATGCCCAACAATCTAATAAGTGAATCAGGCATTAGGACATGCTGCTTTCTGTATGGCTTAAGGAGCTGGGCAGAGTACTAGATTGGATAGAAGCCTTTCAGTCCTTTGAACTGACTGAGCCGTCTTTGAGATCCTGAGTATTTCATTGCTCTTGCCATATGGTAACTGGGAATGATAGAGAAATACTAATCTTTTGAGCTAAGTACTTTCGTTCATTTCTCCATTTGCTCATATATCATCTGAAAACTGCTTCATCCTGGCTTAAAAAATAATGAATTCTTCAGTAAAGGAACAATTCAGTCTAGAGCTATAGTTTGCAACCTTTTTTTTTTTTTTTTTTAAGATTTATTTATTTATTATATGTAAGAACACTGTAGCCGTCTTCAGACACTCCAGAAGAGGGAGTCAGATCTTGTTAAGGATGGTTGTGAGCCACCATGTGGTTGCTGGGATTTGAACTCTGCACCTTTGGAAGAGCAGTCGGGTGCTCTTACCTGCTGAGCCATCTCACCAGCCCGCCATAACCTTTTAATACAGTTCCTCATGTTGTGGGGACCCCCAACCATAAAATTATTTTCATAACTACTTCATGACAGTAATTTTGCTACTATTATGAATCATAATATAAAAATCTGTGTTTTCCGGTGGTCTTAGGCAATCCCTGTGAAAGGTTATTTACTCCCAGGGGTCGAGATGCACACAGGTTGAGAACTTTTGGTCTAGAGTCATGTTTGTCCTTAAATATAATAGCTGTTTTAATTAGTGACAAAGAAATAAAATAAAAGTTACTTCCCCAGTCACACTAGCCATCTGTAAAGTGTTACTACCCACCCCCATGAAGTTAGAACATACATGATGGGGTTGGTGTGTGCGTGGTGCGCTGTGGAGGCCGGAGGACACCTCTGTGGAGTCCCTTTGCTCCTCCCACCTTTACATGGGTTTGGGGATGGACTCATGTTGCCAGGCTTGTATTGAAGTGCCTTCACTTACTGACCCCTCTCTCAGGTTGGCATTTTATTCTCATGTTAATTGTGGATATTTTTTTAAGTTCCTTTACTTGGACCGGGCAGAGTAGATGAAATTGTCACTATAGATCAGAATCCTAAAATCTACTTGGAACTCTTTTCTTTTGAATATCTTTCTCTGTGTTCTGTCTAATTACCTTCTGCTAAGATGATTTAAGTTTGCGGAGACAGTTATAGACAACAGTAAGTGTGAGCTTTCCCTGCATGGTTGATATTAACATCACTCGCCCATCTGAGTGTAATATGTGGACAACATATTTAATCTTTTAAATCTATCATAGGTTTTTAGCAGCCACTTAATACATGTATTTTAAGAGCTAAGAACCACCCTAGGCCATTTAAGGACATTTGAAAGAGGAGCTGAGTGTTGGTGTTGCACCCCCCTAATCTCAGCACTTGGGAGGCAGAGACAGGGAGAGCTCTTGAGTTTGAGACTAGCCTGGTCTATAGTGAGTTCCAGGACAGGCAGGGCTACACAGAGAAACCCTGTCTGGAAAAACAAACAAATAAACAAACAATACAAGACATTGAAAGGGGGGCTGGAGAGATGGTGACAAACACTTGCTGCTCTTCCAGAGGACTTGCTTTCAGTTCCCAGCACCCACATGGTTGCTTACAACAGTCTGTACATAACTCCAATTACAGTGGATCTGATGCCCTTTTCTGGTATCCTTGGGCACCAGGCATGTGTGTAATGTGTATATATGCACACAAGCAAAATACTAATGCATGTATTAAATAAAACAAATCTTGAGGAAAAGCATTGAAAGGAAGTAATTTATCTCTTAAAATGAATTCACTGTTGCATTTAGCTTACCTTTTTTTAGGATTTCTCCATAGCTCTGGACTTCTGCTGGTGGTTATATGCAACTACACTGGACTTAGAAATAGGGGTCATGGTTGTCTTTGTGTGGAGTGATCATCCAAAGTCCTTCCTGTCTTTCCCTTACCTCTCTGACTCCATTGTCATTGAGTGAATGTCACTGACATGTTCAAGGCTCTTCATGGGCCTTAAGATCAAACTCTGTCAAAGGCTTTTACAGCATGTCCTTGCCTGCCAAACCATCCTGTAGAATCACTCACCCTGCCATGGCAGCCTGCAATATATTTCTCTTGTGAACATCACTTATGCTGTCTTCTTTGTTTATACCAAGACCTCTTATCTCCTCCTATACCAACTACTTTCCTCAGACATCAAATTTCATCTCTCCATATCTTTTGAGACAACTTTTTTAATGCTTCTGCTCTTTATTTCCACAGTGTCCTGTTCTTCCCTAGTCATGATTTCTACCTTCTTGACAGTTTGTATGTATTGTTTAGTACATAGAAGGTACCTGGAGAATTTCTGTTGAGGGATGAGTGAATAGATTAATGAATATGTTGACAGTATGAGAAGGATCTCAACATCTTTCTTACACTCTGTCAATATATTCATTGACAAGATTTTGTGACTGGGTTTGTGTATGTGCTCATGAAAACCTTTTTTCTGCCTCCCTGCCTGAAGACAGCATAGACAGAAGGGGTTTCAGCTCCTCTACTATTTGAGTAAATGGGCATGAGAGTCCCCAGACGTTGAGAAGGATGAGTCAGAAAGAAAATTCATTCAGAAAGTAAGCCAGTCAGAGCAACAGTGCTGCCCTTTGGTTGAACTTTCTCTCTCTTTTTCTAGATACCTTGAGATTCTATGCTTGGTGGCATTTTTGAGCAGTTTGCTGCAAATTGTCAAACCAGAGTATAACGACTCATAAATCTTAGTCTGATTCTTTCCCTTGCTTTGGGATGCTTTTGAGATGGTCAGGAGGCATCTAGCCTAAGTGTCTTCTCTTTCCACCCTGCCACTTAACTTGATGGTAAGTATTTCTACCTGCATAGATCCATCTCATTGGTCCAGAAAAGGTAGTTTTAGAATGCCTATTTTTAAATTTTAAATTCATATGGCTCAGGTCCTGCTGTCTCAGGATCTCTCTGTGAAACTGATGCTCAGTTACAGCTCATTGAGCTGCTGTGCCCAAATCAGATCAGCAGTACTAGTGTATCAGAGTCCTTGCTTGTCCTCAGCACTGCTGTGGCTCTTTGCTTCAAGTAAGGAATGCATGTGTTGATTTAAAAATCAATCTACCTACCTACTGTGTGTGTGTGTGTGTGTGTGTGTGTGTGTGTGTGTGTGTTGTGTGTTGGGGGAAACAACTTGTAGGAGCTGGTTCTTGGTTCTTTCCACTCACCATGTTGGTCCTGGAGATTGAACTCAGGTTCCATTCTAAATATTCATTAAGGTTTATTTATTTTTACTTTTTAAAGTATGTGCACATGTGTGCATCGGTTAGAAGTGTTAGAGTGACCTCTGACGTGGGTGCTGAGATTGAACTGTGACCCTCTGGAAGAGCAGTGCATACATACCACTGAGCTGTCCTTCAGCCTACGTTGGTTTTTAATTTTTCATTCTGCAGGTATTTAAGTCATATTGATTAGCTCACCTGAGCTTTTTCTCTTATCTGTATTCTAGAAAGGATGTTGAAAATAGGCTGGTTGTGGTAGGGCAAGCCTTTAATCTCAGCACTTGGAAGTTAGGAGAAGGCATATCACTGAGTTTCATCCAGGCCAGTCTTTAAAAAAAAGAAAAGAAAGAAATCTGAAATACTACTAAATAGTTTTTATTTTTTACTAATGGTTGCTGTCCTACAGAGAACATACGGTGTGCCAGACTCTTCCTCTCTTTATCATCACTTCCTTAAGATCTCACTTCCTCTCAGACTTTCCTTCCCATTTTGTGTACCCTCACATCCTCTGCTTCCCTGTGAGTCCAACCTATACAGAGGCATAGGGATGACCTTTGATTGACTGCTCCAAAGTCCTGGGCATTTTACTTAAGGTACTCTTGAAACTCTGCCTCCCAAGTGCTAGGATCACAGGTGCGCGCCACCACGCCCAGCCCGGAATTCTTTTATTTGTATTTTAATGTTTTCATTTATGAGCTAGGTAATTTTCTAGTAGAAACTCCACTTCTCTCTCTGTCTCTCTGTCTCTGTCTCTGTTTCTCTCTCTGTGTGTGTGTGTGTGTGTGTGTTGGGGGTGACACTACTAACAAAATATACTTGAGGCTACAATTACAAAAAGTTTTAGAAGTAATGATCTTAGCCAGGCAGTGGTGGTGCATGCCTTTAATCCCAGCAGAGGCAGGTGGATTTCTGAGTTTGAGGCCAGCCTGGTTTACAGAGTGAGTTCCAGGACAGCCAGGGCTCCCCAGAGAAACCCTGTCTCGAAAAACAAAAAAAACAACAACAAAAAAAATCAATGGCAGATTTTATTCTGTAGAACTACTCATGCACCTAATATCCTTAGTATCTGTTTGGGGTACGTTTGGAATCTACGATGAGTTGGCTTTAGTCCTGAATTGAAAAGATAGTCAACACCTCTTCAAGCACTGTCTCTAGGGACTCTACCCAAGAAGTATTTTTAGTTTCTGGTGAATAGTAGGTATATGTACAACAATGATCTAGAGGCAGTTGGTTCACATGCTTTCTCTACTTGAGTGAGACTATCTAGGTGTGTATTAAAAATAAGTTGCAAAGGGCTTGGTGGTGTACTCCTTTAATCCCAGCACTTAGGAGGCAGGTGTGGACAGATCTCTGTGAGTTCAAGGCCAGCCCATTCTACATAACAAGTTCCAGGTCAGCCAGGGTTACATAGCAAGACCCTGCCTTGAAAAAAGGGGCAGGGGAGGAGGGCTGTAGAGATGGTTCATTGGTCTTCATAGTGAGTTTCAGAGAGCTTGGCTCTTTTGCATAGGGCTTGAGCTCAGTTCCCAGAATCCATGTCAGTGAGCTCACAAATGCCTGTTAGTCTAGCTGGCCTCCTAGGGCCCTGCATATGCTTACACAGACATATACACATAAATAAAATATAAAAATAAGTTGCAGAGGTGGAAATCAGTCTGTGGTAATATGTTGGAGAGAAAAGCTCATACTAAAGTTTTTCTGACTTAGAAAAACTTGGTTTCAGTTATGAATTCTTAAGGGCCACCCATAATCTTATTCTTCAAAGAGTCTGAGGCCAGTCTTAGCTACTACCTAGTGAGACTCTGTCTCGAAAGGCTAAGGGCCAGGAATGCAGGTCAGCAGTAGACTACTTGCCTCCGATGTGCAAGGCCCTGGCTTTGATTCTGTGTTTTTATTTGTTTTTGGAGTTCTCCAAAGATCCTGCTTCAGCGTTAGCTAACCTCATATTGTCCCTTGTGAATGTAAGACTTCATTTTGATAAATGTGTAACAGACCTTCTCCATCTGGGTCGCATGCTTTATACCTCTATAGTACACCCACATTTTTACTTCCTTTCCTAATAAAAGTGGTTTTGGTGATAACAAAGTTAGGGTAACAGATACCTTAGACAGAAAATAAAGCATTAGTTCTCAACGTCAGGGAGAAAGTATATACTTTCAAATTAAAGTTTTCTTTAAAAAAACAATGTGCATGTGGCACACACCTTTAATCCCAGAGCTCCTGGCAGAGGCACAGAGGCAGAGAGGCAGAGGCAAATGGATCTCTGTGAGTTCCAAGACAGCTACATAGTGAGACTCTGTCTCAAAACTAAACAAACAGAAAACCCAAAAAACTAGATTCTGTTAAAATATATAATAGTAGCAAATGTAGATATAAGGGTCTCTAAAAAACAAAACAAAACAAAACCCTAGATGTAATTAAAATATAATAGTAGCTACCATGGATTCAAGTGATGAGGTAGACTTAATTTGTCTCTCCAGGACAGTCCTTTAGGGAGTATGTATGGGTAGCGCCAGGATGTTCCACACCCTTGGGCTTTCACTCGACTCTAGGAGCTTTCAGGTTCAGTGGTCCCTATCCTTTCCATAAAGAAAACTTCAAAGCACGGTTGTATTGCTTTTCAGTTGTTCTCACTTATTCCCCATCGTATCACCTAACACGTTCTGTTTCTCAAGTTAAGAGAAGGGTCTGAAGGCCTGCATTAAACTGCTAGCTCCAGTTTAAAGTAGTTTATATGTTGGGGTTGCCTTAGGGCTTAAAGGATGACTTTAGACTTAAATTAGTCGAGTTACTAACTTTTCTTTTCTCTTCTCTTCTCTTCTCTTCTCTTCTCTTCTCTTCTCTTCTCTTCTCTTCTCTTCTCTTCTCTTTTCTTTTCTTTTCTTTTCTTTTCTTTTCTCTCCATATCTTATTCCCAGTCCCATCCACCATCCGACTGTTCCACATCCCACACCTCCTTCCCACCCCAGCCCATCTTCACGTGGATGTCCCCAGCCTCCCCCCCCCCACCTGATCTCTAAACTCCCTGGGGCCTCCAGACTCTTGAGGGTTAGGTGCCTCATCTCTGAATGAACATAGACCTGGAAGTCCTCTACTGTATATGTGTGTTGGGGGCCTCATATCAGCTGGTGTATGCTGTCTGTCTGGTGGTCCAGTATTTGAGAGATCTAGGGGTTCTAGATTAATTGAGACTGCTGGTCCTCCTACAGGATTGCCCTCCTCCTCAGCTTCTTTCAGCCTCCTCTAATTAAACAACAGGGGTCAGCTGCTTTTGTCCGTGGTTGTGTGCAAACATCTACATCTGACTCTATTAGCTACTTGTTGAGTCTTTTGGAGGGCAGTCATGATAGGTCCCTTTTTGTGAGCTCTCCATAGCCTCAGTAATAGTGTCAGGCTTTGGGACTTCCCCTTGAGCTGGATCCCACTTTGGGCCTGTCGCTGGACCTTGTTTTCCTCAGGCTCCTCTCTATTTTCATCCCTTGTAATTCTTTTTTTTTTGTTTGTTTGTTTTTTTTGTTTGTTTGTTTTTCGAGACAGGGTTTCTCTGTATAGCCCTGGCTGTCCTGGAACTCATTTTGTAGACCAGGCTGGCCTCAAACTCAGAAATCCACCTGCCTCTGCCTCCCAAGTGCTGGGATTAAAGGCGTGCGCCACCACGCCCGGCTATCCCTGTAATTCTTTACAGTGACAATTATGGGTCAGAGATGTGACTGTGGGATGGCCACCCTATCCCTCACTTGATATCCTGTCTTGCTGGAAACACTTTTTTTCTTACTAAAATATCCTTTACATGTAAATATAAGCAACTTATAGAGGATCTCTTCTATTTATGGATTAGCCTGTGTGATTGAAAGCTGTGAGAAGTGAAATAACTAGGTTAAAATAGGAATAGATAATGTATACCTTCCTATCTGAAATTATTTCATACCTATGGAAAGGTTGTAAGCAACAGGGTGTGTGTGGTGTTTGCCTAGAATCCCTAGAGGGAGGTGGATGTGGGACAATTGCAAATTCAAGGCCAGTCTGGGCCACAGCAAGAGCAGTTCTGAAGGGTTGGGGAAAGAACTTAGGGAGGCTGGGGCAGTTGCCAGAGATATACTATACCAGGTAAATTGTCTGTGTGTAATTAGATTCAAGTCTGTTTGATGGAAAGCCAGTCTGTTCACACTACCCTTCTCTATTGCAGACTCTTGAGAGCTGTACTCTGGTCAAGGCTTTGCTACTAATTTTGGTAAAAGCTGTTGGTAAAACCTTTCCCACTATCCCTGACCTTGATAAAGCATGCTGTAACTAGCTTGAGCTTTTAAACTACATATACATCATTTAGTTCTTTAATTGCTGTTCAGTATAATTAATGCACTAAAGGCAAAAATAAAAATGGAAGCTTTATTCACCAAGTTTGATGTTGAAATCATTGCTGCATCTCATTTCTGTATAAAAGAGATAGAACTGCCATAATTTTATTGGTGTTATGTTCTGCAGGCTGATGACCCAGTAGTTTTTATTCTTTGGGGGTATACTACCCAGGGCTATTGAATTTGTTCCTTATTCTAATAGTTTTACCCTCTTTGCTTTTATTTTTTTACATTTATTTATCTATTTGTTTAGTCCATGTATGTGTGTGGGCTTGAGTGTACATCTGGAGATCAGAGAGGAACATGTGGGAGTTGCTCCTCTTCTTCTACCATGTAGGTCCTGGAGATTGAACTCGTGGGTTGCCAGGCTTGGTGTCAAGTGCCTTTACCTGAGAGCCATCTTGCTGATCCACTGGTTCCCCACTTGAAATAAAAATTTCTTTAAAAATTTAAAAAACGTTTTGAGGCAAGGGCTCACTGTGTAGCCCTGCTTGTCCTGGAGCTCACTCTAGAATAAGCTTGCCTTCGCCTCAGAGGTCCCCCTGCCTCCCGTGTGCTGCTGAGTTGTGTGCAGTGCCACTCTCAGCAGAAGTCAGCAACTTCAGCCTTCCCTCCTGGCAGACCACAGGGTACTGTTTGTAGGAGATCGGGGAGGTAGTGATACTGAGTCTTTAAATTGTCCCTACTTGGGGCTGGAGAGATGGCTCAGTACTGACTGTTCTTCCAGAGGTCCTGAGTTCAATTCCCAGCAACCACATGATGGCTCACAACCATCTGTAATGGGATCTGATGACCTCTTCTGGTGTGTCCAAAGACACCTACAGCATACTCATATGTATAATGTAAATACATCTTTTTCTTTTTTTAAAATTGTCTCTTTTTTCTTTGGAGTTAGTTCACTTTGACTCCCCAGCCCTCTCTTTATTTTCCCAAAGAAATTATTTCAGCTTAGATTGAGATGGATTTTGTGGGATCTTTGATTCAAGATTGCAAACTGGTGGCTCTTAGGCTACATGTGGTTGGCAAATGAATTTGGGACTTAGCTAATGTTTAAATATATTTTATTTGTATCTAATACTTAAAAAGCCAGAGCACTTTACATTAAAAAAAAAAAAAAAAACAAAAACAGAACAAAACCAGCAACAGCCCATATTTCACTTCCCAGCTTGGTTCCACATAGAACATTTGTTGGGACTAGAGAGTAACAGCCAGAGGTCCCTGTTGTCACCACCAGCCTACTTTATGCCTGGCCTCTGTAGATACCCTAATCTTCAGTCCAGATCCAGAACTGAACTCCAGTCTCAAAAGTTAGTAAAGTATTGGGGAAGCCACCTTAGTGATAAATACCTCAACCTTATTGTCAGAGACCTGCTTTCCTACGTGGGTGGAACAACAGTGCATAGGTAGGATCAGGAATTCCTCTAAAATTGTTGTTGCTCCATCTCTGTCAGAATCTAATTTCCGTTATTATGGAACCAGTAGCGGCTTCTCATCCTATAGAGAAGAAGAGGTATCACCCTCTCTGTAATCTGCTCAGTTCAGAAAAACGACTTCCATTTCTGCACAAGGGTGCCACTGCCAGCAGAGGGTGCTGTCCACTCACTGAGTCTTGTGTTGTACTGGCTCAGCTGAAAGGCAGCTGTTGGGCATGTGCCCTGGGTCTGTGTGAGAGTTTGGGCATGTCCATTTGGTTCCCATCCCCAGTGCCCACCCCTTTAGACCCTGGCCAGGTTATTGTGTCACTGGGGACTGTATTCAGTAACAGGAAACTGGGGAAAGTTAATTGTTTTCTCCTCTCCCTTTTTCCCATGCAGCTGAGCAAAAGGTTCACCCTCAGTTTTCTCCATGCCCATGGGAAGCTGTTTACCCGGATTGGGTAAGTGTGCAGGATGTTTATTTTATTTCCCTACATTACAAGTCATTTTGGAATTTAATATTGTTAGCAACTAGCCTGTGTTTGTAACTGAGGGCACAGGGTGTGAATTCTTAGAGGCCTCCACCTTCTCTTCATTCTCTTTCCTACTGTGTTCATAAAATTTGAGAAATATCACTATCTTTGTCTTTCCATTTTTTCCCCCCTTTCTTTTCTAAAGCCATTCTTTTAGGACAGTCTTTCCCAGTCCCCTCCTCTTGTCCCTCTGGGTTTCTGTTGCCTGTCCTCTCGCTTAACTCCCAGGAAGTCTGAGATAGTCGTGCTACATCCTTGGGTGCAGCTTCCAGGGGTCCTCCGTGGGGAAAAATTATCTCCTAATCTTTCCTCAATAACAGAGTAACATTTTCCTTCCTCTGTGTTCTTCTGACCCATCCAACTTCCTATGCACTCAGTCCCCTGTGCCACATTGCTGATCTCAGTAAATCTCTGTAAGCCCCGGGGAAGGCAGTGTGTGCAAAGCCTTAGGGCTTTCTCCCTCAGTCCCTGGGAAGAGTTTTGAATGTCCCTCTGGGCAGCAGAAGAGTTTTCCTGACAATGCAGAACTCATCGTCTAGAAGCTCCACAGTGCCTTCCATGTCAGGGGGGGGGTGCTGAGCGTCTCTGTGTAGGAGTAGAACTCATCGTCTAGAAGCTCCACAATGCCTTCCATGTCAGTGGGGGGGTGCTGAGCGTCTCTGTGTAGGACCTCCATGGGTAAAGGACATCAAAGTAAAGAAGCAGCACCCCTTCTATAAAGGTCTCTCTGTGTAGCCCAGGCTGGATTAGAACTCGGCACCTTTCCTGCCTCAGCTGTCCAAGATCTGGAATTCCCAAGAGTCCCACCATGCTTGGGCTCCTGTTGGTTTTCACTCTTTTTTGAATTAGAGGTTTTATTGTGAGCTGCCCTTTGAGCTGATTGGCTTCACATTGCAAGTCTCCTGCTGTGGCATTTTCCTTTTCCTTCACTGCCATGAACTTGTAAGGTTCCCTGTAATTATAGAGGTTTTCTGAAGAGAAACAGGAGTCAGGTCAGCTTCCATATACTCTGTGTTTACTCTTTTGAGATGATGGAAGGCTTTGTATCCTTCTTGAAAAGCCATTGCCCTGTTGATTGTGAAAGTGTGCTTCACATTGTATTCCTCTGGCATCATTTTGGGCAAGAGTGATAGTCATGGCCATTTCAAGGATATTTTAGATTCTGAAATGACTTGAGATCATTGGAGAAGTGCCAAAAGATAAAAGTCTCTACCATCAGAAATAAGTGTGGAGTAATTTATTTGGGAAAAATAAACTGTGTATGTTAGTTGCTTCTAAGTTCTCCCTAGCACCATCAACATATGCTCCAGTGGAAGAAGCTTTGTCTAACTCAGCTGTATCCTGAGTGCTCAGTTAACAGTTGTGTGGATGAAGAAATAAGCATTCTAAGAAAAAGACAGATTGGAAAAGGCCAGAGAAAAGTATCTGGTATTTCAGTAGGTTCTAGTAGACTGCAGCTGGTCTTCAGTGCAGAGCTGCAGTTATGGTGGTAGCCGACATGTTCAGCTGATGAGAGAACAGGAAGTACTAAATGCACAATTAAAATAAGCTGATGCCTCCCCTGTTAGCTAGCTTCTATGGTTGCCAGTTTCACCTTTCTCTTCCTACCTTGCACTCAACTCTGAAACTCCAGTTCCCTTCTTTGTTCCTCCTTTCCTTTCCCCTGCCCCATCCCTGTCCCCATCATGTAGCTCAGGCTATGTGTGAAGTTCTGATCCTTCTTGTGGCCACCTCCTAAATGCCAGGTTTATACTCACACACCCACACCTGCTTTCCCCTTTCCTCTTGTGCTTGTCATTTAGACTTCCCTAGACAATTTTGTCAGTGTCCAAGTTCACCAACTTCCAAACTGTTGACATTTTGAGCTTTTGAGAGCCTGTATGTTTGTGGCACATTTCTATACATAACAGTCACATACTCTACTCCCAAGTTGTGATTAGAACTGTCTCCAGGCAAATGTTCCTTGGGGGGCAGAGTGCCCCTTGTGGAGACCTATGGTTTTAAATGTGTCTTGTTCATCAGAAACATGGAACTGGACAGCTGGTATAAGTCTTACTTCAGAATATATGGTAAGAATATTTAGGATTTTTTTTTATCATATTAATGTTAGTTATATTTTATTTCTCTTTTAAAGTTCTCATATTTAAGCACAGATACTTCGGAACAAATCTGGGGGAAAGCTACAGTAATGATTAAATACTGGAAAAGAGGACTAAGGATGTAGTTCAGTTGGTTTGTTTACTTGCCTAGAGTTCAGGAAGGCCCAAGTTCAATCTCCAGCACCAATAAAAACTGGGTGTGGTGGCATTCCTATAATTCTACCACTCAGATGGTAGAGGCAGAAGGATGAGGAGGTCAAAATCATCACTGGCTATATGGCAAGTGTTTTGCCAGCCTGGGATACATATAAGAAATGGGGGAGGGGAGGGGAGAGGTGGACACAGAGAGAAAATGAATGAATAAGTAAAATTCATTTAATTTTCCAGATCTCTAATGTTCTTGAATATAACATGAGTTGTCAAAAAGTTAATCCTGGGTTGGTGAGGTGGCTCATTGGATAAAGGTGCTTGCCATAAGACTGATGACCTGAGTTCCATCAACAGGTAGAAAGAGAGAACCCACTCTGACCTCCATCCATGCATTGAAGCACATGTGCTCCAACACACACTCTCTGTCTCTGTCTGTCTGTCTGTCTGTCTGTCTGTCTGTCTGTCTCTCTTTCTCTCTCTCTTCAAAAGAGGAAAAGAGTTGATCCAGTTTTTGTCTTTATGAAAGGTAAGACATGGTCCTTTTCAATAAAGAAAACGTCTATCAGTTGTAGACATACTTCACTCTCTGAATGAGTATTCCTATAATACTGTTCTTGAGATAAGAGAAAGTAACATTCCTATTGTTAAAAAAAGGAGAAGGGGGCTGAAAAGATGGCTTAATGAGTATAGAGAGCTCTTGAAAGAGATGCTGGCTTTATTCCCGGTACCCATGTTGGTATTATACACCTGTACTGTACCCTATAACTCCAGCTTCAGGGAATTGGGTGTCCTTTCCTAACCTTTATGGACACATGCACACATGTGGCGCATGCGCGCGCGCGCGCGCACGCACGCACACACACATAAGATAAAAAAAATAAGTTTTTTTAAAGATTTATTCTTATTTATATGAGTACACTGTAGCTGTCTTCAGACACACACCAGAAGAGTACACTGAATCTCATTACAGACAGTTGTGAGCCACCATGTGGTTGCTGAGAATTGAACTCAGGACCTATGAAAGAGCAGGCAGTGCTCTTAACTGCTGAGCCATTTCTCCAGCCCTCTTGAATAGATTGTTGCTAAGGCTCATTCTAGTCCCTGTGTTCTGTAGCAATATTGTGTTTTCTCTCATCACCCTGTGACATGGTTTAATTAAAAAAGTTTTTTTTTTTTTGTTATTCCTGTGATATTTTAAGTTTTTAAAGAGTTAAGAAGTTGAGAAAAGTTAGGAATCCTGATTCTTTTCTGCAGAAAGTGTTGCCTAGCCCAGCTGTGTCCTCACCATCTGAGGAATTGGGCCTGCCCTGTTTGTTAGTCATTGTCTGAGGCATTCTGGAGTCTGGGTCCCAGTATTGTCTGAAAGATTGGTCTCTTGAAATTGCAATCCAAACAAGACAAGCTGTCCCTAGAGATCACAAGTAAGCCATGTAAGTCAGTAAAGTGTATGCTCTGAAAATTATCCGTCTTCTTAGATTTGGAAGAATAGGGGCTGAGTCCTTGGACCCTAGAAGAGAGTCAGTCAGGGCTGCCTGGAGGCCTTGATAGATGCTGTCCTGTGAGTTGGGTGAGACCTGCACTTGGCCTCAACTGAGAGAGGTCAGAAGCTGGCAACTGGTAGCATAAACTCTTGAATTATGACAACTAAAATAATTTTGCTTCCTCTTACTGCCTTGGTTAAAGTCACCACTCGAGTTTGTGCTTGCTTGCCTTAGCATGCTATTTACACAGCTTCAAGGCCTTGGAATGTAAAGACCTATTTATTTATTTTAGACTTGAGTTCTTTAAAAATCAAGTATTTGTATTTTAATTTATTTGAAAAATTACTAAATGTCTTTAAATACCAAACTCAGAAGTATTCATGGTAGAGAAACTTTTTTATATTATACAATGTACATTGTAAAATATTTAGAAAACTTAGCAAAAAGAAAAACATTACTCAGATTCATATTTGTTTGTTTTTTTTGTTGATACTATATAACTCTGGCTATCCTGGAAATCACTGTGTAGAACAGTCTGGTCTCCAACTCAAAGAATTCTGCCTGCCTCTGCTTTCCAAGGCAGATCTAAAATTAAAGGCATGAGCTACTATACCCAACTAAGTTGCTCATATTCTTAATAGCCAGAGATAACTGAATACCTTTAATGCTTAGTGTACATTTGAGGGTCATTGTGTGTGTGTGTGTGTGTGTGTGTATGAATGAATGAATGAAAGTAATCATATTAAACTGCTTTACAGTTATTCACTGGATCTATGTTGAGGTTTCTCACATGTGAGAAGAAATCAGTGGCAACTTTATAGGTAGTGCTGTTGGAGGTGCTTTTTGTTGGTTTTGGTTTTTTGTTTGTTTTTTCATTTGTTTGTTTGTCTCACACTGTAGTCCAGCTGTTCTTGAACTCCATAGCTAGCCCAGGCTGGCCTTGAATTCACAACAGACCTCCAATCTCAGTTTATCAAGTTCCCAGGTTCTGTATGCCACCATACCTGTCTCTGCAGTGTCTGGGCCTGTTTGGTGCTTCTGACAGTTTCTGTTTTCCTCCTCTTTTTCCTTTATTATTGTTGCTTGTGTTCTTTCTTCTTGTCTTAAATTTTATAATTATTTTGTAAGTAACATCCAGAAACTCATAGAAAATACAAAGCTATAGCTAAGATTAATACTTCTCTCCACCCTGCCCCTAGCTCATCCCTATCTCCATCCTTTGCTTTCCGAAGAAAGCACATTAGACATTGAGTTATATGTCCTTCTAGGCCTTTTTGCATGCTTACGTATGTATTTGTGATAACATAATTTTGTGGGTCCCCTCTGCTTTTGTTTATTGTTTATTTTCTTTCAAGACTGGGTGTTACTATCTATCCTCCTGTCTTGGCCTTCTCATTGCTAACGTTTCAGGTATATGCCACCGTGTACAACTTTGGGTTTTGAATTTGTGTGTACTTGTACACAGACAATGCACTTTAAATATATGTAAATTATATACCGTGATTATGTAAGTTTTATTATAATTTTTTTGTAAGTACAAAAGTACAAAGATACTTCTCAAAGAAAAATACATGAAACTACTTATAGTTTCAAACCAAAATAAGGAAGAATTTTTGGTTATAAATCTTCGAAACAGATTTGTATTCATTATTGAATCCTGAAAAGATGACATTTTGTTTGTTGTAGGTTTTATTTGTTTGTCTGTTTTGAGACAGGGTCTCTCTCTCTCTTATAGTCCTGGTTGTCCTGGAACTCACTGTAGACCATGCTGGCCTTGAACTCACAGAGCTCTTCCTGCCTCTGCAAAGGTGACTTTTAACTACTTTTTCCATTTGTTGCTTAACAACACTTGATTTTGTCTGAGTAACTCCCCTCCACTACCACCCAGCAGTTTCTCAGTTTCTCTTTTTAAGACAGTCTCCTTCAGTAGCCCTGGCTGGGCTAGAACTTGTTCTGTAGATAAAACCAGCCTCAAACTCACAGAGATCTGCCTGCCTATGGCTCCTGAGTTCTGGGAATGAGCCATATTCTCTTAGATTTGATGTGTGAGACTAATCTACATTCTTAACCATTGATTCTTTAATTATGTTGTGCTAATCCAAGGAAGATTTTTGGGGGGGGTTGTTTTAAGTTTCTGAAAGAAAGAATGTGAGCATTTGACTTGTGCTCCTTTGAGACTTTAGTCTGACTATGGAGTGTTAATGGATCTGTCTCAGTTCCTACCCCAGGGAAGGGGCTTCCTCAGACACATGTCCCACTGGATACTTGTGTCCTGTCATTCTGTGCTGGTCCTCTACTGCCTTTCAACACAGAGACACATGGCTCTGAAATGCCCAGCATGGCTCCTTTTCTTGCAGAGTGAGCTCTGCTCTTCTTGTAATGAGAAGTCCTAGCCCCCTCCCCACCTATGGCCATCTAGAGAGAGGGCTGCACAGTGTCAGGATTGAAAATGAAACCTTTGTTAGCCCATGGGGAAAAATGGATCCAATCCAGCCACAAACATCACTCCCTGCCATTCCTAGTCTATCAAGAGTTTTAGCAGCTCTGAAGATTTTTAGAGGGAAACAAGTTTTGCTTTGTTTTGTTTTGCTTTGTTTTGATTTGGGGCAGGCACTTAAAATGGCATAGGGGGTGGGGAAAGTAAAGCCATGGCATGTTTTGTGCCAGTGAAAATGAGGACACTTGAGCAGAGACAGACTAGAGTAAACTGTGATTGGCTTGTAGCTGTGCCATGACTTCTGGGCACCAGAGGGTCAGCAGTACAAGTTACCATCCAAAGATTGCCAAGGTTTGATAAAGCTCTGGGGTTTGCTTCTCAGGGAAGGATGCTACTTAACGATAAAGATTAAGGTTGGAGCAAAACGCACACCACCCTTTTCCAGGATTTGAAAAGGATTGCCTACCTTGGCTTCACAGAAGCTATTTATTAATCCAGCCTAGAACTGTTCCCCACTGCACCCCTCAGAGTACCACAAGCAATTTGATGGGGTGGTCTGAGGGGTGGTAAAAGATACTTTGCTGACCACGAATTGTTCAGCATAGCCCTAAGGCCTGTGTGCCTGGTTTCTCTCTGTAGCACCAAGTTTGAGTTTGCTTTTTATTTCAGAGGATTTCAGCTGTGGTTTATTCCTTGTTGCCAAAGGAGCTCCAGGCATGCACCACTGTTTAGGATCCAGTGGCCACATTTGGCAAGCACTGGTTTGAATGACCTCTCCTTAGAAGCCCTAGGTCACTGGCTGGATTCCTGCCTCCCTACATTACAGGCTCTTCCTGTATTGGGAGTGGCAGTTGGCCAGGGCATTGTATTTCCACTGGTCTGAAAACATACAGACCCGATGAGCAGAGGCTTGTGAGAGGGAGAAGAGCAGTGCAGGAAAGGCTGGAAACAGATCACTGGGATCCCTAGGTTTGGGGTCCCTCAAGGGAGAGTTTAGGACCCATGGGTAGGCAGTGAGTGTGATAGAAGGAGGCAGAGCAATGTTCTTTCCTTTTTGTTCTTTCTTTTTTTTTTTTTAAATTTTAGACAAGCTATTGCTGTGTATCCTTAGCTAATTGAACTTGAGATCCTCCTGCCTCAGCCACTCAAGTGCTGGATTTTCAGGCATGATCCACCATGTCTTGTTTCTGAGCACAGTTTTCATAACGGAGACTTAGGGATGGTGTAGGTACTAGAGTTTAAAGGAAAAATTCTCACTGTCTAGAAAATACGTTTCAAACAGAAACTCTTGTCAGTTTGAATCCATTTAATATGGGGGGTGGGCTAAGAAATAGCCTGCCAGGGGCTGGTGAGATGGCTCAGTGGGTAAGAGCACCTGACTGCTCTTCCAAAGGTGCAGAGTTCAAATCCCAGCAACCACATGGTGGCTCACAACCATCCTTAACAAGAGCTGACTCCCTCTTCTGGAGTGTCTGAAGACAGCTACAGTATACTTACATATATAATAAATAAATAAATCTTAAAAAAAAAAAAAAAAGAAATAGCCTGCCAAAGTATAATAACTTACAGCTATTTATCCAGTAATTGAGTTGTTTTCATCTCTAAGCTTTAAATATTTTTCTCTTTTCTTCTATATGTGCAAAACTGTGGTATAAGTAGGAAAGAAACTTCCTAGGTATTAGTTGTGTGCTTGGGAGAGGGGAATTGTTCTTCTGCGTGCCTTTAAGAATGTGCCTCAAAAATGGAATCTCCGTATTTGTAGGATGGAGACATTCCCTGCAGTGGCTGAGAAGGTCCTTAAGGAGTTCCAAGTATTGCTGCAGCATAGCCCATCTCCTATTGGAAGTACCCGTATGCTGCAGCTTATGACCATCAACATGTTTGCTGTGCATAACTCCCAGTTGAAAGGTAAGGAAAATCTACTTTCTCCATCTAGACAGAGTTGAATTTAGTATCTTTTTTTTTTTTTGCTACCTTATCACTAAACCCATCTCCACACACACAGATACACAACACACAGACACACACCTCTTCCTTCTATTGCTTCTTAGATCTTTATTTTAGTCTCCAAAATCTGTAAAACTCTATAGTGCTTGGTTGGAATAAAAGGAGAGATTTGTAAATATAAAGTTTAATTTAAAAAGCCAGAGATGCTGTTGCACATCTGGCTATGCTAATGGCAGCAGCAAGGCCTCTTAGAGGCTGCATACCCAGGACTTCTCCCAAGAGAGAGGCATTGCTGAAATGTTTCATTCCAGAGACCGTATGCTTGGCAGGGATTGGGAATTGCTGTTTCTGGACTCGTGTACCCTGTTTGTTCAATATGGAAAAGTCTAGTTCCCTATGGGATATCCCTTATGGGACCCTGCCAGAGAGTAAGAACAGAGAATTGATGAGCTTTGGTGACTCAAATCTGGAAGCACAAAACCCACCAGGCCCAGAATTTGGCCAGTGTACTGGTATGCGTTCTGAAGTGTTTTTCTGAACACTTCTCCCCCCTCATCCCCTCGAGTATGAGGTGGGAGGCAAGGAGGGAAGGGCAGATTGGCAGAATTTTAAAATGTTCTGATGACCATGTCACATTTGAAGGATGTTTCTAGGATCCCTTCCTATCCCTCTACCTCACTTAGGTAAGGCTGATGTGGTTTGACTTGATAGAAATATGTAGTCTGAGTGACATAATTTTGTGTTTCTTTACACCATGTTGCCAAGGAGTCATTCCAGAGCATCAACAGGGAATGTTTGCTCAGATTTTTATCTGCAGTGCCAGGAAGTAGGAATTGCCCCATGGAGACTGTGTCACAAAGCAGATGTAATGTCTCTGGACAGTGCCACTGGCTCTTTGGTTTACCTTTTCTCAGAAATTTCTCCTCTCACCTGCACTTGATCTGCTTCCCTTCCTGTACATACTCGGATCTATGTTCAACTTGCTGCTGCTCGGGAACTTCTCTAATGAGTGAGCATGCCGAACTTTTCCTACAGACGGGTTCTCCTGGGATTCCAGGAGCTTCTTAGCTGGTCTGCCTGGGTTTTCAATCACATCTGAATCCTGGAAGACATTCCCCACCAGGTTGACTTATACAGCATCCAGAATGTTCAGCAGTGGGCAAGATACAGAGGCTTAGGAGCCTTCACAACTTAGCCAAGTTTTTGCTGAGGTGACCGTTTGCTTAGGTGGAGTTGCAAGGAGGCCTGGAGCCATAAGGGATGCACTGATTTCTAAGGAGAAGGACATAAAAAAAGTTTGTAAAATGCTGCCCTAGTGAGGCTATGCAGTCCTAAAGGGAGGGAAGTTTTGCTACCAAGAAGGAAGCTCTCAGGGTGTGGGGGCACATGCCTTTAATTTGAGTTCCTGACTAGCCAGAACTACATAGTAACACTGTCTGCTCACTGGGCTCTGTAAGTAGGGCCTCCAGTTGCTCCTGTATTTATTATCTGCTTTCCTACCCAAGCTACCACTGCATTGTGAGCTGGAGAGCTGGGACACACAGTTCAGCAACAAATGACCTATGGGCTCTGTAGGTGTGAATGTAAAGAGCCTGTTTTCAGCAGCTTTTGGTATGTGGAAAGGAATACCCTAGACTTTTCATAGACCACCAGTGAGTCCTTTTTTTGTAGCTGTTAAGTAAAGGTTAAGAAAATATGGCTGTTGGACATCAGTGGGAGGAACAGCTCTTGGGCCTGAAGGGGTTTGATATCCCAGTGGAGGGGAATACTAGGGCGGGAAAGTGGGAGTTGGTGGGGGGGGCACCCTCATAGAGGCAGGGGGGAGAGGAAATGGGATAGGGGATTTCTGGGGGGCAGGAGGAGACCTAGAAAGGGGATAACATTTGAAATGTAAATAAAGAAAATATCTAATAAAAGGAAAGAAAATATGAGTGAAAGGAAGATAAGGATAGAGAAGGACTCTTGCGTATTTGAGGCCAAGATACTTTTGTAGCACTCTTTTGTAGTTGGTCATGAGGTGGACCCTCTGGTCAGGAATGATAAGTAAAGGCCTATGGCCCTACTCCCTGTTCTGCCCTTGCCCTGGCTCTCACCTCCATGAGGCAAGAGGAGCCTGAGCTGAGGTGGTCACAGGCTCCAAGGGTGGTTCAGGGAAAAACAACCCAGGCCACAGGATATAACACTCAACTGGGACACAGAGCTCTGCGGACGTGCTGCCAAGTACCCGGTGTGCAGCTGAGGCGGCCATCCAGACCCCACTGTGTGGGCTGCCATTGGGATAGGGGTGAACAGAGCACTCAGCAGGGCTGGTTGGTGGGAAGATGCACTTTTCCATTTCCCAGCACATGAGTCATCTTCTGGGCCCCTGTGCTGTGCTTGCACGGACAGTGGCAAGAAGGGGGTGTTGTGGCTGAGTAGCAGCATCTGTGCCGGGGGTGGAGAGAAAAGAGGGCTGGGGAGAGGGTAACGATTTAAATCCTTCACTAATCAGCAGCACTTTGAATCACATTTTTATGAGTAAGGAAGTGATAAATCAAGCTCTGTGTGTTCAGCCCCCAAGTCCTGTCAGCTGGTGCCCTTCTAACGGGTTCTCTCCCGTCTAGTCTGCAGGCTGTCACAGTCACCACCCAGTCACAGGTCCCTGACTGTCTGAAACCAGGAAGTAAGGCCTGACACAGCCTCCCAGGTGCTTTGGGTCCATGGTGATTTGGCAGTCATTGCAAGTTACAGGACATCTGGACCATCATTTTTCTTTCCATTCCCTCTTGGATGTGTCCTTCTGGGTGGGTGTTTACATATGTCAGTTCCTGGATTCTGTGGAGAAGAGCATTCCAGCCTGAAGCAGAGGTGATCTTGTAGCCCACAAAGACGTTAGATCCTTTGTCCATGTCAGAGCCATTTCCATAGATGTGGGGTCAGAATTATGATTTTGGAGAATTATGTGGCTCAGAACTTCCTTAAAAAGTGTGTTCTTTGCCGATGGCCTCCAGTCCTAAAGTACCATCATAGGTCATTCTTGTGTTTTGTGTTCCCTTTTCAAGGACTACCTTCTACTACAGTAGACCATGGGTATACATAATATGCTTGCTAATACTTTATTGTATTTATTTTTTAAATATGCTTTTATTGTAGACTTGAAATATTTAAAAAGCTTTGGATACGGTAGCAGACAAAGTAAGGGGCAAAACTGTGGTAGAAAGAATGGTGTCCTTCCGCTACATTAGGTTTTAGAGACACTAACTTCCTTGATCATGAGCCCCTATGCAAGATCCTACCCCTGTGGTATTAGATAGTCAGCTTGGAATCCTAGTACTCTCTACGAGGCGATTGGAGACAGGTACATTTGAGGTCAGGATGGGATATTTGGGGGTCCTTAGGCTGGTATTCGTTAGACACAGGTATTTATTGAATGTATGTATGTTGAATGCAAGAAGTTGAAGGCCATGGCTCTAGGAAAGCTGTGTGACTTGCTTGGCTAATCTCTAAAGGTGGTAGCTAAATGGGTGGTTTCTCAAGTGATGTCACAATGTTTATAGCATTCAGAGCCTAAAAGGAGAAAAGGCCTTCTTCCTGTATCTCAGTATTTAATACTTCAGTAGCCATCAGGGTAGCTGATAAGAAGCTAAAAGGTAAATTGTTGAACTTGACCACAAGTACTTCAAGAACTTTAATTAAAAAAAACAAACAAACAAAAAAACGTAACTTAAGAAAATAAAACTAGTTTCTCGAAGACAAGTAACTGAAGCAACATTTGTGGTAGGGCATCATGGAGACCTCTTTGCATCCCCCATCTGTGCCCAATTTATTCCAATCTGGACTTCCCCTCGGTGCCCCCACTCCTTTCAAAAATATGTTTTATAATTTTTGAAATCAAAACCATCTCAGGCACACTGTTTTATTTTACCGTATTATTGGATTATACTTACTATAAATCACTGGATATTACACATTGGCCGCCATTGGAATAACTTCCCTTTTCTGTGCCCTGGCCTTTTCTTTTCCCTTCTCTATTTGTTCATAGAGTATGACTCCATTTCAGCCCTGCAGAAGAGCCCTAGTAGCAGCAAGAGGGCATCCAAGAGACACTTTGTGAGTGTGTGTGTGTGTGTTTGTGTTCATGTTGCTTGCTCTAAGGGAATATCTAGGGGTTAGAATTGGGCAGAGTTAGACTGGCTTTCATTTCATGATTCTTCATGTTTGCTTTTGGTTTGGTTTGGTTTCTGTTTTTTGAGACTGCATCTCATTCTGTAGCCCAGGCTGGTCTCAAGAAATACTCCTCCATCACCTCCTGAGTACTAGGATGACAGGTATGTACTTATGCCTAGCATATACATATCTTATGTTATTAATATTCCCGAATTGCAGGAGATAGAGGAAGTGACACCTGGGTGTCTCCGGGGAATTGAGAACTACAGCTGTCTACCTGGCACTAACAGTTTAACCTATAGGCATGAGCTTCTTCATGACATTAATAATACATATATGGGAGGTGACTATGGTTGAGAAGTTCTAAGACTTTTAGGAAGAACAATTTGTTCTGTCTTCCAAGTTACTTCTAAGTCTTTTACTCAAGCAGAATGTATGAAGTGTCTGATCCTCTGCTTGACAGAACAGTTGTACAAAGGAAATCCACCTTTCATAAGGGGTTAGACTTGGGAAGGCAGGCTGTTTAGCCAGACTCCTTTCCCTTGGCAACCTGAATATGGCTGTTGCTGAAGTTCCTGGAAAAGAAGAGTGACAGAAGTCAAGGGGTCAAGGGGCTCACATATTTTTCCAGGTCAGAGTTTCAGTGTCTCTCTTGTTTTCAAAATGAATCTCCTGCTTTAGGCTGAGGAAAGAGAAACTGTAGTGAAAAGTTAAATGAGGAAGTTCAGTCATGCCAATAAAATTAAGCTTACTCTTAGCATATCTATTAAGGAAATGCTCTTTGTTTACCTGAAGATAACAGTGTGACTTAGTGTCCTATATAGCTGGTTGGTGTCATGAAAAGGTGCAGTATCTCATTGGAAGACAAGATTATGCTAAATGGTGCATTTAGTTTAAGTTGCCATTTAATTCTCAATTTGGCATCTGTTTCTTTGCCCAAGACTCACACTAAAGGAGAAATCCTATTTAGTATTTTGGCAGCAAGGTTTGTAGCCACTTTTTCCATTGTTTTTCCACAATTTATTTACTTAACTTTTTCTTCAATGTTGGCACTCAATTCAGGGCCTAGCACATCTAGGTAAACTCTTTATCATTGAGCCAAATTCCTAGCCCCAAAATCAAAGCTTGATTTGTTAAGACTTTTTAATGGACCTTTTTTGTTTGTTAAAAGTATATGGGGCTGGAGAAATGGCTCAGAGTTTAAGAGCACTGGATGCTCTTCTAGAGGAATTAGGTTCAATTCCTAGCACCACATGGCAGCTCACAATTATATATAACTCTAATTCCAGGGGGCCCATAGCACCAGGGATGTACATGGTGCACATATGTATGCATGAAGGCAAAATACCTATACATATAAAATAAAAATAATTGCATCTTTAAAAAAAGAAATGAAGGCCTATTTCAAGAGGAAAAATTATTTATAAAGTTTAAATTTATAGTTTACATAAGAACTATATGTTAAATATTATATTTTATATATTTCATATACTATATTTTGACATATTTACCCTCACTCTTCCTCTTTCTATTCCATACCTTCATATTTCCCCAACTTTGTATCTTTTGTTGTTGTTTGCATTTTGAGACAGTGTTTCTTTGTGTATCCTTTGCTGTCCTGGAACTAGCTCTGAGACCAGGCTAGCCTTTAATTTACAAAGATCTAACTCCTGAATCCTAGGAGTGCTCTAAACTGCCACATTGTTTTTTCTAAATAACCCATTTAAATATAATTTGTGTGCCCATATACTCCTATGTGTGGAGTCATCCTCTGAGTCTGGTGCACCTACCAAACACCACACCCTTAAAGAAAACTGAGTCTTTATCCCACAGAAGCTGTCAGTAGTCCATGGCTCCTTGATAATTCGGGGTTGGTTTATAAACCCCTTTCCCCTTCATGTTAGAATGTCAACTGGCTTGGTTGTTTATAAGTCTTGAGCCATTCCCGCCACTGTTGTGAGTTCATGAGTGCAGTAGATCTGTAATGTCCAGAAGACACTGTTTGCTGTTGTTCTCGCTGACAGCTTATTTAAATCTCGCCCCTCCCATGATCCTTATGTCTTGACAGGGGGTGTAATATAGATGTCCTATTTGTGACCGAACACTCCACTGACATATATTCTCTCCACTTTGACCCCTTGTAAGTTTCTGTGTAACCCTCCAGTGCACAAAGAAACTTCTCTAGTGAGGTGTGCCATGTACACTAGTCTATGTCTGTGTATAGACATAAGAATTTAGAGGGCAGTTTAATACTATGTCCATTTAGTTGAGGAACAGTAGTAGGTTTACCAGTGGGGCCTGTGATTTCCCCAGCTGTGAATTGTTGACCAGATTTACAGTACCATGCATGTGTCTCCTCCTGTGGACTTACTAAGTGCAATCAGGAAGTGATTGGTAACCTTAGAGCATTCTTGTCACTGTTGCTCCAGTGGCACATCTTGCCATGCCTCTTTAATTGTACATCAATAGGCTTGTGACTAGTTAAAGCTGTTGATCACTTCCCCCTCCCACCCCCCACACAGCAGAATATATAATACCTTCTAGTACCATGAAAGCTAGCCAGCAGGAAGGGAGTTTTCTAGTCAATACCAATTTTGTTTCTCTATTTTCTGTGACCAATGTGTGTAGTGTCTTTACCAGTAGGGCCTCACATTCAGTTATGGTGGCCAAACAAGAGCAATGGCAATAGTTTGAATTATTCTGGGCGTCTCCAGGATACCTCTGATCAACCCAAGAGGAGGTATCCCATACCTGACAACTTATGACTTCAGTGATGAACATAATCTGCTCTATAGGGTAACTCCAATTACTTGATTTGAATTAGAGAGAGAGGGAGGAGAGAGAGAAAGAGAAAGAGAAAGAGAAAGAGAAGAGAAGAGAAGAGAAGAGAAGGGAGAGAAGAGAGAGAACACAGAAGAGAATGAATATGAGTGTGCTTCCATGTCTTTTTCAAAGGTCCTTAGTGGGGTTTTGTTTGTTTGTTTGGTTTTGTGTGTTTGTTTTTCGAGACAGGGTTTCTCTGTGTAGCCCTGGCTGTCCTAGAACTCACTTTGTAGACCAGGCTGGCCTCGAACTCAGAAATCCACCTGCCTCTGCCTCCCGAGTGCTGGGATTAAAGGCGTGTGCCACCACACCCAGCCCAGTGTAATGTTTCTAAGCTACATTAATTTACATGGAAGTTTTGTGATTTTTTTTTTCTTTTTTTTTCTATTAAAGACTTAATTTATTTTTTATACATGAGTACACTGTAGCTGTCTTCAGACACACCAGAAGAGGGCATCACATCCATTACAGATGATTGTGAGCCACCATGTGGTTGCTGGGAATTGATCTCAGGACCGTTGGAAGAGGAGTTAGTGATCTTAATTGCTGAGCTATCTCTCCAGCCCAATTTCACTTTTCTTTACAGCTGAATAAAATTCCACTGTATGTAGGTACCACATTTTCATTATCAGTTCATCAGCTAATGAGCATCTAAGCCTGTTCTAATTATTAATAGAGGAGTGATAAATATGGATAAAAATGTGTCTCTGTAATAGGAAAAAAAGAGTCCTTTGGGTATATGCCCAGGAGTGGTATGTCTGTATATGGTAGGTCTATTTCTAGTTTTTTGAGGAACTTCCATACTGATTTCCATTAATGGCTGTACTAGTTTGCACTTCTAGTAATAGTGCATTCATTAGGCTCTCCATCCCCCATATCCCTGCCAACATTTGTTGTCTTTATTTTGATTTATGAGACAGGATCTCACTGTGTTATCCTGGTTGGCCTGGAACTCATTATGTAGACTAAGCTGACCTTGAACTAAGAGTTTTGTTCTGCCTCTGCCTCTGCCTCTGCCTCTCCAGTGCTAGGATTAAAAGTTTGGTGGGGCTGGAGAGATGGCTCAGTGGTTAAGAGCACTGACTGCTCTTCTGAAGGTCCTGATTTCAAGTCCCAGCAACTACATGGTGGCTCACAACCATCTGTAATGAGATCTGATGCCCTCTTCTGGTGTGTCTGAAGACAGCTACAGTGTATTTACATTTAATAATAAATAAATCTTTAAAAAAAAGAAAAGAAAAGAAAAAGAAACATAAAAAAAAAGTTTGGGCTACTGTGCTCACCTAATTTTTTTTCCTTTCTTCCTTTTTAATATTTTTTTAAAGAATTATTTATTTTATGTTTATGAGTACACTGTAGCTTTCTTAAGACATACCAGAAGAGGGCATCAGATCCCATTGCTTATGGTTGTGAGCCACCATGTGGTTGCTGGGAATTGAACTCAGGACCTCAGGAAGAGCAGTCTTAACAGCTCTTAACTGCTGAACCATCTCTCCAGACCTCAACTAATGTTTTCTATCTTTTTTTTTTCTTAGAATTTAGTTTTATTTTATGTGTGTGAATGTTTTGTCTGCATGTATGTATGTCCACCACATGCCTGCAGTGCCAACGAGGTGAGAATTGGGCATTGAATCCTCTGGAACGGGCATTAGCTGTGCTATGGGTGCTGGAAACTGAACCCGGGTCCTCTTCAAGAGTAACAAGTGCTTTTAACCACTGAACTATCTCTCCAGCCTCGTCTTTCATTTTCTAATTATTCTGACTGGAATAAAATGAAATCTTAAGTAATTTTAATTTGTGTTTCCCTGATGACTATTTATGGTGAATACTTTTAAACATATTTCTTAGCACTAGGCTTGGTTAACCTATATACCCAAGTAACTATCACAGTCTATTTCAGTAAGTGACTAGTGCTACTCTAATTGCCCAGGTGGCGGCAGCACTAGTTCCTGACTACCTGCCCCAATGTTCTAAACTCCTGAATGAAAGACATATACGCGGCTTATATTTTAATATGCTCTAAGCAGCTCAATGGCAGGCCCACTCCCAGACATCCATCCCAGCACACTCTCCCCTCCAATATTTCTGAATTATTACTTACTAAAACCTATATTCCGTCTTGGCTGCCCCAGACCCAGGCCTGTAGCCCTCCTGGGCCATGACTCCTGACTCTTACATATTGGTTGTCTCTCTCCCATGAACTTCTCAGGCCTGAGCTTTCTGCTTTTCTCTGGCATTGTGGTTCTCCTCCTTCTCTCAGTCCCCTTTCCTGCAAATCCTAAAGTCTTGCCTTTGTCTCTCTGCCTAGCCATTGGCTTTCTGCAACTTTTTTTTTTTTTTTTTTTTTTTTACTAATCAAAGCCAATTGGGAACAGTGACCCTCAGCATCCTATATGTGAAATCTTACATGCGGAATCTCATGCAGTTTTGGGAACCAAATTAACATAATATAAGCGTTGAGCCAGATCCACAACAACGTTCAAGCTCCAGAACAGCCGGGCTGCAGTGGCACACAATTTTAACCCCAGCACTCAGGAGGCAGAGGCAGGGTGATCTTTGTAGATTCAAGGCCAGCCTGATCTACAGAGTTAGTTCAAGAATAGTCAAGGCTACACAAAGAAACCTTGTGTTGAAAAACCAAAAACCAAGCGAAAGTAAAACAAACAGTTTCATTATCCTATAAAATTCCTTTTTTTAAGCATTATTTGTTTATTTTATGTATATAAATGCACTGTAGCTGTCTTCAGACACACCACACGAGGGCATCAGATTCCATTACAGATGGTTATGGTTATGCTGGGACTTGAACTCAGGACCTCTGGAAGAGCAGACAGTGCTCTTAACTGCTGAGCCATCTCTTCACCACTGCTGTCCTCCCCCCACTCCTAAATTGTTGTTGAGCCCATCTGTTCATCTCTACCTCTGGCCCTGGGCAACCACTGATTTGCTTTTTTTTTTTTTTTTTTTTTGAGACAGGGTTTCTCTGTGTAGCCCTGGCTGTCCTGGAACTCGCTCTGTAGACCAGGCTGGCCTCGAACTCAGAAATCCACCTGCCTCTGCCTCCCAAGTGCTGGGTCTAAAGGCATGCGCCACCACGCCCAGCGACGTGCTCTCTTCTGTTGCAGTTAGCTTTGTCTTCTCTAGAGGTCACATAAATGGAATCATGCAATGCTTGCTTTTTTGTGTCAGGCTCGGTAGATTGCTTTGAGATTTATACATGGTCTGTTTTGTTGGTATTTTATTCTTTTATATTACCTAGAGTACTCTGTTGCAAAGAAATACTGCATCTAACCCTTTGATTTACTGATGTCCTGTATATGATCCAGGAGTGAGGGCGTGCATGTGCTACAGCTTTGTGGAGTGACTTCTCTTTATGGAATGGGTTCTGGGTATCAAACTCAGAGATTGTCAGGCTCGTATGACAACCATGTTTACCGACTTAACCATCTTCTAGACCTGCTTTGTTTTGTTTTGTTTTGTTTTTTAATTCTAATATCAGTTAACATTTAGATTGTTTCTAGTTTTGAGCCATTATGAATTAAACTGCCATAAACATTTATATATGCCTTTGAGTGGAAATATTTTCATTTCTCTTATGTGAATTCGTAGAATTGGATTTGCTAGATCCACAAAGGTGGTCTATATTTAATTCCGTAAGAAACTGCTCCGTTTTCCATGGTGGTTAGATACTTAACACCCACCAAAGTCTTTGAGAGGTCCACTTTATATCTTTGCCAAAAGCATTCGATATTGTCAGTTTGGGGGGTTTTGTTTGTTTGGTTGGTTTAGGTTTTTTTGTTTTGTTTTGTTTTTGTTTTTTTCCCCAAGACAGGTTTCTCTGTGTAGCCCTGGGTTTCCTAGAACTCACTCTGTAGACTAGGCTAGCCTTGAACTCAGAGATCTGCTTGCCTCTGCTCCCAGAATTCGAGGATTAAAGACATAAGTCACCACTACCCAGCTGTTAATTTCTGTTTTAACTGTTCTAGCACTTTTTCATGTTGGTAATAAATTATATTTCCCTAATTAATGATTTTTCATGTGTGTATCTTACTTGACAAGTTAGATCTTTTGCCGAATTTTAAAACCAAGTTGTTATTAGTCAGAGCTCTCTGCAGAATATGTAGTTTTACAATTGCTTTGTCCCAGTGATTCCAATTATGTTACTTCTTTCTCTCTCTTTTTAAAAAAGATTTATTTATTATTATATCTTAGTACACAGTAGCTGTCTTCAGATGCACCAGAAGAGGGCGTCAGATCTCATTATCAATGGTTGTGAACTACCATGTGGTTGCTGGGATTTGAACTCAGGACCTTCAGAGGAGCAGTCAGTGCTCTTTTTTTTTTTTTTTTTTTTTTTTTGGTTTGGTTTGGTTTGGTTTTTGAGACAGGGTTTCTCTGTATAGCCCTGGATGGATGTCCTGGAACTAACTCTATAGACCAGACTGGCCTCGAACTCAGAAATCCGCCTGCCTCTGCCTCCCGAGTGCTGGGATTAAAGGCGTACACCACCACGCCTGGCCCAGTCAGTGCTCTTAACCACTGAGCCATCTCTCCAGCCCATGTTACTTCTTTCTTACTTGTTTCTTTGTTTTGTGGTGAGGATCCAGAACTTAGTGTGTCTAGGCAAACACTGTTTGTTGCTCAGCTCTTCCCACAGCCTCTCTTAGTTTCTTTTGGATAGATTTGTTTTGTTTACTACATTTCATAACCCTCCTTGAGGTTTCCATCTGGGGAGGTGCCTATGTGAGGAACTATACTATATATCTAGTTACCTTCCTTCCCCGGAAGAAATGGTAAGTAGCTCATGGCTGTTCTCCCACCTGAGGCCCAAGATCTGTGTGGCTACACTACCTTAATTTAATCTCTAAAAGAGTCTGCTTTAGGACTAGCAAGATAGCTCATCACATGAAGACAGCTACTATCAAGCCTGGCAACCCAAATTTAATCCTCAGGTCCAACAGAGATGGTGAAAGGGGAGAACTAACTCCCCAAAGTTGTCCTCTGAGCACCAGACCTCCCCTAACATATGCGACATAAATCAATGTCATAAATTTTTTTTTCCAAAAGATTCTCATGGTGTTTTTCGAGACAGAGTTTCTCCGTGCATCTCTGGCTACCTGTAACTCACTCTGTAGACCAGACTGGCCTCAAACTCAAGAGATCCATCTGTTTCTGTGTTCCAAGTGGTGATGTTAAAGGTGTGCTCCCCTATGCTGGCCATCATCAGTGCTTTAAGACTTTAAAAGTATGTTTTCCTGAATAGTTTGTTGTGTTTCTGAATGGTTCTGTGTATTTAGTTTACCAGAGAAAGTGCTGTGGTCTCTCTCTCTCTCTCTCTCTCTCTCTCTCTCTCTCTCTCTCTCTCTCACACACACACACACACACACACACACACACACACACACTATTTTATTAGTCAGGCTGGTTCAGAACTCAAGTCAGCCTACTGAGTTGGGATGACAGGCATCAACTCTACACTGGCTCTTTTTTATTTCACTTCAGGATGACCAGAGCACCCTACACAGTGAGGCAAGGGCATTTAGTTTCCTCTGTCCTTTTCAGTTTCTGCCCATTTATATTCTTGTGTTATGACAATGAAATGATCAGGTTCATAACTGTCAGTTTTCCCCAGAAGTGTTTGGTGTGCAGGACACTTGCTCTGAGAGCTAATTGGGTGAGAGAAAAAGTACTGACTACAAAGCAAGGAAGAGGAGAAGCCTGCAGCTGAAGTGATGGATATCATTTATTTCCAAAAGAGTGTGAGCTAGTGGTCTGGAAAAGAGGGCTCTATTGTTTCAGCCACATTACATTACATATCTGGTGAACCCTATTGGCCCATAAAATCCTTTCCATTAGTCAGGGTACTCTGTGCTTTTGTTCTTGACTGCTGCTGTTCTTAGAGCTGTTTGGTTGCTTGCATGTCTCAATTTCCTCTTTAGAAGGCAGACAGTCATATGTTTTGGAATGTATTTACAGTAATTGGAGCTTTTTAGCTTGGTTAAGTCCTCCCTTCAGATCTAAGACTCCCCATTTTAAAGCTTATGTTCAGAAAATGCCCGTGTGATCCCTTGCCCCAAGTGCCAGCAGCAGATGCAGTAGTTGACACGCTGCTGGGAGTCCAACTGCTGGGTAGCTTTCTAAAATCCAGACACGTGCTGTTCACACTTTGGCTTCTGAGGGAAGGAGCTGTGGTTAAGAGAGAGGAGGGGCTGGCTGGGGGCCGGAGGGAAAAAGATCTCATAATGCTTGCCCAAGGCTGAAGGCTGTATCGGCTTTCTTCCTCTCTTCTCCAGCTGGCGTTGGTAGGATAGAGTAAATCACCATAGAGTGATTATGAGCTGGATTCATTGGAGACTTCTATGAGACACATCTGTGACATCACCTTGTTATCACTGTCTGTTCTGCATAACCTCTTTTCACCTCTCCCCTGAGAGAGGGTGATGCCCAGAATTAATGTCAGGGCAGTGAGCACAGGAAAATGTTTGGTAACTTATTTTTGAGATGCCTGCAAAAGTACACACTCAGGTCATTGCCACATTTCCTCAAGACTCCTCAGTGGAAGAAAAACCTTCCCTGCACACATAGCCTGATCCATTGTTGTTAAATCTTCAAGTGTGGGAGGGACACAAATCTAGAAAGTTTTGAAACCTTTTAAAGAATTGTTGTTGTTGTTGGTTTGTTTTGGTTTGTTTTGGTTTTTTTTGAGACAGGGTTTCTCTGTATAGTCCTGACTGTCCTGGAACTCACTCTGTAGACCAGGCTGGCCTCACACTCACAAATTTGCCTGCCTCTGCCTCCTGAGTGCTGGGATTAAAGGCGTGCACCACCACACCCTTCTTTAAGAATATTTTTATCTATATTTTATGCATGAGTGCTTTTGCATGTATGTATGTGTGTATGTATGTTTATGCACTATTTGTGTTCCTGGTGCTGGTGGAGGTCAGAATAGGGCATCAGACCTTTTGGAACAAGAGATGGCTCTGAGTCACAATGTAGATGCTGGGAACAGAACTGAGATCCTCTGGAAGAGTAGCTAGTACTCTTAATCATTGAGCCATCTTTCCAGGCCAGTTTTGAAATTTCTTTCTTTTTTTTTTTTTTAATTGGATATTTTCTTTATTCACATTTCAAACGTTATCCCCTTTCCTGCCATCCCCTTCCCCCTCCAAGGGAATCCCTCATTCCATCTGCCCTTCATCCTGGAACTGCAAACTGCAATTTAAATAAAATAAATTATAATAAACTTAATTTTTTTCAGTATTTAACAAAAATAGCTGGGTCCTCAGGTAATACTATGTCTAATTTTCTGAGGAATCACCAGACTGATTTCCAGAGTGGTTGTACCAGCTTATAATCTCACCAACAGTAGAGGTGTGTTCTTTCATCGAATCCTCGCCGGCATTGCTGTCACCTGAGTTTTTTATCTTAGCCATTCTGACTGGTGTGAGGTGGAATGTTAGGGTTGTTTTGATTTGCATTTTTCTGATGACTAAGGATCTTGAACATTTCTTTTAGGTGCTTCTCAGCCATTCAAGTTTCCTCAGTTGGGAATTCTTTGTTTAGCTCTGTACTCCATTTTTAATAGGGTTATTTGATTCTCTGGAGTCTAACTTCTTGAGTTCTTTGTATATATTGGATATAAGCCCTCTATCGGATTGGTAAAGATCTTTTCCCATCTGTTGGTTGCTGTTTTGTCCTATTGACAGTGTCCTTTGACTTATAAAAGCTTTGCAATTTTATGAGGTCCCATTTGTCTATTGTCGATCTTAGAGCATAAGCCATTGGTGTTCTGTTCAGGAAAATTGCCCCTGTGCCCATGTGTTGGAGGCTCTTCCCCACTTATATTAGTTTCAGTCCATCTGGTTTTATGTGGAGGACCTTGATCTACTTGGACTTTAGCTTTGTAGAAGGAGATAAAAATGGATCGATGTGCATTCTTCTACATGTTGACAGCCAGTTGAACCAGCACCATTTGTTGAAAATGCTGTCTTTTTTCCACTGGATGGCTTTAGCTCCTTCGTCAAAGATTAAGTGACCATAGGTGTATGGATTCAAGTGATCCCTCATTGTTCCTTTTGCTTATTTATTTAAGAAAAAACATTTTATGTCTATGGGTGTTTTGCTTTTATGTATATATGTGCACCATTTGTGTGCCTGGTGCAAGTGGAGGTCAGAAGAGGGCTTCAAATACCCTGAAACTGAAATTATGGATGGTTATGAACTGCTGTATGAGTTCTAGGAGTGAAATCCAAGTCCTCTGGGAGAACAACCAGTGCTCATAACAACTGAGCCATCTTTTCAGCCCCTAAAAAATTTGATTGATTGATTGATTGATTGATTGATTGTACATGTATGCATGTGTGCATGCACATGCTCAAATTTACTATGGCACATACAGAGAATATAAAACAACTTGTAGGAGTCAGTTCTCTCTTACTATGTGGGCTCAAGGGATCAAACTTAGGTCCTTAAGGCTTGGTTTCAGGCACCTTCCTTCAACCACTTACTGGGGCTCCATCTTCTTCTAAACACAGGCACACAACCTGTACATACATGCATACACACAAAAACCTCTTTTTGACAAGCTGGATTCTTTTAAAAATATCAAATCATGTCACTCCTCTGTTCAGAATCTCTACTAGCTTTCTATTTATTTTATTTACAGTAGCAGCCTACTAACAAGGACTTCCTGTGAGTACTTCCCCTCACATTTTTTTTTTTTTTTTACCCCATTCACTTCTGTTTTCTCCCATCTTATTTACTCTGCTCTAGCCATATTGGTCTTCTTGCAAGTCCTATGATAAGCTCGAGACTCTTCAACCTTTGGGCTTTTTCAGTACTGTTTTTATTACTTGGAAAATTATATTTAGCCAAGTGGTAAACTTCTTATCATCTGTATTCTGTTTAATGTAGTCTCTGTGAAGGCTGACCCAACCATACTATTTAATACTGTTGTTTTCTGCTTTACACTACACCCTGATCTTACTGCTCTGCTCTCTTATGTGCCAGATGGCAAGGCATATGCAGCTTACTATGCATATGTTTACTATTTACTTCTCTCTACTACTATGCAAGAACGTAAGTGTCCTGCAGATAGTTGTTTTTTGTTTTGTTTTGTTTTTGGTTTTGACATGTCTTCAGTGAAGTGTTGAGCATCTAGAAGTGTGACTGGCTGATTGTAAGTTTTCAGTGAATGTATGTGATGTTCAAATCAAACACTTCCTTCTTAGTAAGTTGGTCTGAGCAATAAAAGTCGTGACATTTGTTTGCTGGGTTATTATCTTCTTAAAATTTTTTAACCTTTATTTTAATAGTGTGTATATGGGTGTTTTGCCTGCATGCATGTTTGTGTACCACATGTGTGCCTGGTAACCATGACAGCCAGAAGAGGGTGTTGGATTTCTTGGGATTGGAGGTACATATGGTTGTAAGCCATAGGTAGGGGATAGGAATCAAACCTGGATCATTTGAAGAACAGCCAGTGGTCTTCACCAGTAAGCCATCTCTCTAGCTCCCTGCTCACTGGGTTATTAACTGATTATCATACTGTTACTGTTCTTTCATGATTTTCATTAAGGTTATTTTCCTGAAAATATAATTTCCAGTTATATGTTTTTACATCCTGGCATTAGATCAGAATACTGTTTTGGTATTTGCCACAAGTCATAGAGCCAGTATCTTTAGATTGGGAAATGAAATTTCTTCAGAAAAGTATATGTCCTTTCTCATCTAGTCTCCTAAAATTTTAATCTTTTATTATCATCTTTACCTGCCTGATACTTCTGTGTCCAGTTACCATATTTCTACTGTCACCATAGAGCATTTCTATCCTGTTACATAAACTAAGTAAGTTTTAAAATTCTTTAGTGGACAAAAAGAAAAAGGTAACAAAGTGGACAAAAAGAAAAAGGTAACAAAGTGGACAAAAAGAAAAAGGTAACAAAGTGGAAGAAGATGCCTCTCAGCCGCCTTCCCGTCAGGGAGGCTCTTTGGGTTTCTCTGTGTGTATTCAAGCATTTCCACACAGTTAAAAAGGTACTAAATAGAAGATGTTTGGTTGTGCTCTGTTTTACTGATTAGTATTCAGGGTGTAAATTCTTCATTTGTAATATTATTTATTGGAGGCAAGGTCACTCTAAGTAGTCTCTGGCTTTGGGTTTCTTCTCACTTTTTTTTTAAAGATTTATTTTATTTATTATTTTATGTATATGAGTACACTGACACTGTGGTTGTACAGATGGTTGTGAGCCACCATGTGGTTGCTGGGATTTGAACTCAGGACCTTCAGAAGAGCAGTCAGTGCTTTTACCACTGAGCCATCTCTCCAGCCCGTTTGGATTTCTTATTAGCTGCTGAAGTGCTGAGATTATAGCTATGTGCCTTCATGCACAGAATTCTAATTAAAAACTTTATCCATAAAGTTTGTGTTTGCATTTCTTATTTTATTTGTCTGTCTGTCTGTCTGTCTCTCTGTCTCTGTCTCTGTCTCTCTCTCTCTCTCTGTCTGTCTGTCAATCATCTGTCTATATTTGGATACAGGATCTTACTACACATGCCTTGGCTGTCCTGCAACTCACTGTGTAGACCAGGCTGGCCTCACAAAAGATGTACCTGCCTCTGCCTTCCTAGTGTTATGATCAAAGGCGTGACCCACCATGTCTGGTCGGAATATTCATTGATATGCTTGTGTTTTCCACAGAACTTTATTTTGCATGCTTCTTTAGGATTTAACTGTATCATTATCTTCAAAATTAAAGCAGTGTTAGTCCCCCTCTATTCACTTAAAGGTTTTTTCATAATATATTTTGGTTATGGTTTCTCAGCTCCTCCCAGATCCTCCTTACCTTCCTATCCAAACAACTTCCTGTGCACTCTCCCGCTCTCTCTCGCTCTCTCTCTCTCTCTCTCTCTCTCTCTCTCTCTCTCTCTCTCCC
>NC_034603.1:42744420-42748262 GCF_900095145.1 Mus pahari
TCTCTCTCTCTCTCTCTCTCTCTCTCTCTCTTTCTCTCTCTCGCTCTGTCTCTGTCTCTCTTTGTCTCTGTCTCTCTCTCCCCTTCCCTCTCTCTCTTTCTCTGTCTCTCTCTGTCTCTCTCCTCTCTCTCTCCCCCATCAAAAACAAATAAAAAAACAAAACAAAAAATAAATAAGACCAAAAAAAAAAAAACCCAAAACCCCACAAAACAAAAATGCTTACAAGAAAATCTGAGTTCGTTTTGTGTTAGCCAGCTACTCCTAGGCTTGGACATTCCTTAGAGTGTGATTGGCACACCCGGTGACACTCTGTTGGAAAAGCACTGATTTTCCATTTGCTGTCAGATATCAATTGCAAATAGCTTCCTAATTAGAGGTGGGGTCCTGTGTGTCCACTTCCGTCTCTCACTGCTAGTTTTCTTATCTGGCTTGAACCTGAGCAGGTCTATGCCTGTGCCACAGTTTCTGTGAGTTCACATGTGTACTACTCCTGTTGTATCTAGAAGATACTATTTTCTTAGAGTCATCCACTATCTCTGCCTCTTAAAAGTCTTTCTGCCTGCTCTTGCATGCAGATCCCTGAGCCTTGAGGGGGGAGGACTTTGATAAAGACATTCCATTTAATATTGAAGGCTCCAGTCTCTCACTTATCACTCTCTGCATATTGTCCAGTTGCGGGTCTCTGTTTTAATGACGATGTACTGCAAAAAAGCTGTTTCTCTGATAAGGGTTGAGCAAAGCACTGATCTGTGGGTATAGTAATATATCATTAGGAGTCATTTTATGGCTACATTCCATTAGCAGCATAATAAATAGTATTAGGCTTTCTTCTAGGTCCATAGCCAATCCAGTCTCAGGTTATTGGCCACATTAGCAGTGTCAGATATGGGTTTCGTGTCATGGAGTGGGCTTTAAATCCAATTTTAAAAAAAAGTACTTGGTTACTCCTGTAATATTTATGCCATTATTACATAGTGTATCTAGTAGGCAAGTTGCTCTTGTAGGCTGTAGGGTTTGTAATTGGATGGTTACCTTTCTCTTTTGGGATTGTGGAGAATACCTTCCAACACCAAGAATGCCACCTAGATTGTAGGGCTAAACTTCTAGTTGAGCACCAGCTCAACTTCTCCATATTTAATGTCATAAGTATCTTCAGTAATAGGGCCTTACCAACAGATTTTGGAGATCAACCAGTAACCTTAGCAGTAGCCTGTCATATTTAATAGGACCCCCTTTGGCCAATAACGCAACAAGATGTAACCCATTCTATGCATTGGAGGTTTTTGTTTGGTAGCGTCAGATGTCTAGTTGGGTCATTGATTCCCCCATCATGTGGTGACTTCTTTAAATTCCTTTCATACATGCATATATTTAAAGAAGTTTCTACGGCAATAGGTTTATATATATGATTTTTTTCAGAAAGCCTTTAGTGTTAGTTCTCTCTCCATAATCCTTTGCCTTGCTCTCCCCTCCCCCTTCCTATATTAATCCTCTTATTCTAGTTTCCCCTTTATCTCTCCCTTTCCTGAGAGACTCTCTCCCAACCCCCTTTGCTAGGTACCTAACCTGTGGTTATTCTGATTGTAGTACACATATTAGAAGCTAACATCCACATGCTAGAGAAAACCTGAAATATTTGCCTTCTGGATTTGGCTTTCCTCACTTAGGATGGTTTTTGTTGTTTTTGTTTTCCTACCTCTATCTAGTTACCTTTGAATTTCATCTTAACAGTTGAATAATATTACATTGTTTAAATGTACCATATTTTTATTATCCATTTGCCAGTTGATAAACATCTAGACTGTTTCCAATGTCTGGCTATTATGAAAAGAGTAGCTGTGAACATGGATAAGCAGGTATCAGTACAGTAAGGGTATAGAGCCATTTGGGTTGGTGCCCAAGAGCGATATAGCTGAGCCTTGTAGTAGTGGTTGGATTCCCAGCTTCCTGAGAACCCTCACAGTGATCTCCATATGAAACAGGGTCTCACTCTATTCTCGGGTTTATCAGCACGCTTTTCTCTCTCACATCATGGAATTCCAGGTGTGACCCACCACATCCAATACATTTTTAGACGTTTAGTTGTTGGGTTAAAAATTTTGAAGTCTGTCAACATTTCTGAGAAGTGATACTAGATTACTTTCTTAGAAGCAATACTAGTTTAACTCTTTTGGAGGATGAAATAGTAGAGAATGACCCTAGGGCCTTTTATGTGTTAAGTATAATTTAACTTATAACTTAAGTTATATAACTTACAACTTAAGTTATACTTAACATATAAAAGTTGTAGTAAGTAGGGGGCTGGAGAGATGGCTCAGTGGCTGTTCTTCCAGAGGTCCTGAGTTCAATTCCTAGCTCAAAACCATCTGTAATGAGATCTGATGCCCTCTTTTGGTGTGCAGGTGTACATGCAGATAGAGTACTCATACACAAAATAAATACATTTTTTTTAAAAAAAATCTGTAGTAAGTAAACTATAAATTGTGTAAATATATTATGTTATAGTAAATACACTATTGAACTATATTCCTAGCCCTTTTCTTTTTCTTTTTTCTTTTGGGTTTTTTGAGACAGGGTTTCTCTGTATAGCCCTGGCTATCCTGGAACTCACTCTGTAGATCAGGCTGGCCTCGAACTCAGAAATCTGCCTGCCTCTGCCTCGTGAGTGCTGGGATTAAAGGCATGAGCCACCACTGCCTGGCTCCTAGCCCTTTGCAAAAGTTTTTTTCTAACTTGCCCAGCTTGACCTAGAACTTGTGATTTTCTTGCCTGAATTTCCTGAGTAGTTGGGATTGCAGATTGCACTATCATACCTGGTCAGTTTCCATTTTTATCTTTTGAGAGGATGATCTCTTAGAACTTTGGCTGGTTCCCAATGCTGTGTAACTGAGGTGAGGTATAAGCCACTATGCCTAGTTTTGTGCAGTGATGGGGACTGAGTTTCATGCTTGTTAGGCATGCACTCTGCTAACTGATCTACACCTCCAGCACCAGTAGATACCTTTTTGTTTTGTTTTGGTGACAGGGTCTTATGTTTCCCTGGCTGCCTGGACCTCTCTGGGTAGACGAGGATGACCTTGTCCTCCTGATTCTCATGTGGTTTGCTCTTGCTTTGTGCTGTCCTGGGGCCTCATGCATACTAGACAGGCACTCTAACAAATAAGTTACATTTGCTCCCAGTTTGTATTTTATTTTATTTTATTTTATTTTATTTTATTTTATTTTACTTTACTGTAATTTATTCTATGTGTGAGTGCTTTGCCTGCATGTGGATGTGCATAATGGAATAGGATTCCCTACCACTGGAGTTAAGGATGATTGTGAGCTACCATGTGGGTTCTGGAACAGTGAGTGCTCTTTACTAAGCCATTTTCAGCCCTCAGTTTTACATTTTTAACAGCAGTGTTTAAGGATGTCCAAAAAGGACTAATTTTTTTCTATTCTTTTTTTCTTTCTTTCTTTTATTTATTTATTTATTTTTTTAAGGATTTATTTATTATATATAAGTACACTGTAGCTGACTTCAGACACACCAGAAGAGGGCATCAGATTTCATTACAGATGGTTGTGAGCCACCATATGGTTGCTGGGATTTGAACTCAGGACCTTTGGAAGAGCAGTCAGTGCTCTTAACCACTAAGCCATCTCTATTCTTTTTTCTTTTCTTTTCTTTTTTTTTAAACAAGGTTTCTCTATGTAACCCTGGCTGTCCTGGAATTCTTGGGACCAGGCTGACCTCAAACTCTGAGATCCACCTATTTCTGCCTCCCATGTGATGAGATCAAAGTTGTATGCCACCTCCACCTGGCTCAAAGACTACTTTTTTTTTTTTTTTTTTTTTT
>NC_034603.1:42749420-42753165 GCF_900095145.1 Mus pahari
CATTTTCTGTATCCATTCTTCTGTTGAGGATTATGGTATTTTTCTAATGTAGGCCTTCATATATTTGTTGAAACAAAATATGGAAAACTTAACCTTTAAGTCAGCACTTTTGTTAGTTTTTAGTTCATAGGAAAATTGAATACAAGATATAGAAACTTCCCATATTATCCATTTTCCCTTTCTACAACCTCCTCTACTGTTAAACACCTACAACAAAGATTATGTGTAGTCACTTTTAGTAGACATGACACCTCAAATACGTAGTTTACATTTGTGTTCACTTATGTGCATTTTGTTTGTTTTCATTTCTGGGTCTTGACATATATACAATTACAATGACATATATCTATTATTACCATGGCTATGAATTTGTTTTGCTATCCTTAAAAATGATCATATGCTGTCTTAGCATCTATTTCTTTATTTTGACTCTTAGGCTACCACTAATCTTTTTACCACATATATCTCTATCGTTTCCATATTTTCATATAGTTGGAATCATGGACTATGCGACCCTTTCCTGCTGTCTTCTTTCAGTTGCTGATATGCCCTCATGTTTGGTTTGGTTTGGTTTGGTTTGAGGCAGGGTCTCACTATGTAGTCTTGGTTGGGCTGGAACTCACTTGTGTAAACCAGGCTGGTCTTAAAGTCATAGAGATCTGCCTGTCTTTGTGAACTACCATGTTTGGCTATGTAATTGTTTTGCTTGCTTATACCATGTGTGTACCTAGGTGCCTATGGAAGTCAAAAGAGGGTTATTGTATCCCCTGGAACCCCCATGTTGGATCTGGGAACCAAACCTGGGTCCCCAGCAAGAGGAACAAGTACTCTTAACCACTGAGCCTTCTCCAGCCCATGGTGAATATTCTGTTGTCTGGCTATCCTACACTTTATTAATTTACATTACTGGAATGCATCTTGATTATTTCCAAGTACTAGCAGTTCTAAGTATGATTGTTTAAAACATCTCTATACAGGTGATTATTGCAGACCTAAGTTTTTTACTATTTGGTTGAATATTTGGCAACCTGATAGCTGGTCCCTATATTTAAAGTACCTTAGTTTTTTTTTGGGCTCTTTTTAGAGTTGTGTGTGTGTGTGTGTGTGTGTGTGTGTGTGTGTGTGTGTGTATGTGTATGTGTGTGTGTGTAGCTAGCTGGAGCATACACTTGGAGAGGCTAGACCCAGACAGTGGGTATGTTCCTTTGTGACTTACTAGCCCGTGATGGGATCTTTCAGTGAATGAGAAGCTCTCCATTTTTGCAAGAGCTCAGATTGTCCCTGCCCCTGAATGCTGGTATTACAGGCATGATAGCTTTGTCCAGTGATTTATGTAGTTGCTGGAGATTTGAACTCAGGTCCTCATGCTTGCATAGTAAGAGGTCTTGCCTACTGAGTCATCTACCTCCCCACTCTAGTTTTGTTGAGACACTGTCTCACTGTAGCTCAGGCTGGCCTTGAAAAATTTGATCCCCTGCTTCAGCAGTCTGGAGTGCTGGGATTACAGACATGCAATTGCCATGCCCAGCAAATACAACATTTTGTAAGAAACTACAAAGCTGTCTTCAAACCTATCTTATTGTAAATTACATTTTGTTGACTATTAGGTCAAGTTTTATTAACCATTAAAGGTTCTCTATATAGTCTTACATATAGCCTAGTAGATTTTACATCAGTTTATTTGAGCAGGTAATAAGTATAACAAGTACTTGCTATATTCATTTGTAGTTTTTTATTTATTATTATGGGGGGAGTGTGACATATTAATGTAGAGGTCGGAGGACAACTTTGGAGTGGATTTTGTCCTTCTATGTTCATGTGATCAGGCTTGTATCACAAGAACCTTTACCCTCTGAGCCATCTTTGCTGACCTCAAATTGGTAATTTCTTGTTTGTATTTGCGTTTTTTAAGTTATTTACTACTACCTCCAGCATGATTACAGAGACAGATGAACCGGAGTGGTGAGGGAATGAAGAAAAGACAGACATATAGACACATGTACAGGAAAGCTGGGGTAAGGTGGTCCTGGATATTTCTGATGGAGAAATCACAGCACCCAGAAGTTATCGTGCATATATAGATTTGAATGGGGAGGTTGGGTTATTATATACAGCTGAACAAGGAGGCAAGGCCATTACACAGATAAACAAGGAGGCAGGGTTTATGATATACAACTGGATCAAGGAGACATGTTTAGCCAATCTTGGTAGGAACAGTTATCTGTGTAGGTAGGGGAACAGTCATCAGGCTGTAAACATCACAGGAAGGGAGCTATGGTGGACAGTTTCTGCAGCTGATATAAGTATCCACATTCAGACCCCTAAGGAAGGCTTTGCCATTTCCCTCTGACCTTCACCTTCAGCTCCTGCCCTTGGGAGTGGGGGAATTTACCATATTCTAATTAGTCCGAGGTCTTTGACATAGCCAGTTTATGTCAACAATACACATTCTTAGGGTTTCTTCTACTCTCCACAATTTATTTATTTATTTATTTATTTATTTATTTATTTATTTATTTTCATGTCTGTGAATACACACACACACACACACACACACATGCATGTGTGCAAAGCAGAAGATACTGGATCCTCAGAGGTGGAGTTACAGGAGTTTTTGGGTCACCTGGTTTGTTATGTAGTGTTGGGATCTGAGATCCAGTCTCATAATTACCAGTGCTCTTTAACCCAGTCTGATCTGTGGGGGGATTGGAGCAGATCTTGCCTTGGTGATATCTGTTCTCAGCCTTTTGACCTTCCTCTTGTCCCCTAAAGACAAGTGTTTTACTAAGGGAGGGAAATACGTCTACATCTGTGTGCTAGTCCTTTAAGAGAAAGCCTTGCGGAAGTGATGTGCAGAGAACATCTGCACTTGGGGCTGAGTGGAGAAAGCGAGATGCGCTGCAGCTGGTGTAAGGCCCTGGCAGGCTGAGGCGCTGCTGTCTGTTGGGGTTTACTTCTGTCTACATTGAAACATGGCTTGGGAGGGGGTTGGTGGCCTGCTGCCAGCCTCAGTTAGCCTGCCCTCCTCTTTCCTCCTCACCCACTTCCCCCAGCCTCCCCTCCCTCGTGCTTTAAAGTCACATTTCCAGGCCAGACGTAGAATTAATCTCTGGGCCCTTCACAGTGCTGGCAGCTGAGAGCAGGATGTGGGATTTTTTTTTTTTTTCTTTCTTTCTTTTTTTTTTTCTCTCTTTCTCTCTGTGTCTTGGCTGACTTTTTTACCTCTCGAAGAATTTGGAAGGCCGTGAGATCCCCCCCCCCTCCCCAGTACTGTGGAGTTTTTCAGCTCGCTGATCACCCTGCTGCGGCTTCACCCTAATAGACTTCATATGTTGATGCAGTTGACATCAGTATCAAACTATTTTACATGTGATCTGGTGTATTTCCTGAGGAAATCTGCAAGATATTTATTAAGAACTAATAAAATAAACCTCTCCATGAGTTTTTAGGTAGTTTTCAATTTTTCATGTCTCTCTCGTTTCCTCTTATCAATGAGTTGCTATTTTCTCTCTCTACTCTGACCATTGCAAAAGGAAACAAAAATAAATGTTTTAAACTGTTCCTGAAGGGACAGGAGAGAATAGCTCTGCCGTGATGTATCAGCTAGGGCTGTATTTTTAGTGCAGCATTGTAGAAACTAAAAATATCCTGTTATAGTGGATCCTTTTTATAGGTCTTTTTTGCTCTGTCTCGTTCTCTCTCTCTCTCTCTCTCTCTCTCTCTCTCTCTCTCTCTCTCTCTCTCT
>NC_034603.1:42753282-42757834 GCF_900095145.1 Mus pahari
TGTGTGTGTGTGTGTGTGTGTGTGTTTATAATGTTGTAAGCACAAGTGCCTTTGTGTATCAGCAGCCGCTCTTCTCATTACAGCTGGACTCCATTAGTCCTTGAAAATTAATGTAATCCTAGTTAAGAAAAAAATTAATTACTCTACCAGAGCTGTGTTTCATCCAAAGCTAGTGTTAGCTCCCTAGCTGGCAGCTTAGTTTGAGAGGCTCCAGGGACCCATGGAGTTGTGGCTTTGGTATCATAGCATTTGCTGCTGTGTTTTTCCTGTTGAGAGCATTCCTCACTTCTTAAGGGTTACACATGTGGCATGCAGAATGACTGCAGACCCCTCTGCCTCTGTGAATTACTGTTCCCGTCTGGTCATCTCCAGAAGGAATGTCCACCACGGGCTTACCTCACCTGCTTTTGCAGGGTTTCTTTCTGGGTTTCTTTATGACAGAGTTGTTTTCTCATGAGCCCTGCAGAAGAAAAAAAACTTTGTGAAAGTCTAAGAGATGGGCAAGATCTGCCAAGGAGAAGTCTGTGTGAATGATTAAGAGTGACAGTCACAGGCTGAAGAAGTGGCTCAGTGGTGGATCACTTGCCTAGTATGCCTGAGGCCCTAGGTTCTGTCCCTTTATTTTTTATTTTTTTAAAGCAAAATAAGGATGACAGTCATGATTTGTTAAAGGTTTGGGCAAGTTTGTTTAGTACATACCTTTTATTATAAATGAGCATGTTAGAGTTGACTGCCAGTTTCTAGTCAGACTTCTCAGCACCAGCCCTGAGGAGGGATGGACTGGCTCATCCTGTGAGTAATATTTCCAGCATTGTGATCAGAGTTCTGGGATGCGGTACGGGGCACAGTCCAGAACTGACTGTAGTCTGCTTGCCTTCACAACATAGATCTTGTATAATTGTCTGCTTCTGATGACCTTTGTTTTGCCTCTTTGGGGACCTGATAGGGTTTGGGGCATGGAGAAGAAGATGTGTTATTTGTTTCCTTAACTGGTCAGACTCTCCAGGCCCTCTGCTGAGTGGTCAGGCACGATCCATCTGTCTTGGATGACACTTTTCTTTTTGTGCTGAGCTTGGGCATGAACAGCTTAGGCCTGGATAAGGCATGCCAGGCCTCCCAATGTGCCACTATGGCATGGATTCTTGTGGAGCTGGTCAGAACAAAAACAGGCTTAGTGCCCTTTTGTTTCTTTTGGGCATGGGCTCTTGAGGCTTGTCTTGAGACCTAATGTTCTTTCCTGCTGCTAACTGTAGGTCTTCTTTGGCTCCTCCTTCTTACCCTGTAGCTAACAACTGGTTGAGCCTTCAGCTTCCGGTATTTGATCCCTAAGCACTGTAGTTCAGTAAAAGTAATAATTAGGCATTTTACACATGTATTTTATTAGCAAAGAGAGCTGGTGTGTGATGGGCTGTAATTCTAATGCATTCAGTTTCCAGATTTAAAAACGTAAAAAGAACAGTTTTTAACAGAGGCAATGGGCCTGTTATTTAGAGTTCTCAGCTAAACCGAAATCAGAGCAGCGTGGGACCTGTAGAGAGCTGTGCTGTGGAGAGGATGCATAGCCACGTTCCTTGTTGTTACAGTCTGTGCAGTGCCCGTCCTTGAGGGTGTTTGACGCTGGCATTGGAAAAAAGGAACCCTTGTTTTCCAAGAACTCTGCTCTCTCTCAGCTTGATAAGCATTTAAAAATAAAAGCTGCACAATTGAAATTGGCAGTGCATCCTCATTCTTTTGTCTCTCTGTTTATTTTTTTCCTTCATCCCTCAACATGTGTGCTACAGCCCATGGTTATTACACCCTCAAGAATGATGTCCTGGAACTCAGCGAGCTTGCACCAAGGTCTGTCCGCCCTACACTGTTGGAAGCTGGCTGAGGTGTAAGTGGCCTAGCACTGGGAGGCTGCAGATCAGCCCCAACGGCCCCATCTGTGGCACACTTCCCCTTTCTCCTGGGGCTGGGGCCTGGGATTTTGAGTTCTAGAATCCCAATTGTCAGCTCATTCTTGTTAGTTTTTGTAGTTAACTTAATTGATTTGTTTACCTCTCCATTGGAGGAGCTCAAAAAGAAAGTACTTTGGCACTGATAAGGAGCAGTTCTGTTCTTCCTTTCAAAATAGATTCTTGTGAGCTAAGATTTCATATCAAAAAGCTACAGTGGCTTAGGATAGGGAAAAAATTCTAGTGTGCAGAGAGCAGTGCTGTTCCTAAAAGATTACTAGTGCCACATTCTTCCATTTTCAGAACTATCTTGGTTTAGCTGATCAGTTTTATACTCTAGCCAGAGGAATTTAGGGGTGTTGGAGGGAACAAAGAATCCTCCGTAGAAACTGTGGGGTGTGTGTGTGTGTGTGTGTGTGTGTGTGTGTGTGTGTGTAATGACCTTGTGAGGCAGCACCAGACTCTGTTCTACAAACATCGTATGCAGATTCCAGTGTAGTCGTTCACATATGACCTCAGCAAGAATTGCTTGATCGATAGCAGTGTAGGTGAGGACTGGCTTTCCCATTTGAGTGGGTTCTGTTTAAAGCAACTTCCAAACAACATGTCACTTGTTCTAGCATTTCTGGTTATCATTGCCACTTGGTTGAGTCTGAACCTGGAATGAGTTTGGTTAGGGTGTAGTTTCAGGTTTGCAAACTTCCTTCCTAGTTGATGCTAGCAAAGTGTGAGTGCCTGATGTAACTGGATAAGGTGTTACTTCAGGTTAGGAATCCTTGCTTCTGCTGGCTGCTTAGACTGAACTTGGTATTACTGCTTCCCAAAGAATAGTTTTGGTTTGAAAACTGAAGGTCAGCAGTGCGAAAGTGCTGAGCTTGAAGCCAGTTCTGTGGTCTGTCTTAAGCCACCGGGCCAGCAGCACTGCAGTCCTGATCGATTGATCCTCAACAGTATGAAACCACGAACAGCAACTGCCAGACGAAACTCCGTCTCACCCCATTCCCTTCTCCAACATGTCTTTCTGCCTAGGTCCCCTTTCTTTCTCCTCGATTGCTTGTCTTCTCCTTGGTTATATATTTTACTTTTGGGGGTTTATCTTTTTCCATCTCTCTGTCTCTTTCCCTAACAGTTTTTAATAATGTTTTAGTTAGTTCCAGCCTTTTCCCTGAATGGATCCCATTGGAAAATGCATTTGAAAGGAAACAGTTATACACTTCCCCTCCTTTGAAACTGTTTGGCACCTTTTCCAGTGCAGTAAACCATACAACATGTATTTTCAAAGTTTCCAAACACAGACATGCTGGCGTTAAATTTATGAAAAATATTTTACTCAGCTGTATGGTAACTGTGACTTTCAGAGATCTGATCACATCTGAAAATTAGTGGTGACTTTTGGAACCTCAACAGGTTTTCAGATCTCTATAGGAAACATAGCCAAACTGGCTCTTGGGAAGTCTATGGCACTTTGAACTTTGGCCTTGATTTGCTTGTTGGGCAGGCCAAATTGAGGCAGATATAGATGTGGGAATTCTCAGTCACACCCAGAAGAAAAAGGGAAAGTCAGTAAGCCACTGAAGGATAATGCATTGCTCTGCTGGGCTTGGGGAGCAGGAGAGCAGTCCTCCTTCTGTTGAATGTGATAAAGGGGAGCAGTAGAGTAACCCTGTGTGGCTCAGGCTTTGCTTTTGAGACTGGGTCTCTGGTGGCTAAAGCTGGTTTTGAGCTTGCTGTGTCAAGGAGGACCTTGAGCGTCTACTTTTGTTTTTTTCTGCCTCCTGGGTGCTAGGATTACAGGCATGTGGCACCAGGACCAGTTTTATTTTCTTTGCAATGTCATTGATAAGAAGAGCTCGTTATTGTCATTCAAAGCACGTGATACTGCTAATGTTATAAATGCTTACCTTGCTTTCTTTCCCCTTTTAAATCTGTGGTTTAGTTAAAATTGTATTAGAGGCAGGTTTAGGTATTCGACTGAGGTTAGAGTTTGGTCAGTAAAGGCAGGGATTTTTCTCAAGGACCCGAGGAGTTGATTTAGATTCTTAGGAATACTGTTTAAGTAAGAAGCCTTTTAGAACAGGGTTCTTCAAATTGCTCAAACAGCTGCATCACATCTTGGCTCACGTTGCTTTATGTACTACACCATTTTCAGCTTTTCTTTGCCTATCAGCTTGACAGGGGTGAATTCTGCCTTAGAGCATTGAGCTAAATTCTGCACTGCCTTCTTAGGCCAAAAGCTGCTTAAAACACCTTACAGAACCTGGGTATCCTGCAGGCCATTTGTCTCACTCAGTCCAATTAACAAGAGTTTATGGAGGAATTAGGGGAGGGGAGAACATGATAAAACACTCCTGTCTCTTCTTCCCCAAAGGCTGGGATCACAGGATTTTGAAAGGACTCGCAAAGCAGAAGCAGGAAGATGGGAGTTAGAGACCAGTCCTAGCTACAGTCTGAGAGACCAGTCCTAGCTACAGTCTTAGAGAGAGACCAGTCCTAGCAACAGTCTGAGAGAGAGACCAGTCCTAGCTACAGTCTTAGAGAGAGACCAGTCCTAGCAACAGTCTGAGAGAGAGACCAGTCCTAGCTACAGTCTGAGAGACCAGTCCTAGCTACAGTCT
>NC_034603.1:42759420-42763238 GCF_900095145.1 Mus pahari
AGAGAGAGACCAGTCCTAGCTACAGTCTTAGAGACCAGTCCTAGCTACAGTGTGAATTCAAGACCAGGTGGGCAACTTGGTCTCAAAATCAAACAGAAAAATGGAGGGCTGGAGAGGTGTTTCAGAGGTTAAAAGCACTGGCTGTACTTGCAGAGGACTTGGGTTCAATTCCCAGCATCCACATGACACCATACAATTGTCTGTAACTACAGTTCCAGGGGATCCAACACTCTCACATAGACAAACATGCAGGCATAACACCAAAGTACATAAATAAATAACTGTTTTTAAAAAGTAAAAAAGAGGCTATGGCTATATAACTCAGTGGTAAAGTGTTTTTAGCATATATGGAGCCTACTCCCTAGTACTGAAAAAAGTTCAGCAGTGTTTATAGGTTTCTATAGTTACTATAGCTTTCTGTTATACCAGGTACTAAGAAAGTCAACTTAATATGAGACATTTATTTTAGCTGTCATTTCCACAGGTTTCAGTCCATGGTTGGCTGACACTGTCATTTTAAGGCCTGTAATGAGGTAGTACATGATAATAGGAAGTAAATGGCAGAGCAAAGCCTCATGGCTCAGGTGTAAAAGGAGAGAGGGAAGGGACCAAGGTGAGCATGTCTCCAGTGCAGCTTCCCATGAGGCTCCACCTTTTAAATGTTCTCCTGTCTCCTGATAGCACCAAGGTGAGGAATAAGCCCAAATATAGACAGAACTGACAAGCTTGCCCCCCCCCCCCACTCCCGAATACAAATTTGGAAGGCCTGTCAAAGGGGGAGTGTCCATTCTAGACTCTTTAGGTCCAGAGGCTTACTGGCACCCTGCTGGGTTGCTAGTTACTTTCATCTATTGCTGCTTCCTCCCTTTCTTCCTTAGCATCATTGTTTTGTTTTGCTCTTATTCTCCTGACCTCTAGCTTTAAAGCTAGAGGTGCCACAGTGGTGGGATTGGATCAAGTCATCACATATACCAGCTTGGATATTGATTTTGGACTGTGAAATGTAGGACCTCACCTTCAAACAGTTTATCCTTATGTCTTAGTGTTCTATTGCCATGAATAAACACCATTATCAAAACAGTCTTTGTAATAGTGTCACAGTGTCAGAGGTTTAGTCCATTATCCCCATGTAAGGGAGCATGGCAGCATGCAGGCAAGTGCTGGTATAGTAACTGAGCGCTACATCCTGATCTGAAGGTGGGGGGTGGGAGTGGGGGGTGGGATGGAGTTGGCACATGCTCTTGAAACCTCAAAGCCCACCCCCACTGACATACCTCTTCCAACATGCCACAGTTACTAATCTTTTCAAATAGTTCCATTCCTTGGTGATTAAGCATTTAAATATATGAGCATACAGGGCAGGGGAGGGGGCATTCTTATTCCAACCACTGCACCTACCTACCTACCTACCTTCCTCCCTCTCTTTCTCTTCCCCTTCCCCCTCCCTCCTTCCTTCCCTTCCTTCCCTTTCTTCCTTCTCTTCCTCCCTTCTCTTCCTCCCTTCCCTTTTCCTTCCTTCCTTCCTTCCTTCCTTCCTTCCTTCCTTCCTTCCTTCCTTCCTTCCTTCCTTGACAGGGCCTCACTGTGTGGTCCTGGCTGTCTTCAAACTCAGAGATCCACCTGCTTCTACCTCCCAAGTGCTCATATTAAAGGAAAGCATGATCCACTACTGTCCTTCCATTCTTCATTTCTAATGCTGTATGTATGTATGTATGTATGTATGTATGTATGTATGGATGGATGGATGCATAGATGCATGTGTGTATGAATGTATTTATGTATGTCCTTATTTGTTTGTTTACTTACTTACTGATTTTTCAAGACAGCCCTAGCTGTCCTGGAGCTCACTTTGTAGACCAAACTGGCTTTGAACTTAGAGATCCTCCTGCCTGATATTAAATACAAGTGCTGGGATTAAAGGCATTATGCAGCTTCTACTTGGCTTAATTCACCTTTTTTATGTTTTTAAAGTTATTTTTTACATTGTAGGTGTGTGTATGTGTGTTTGTAGAGTGCAGTGTATGTGCATGCCTGCCCACCATGATGCACCCTGAAAGTCAGCAACTTCGGGAGTGAGTTCTCTACTTTTAATCTTTTTAAAAGATTTATTTCTTTTATGTATATGAGTACACTGTATGCTTTCTTCAGACACATGAGAAAAGGGCATCCGATCTCATTACAGATGGTTTTAAGACACCATGTAGTTGCTGGGAATTGAACTGAGGACCTCTGGAAGAGCAGCTAGTGCTCTTAACCGCAGATCCATCTTTCCAGCACCAAATTCGCGATTTCTCCCATGTAGGTTCAGGGATCAAACTCAGGTTCTCAGGCTTGGTGGCAAAGTGTCCTTATCAACTGAGCCATCTCAGTAGCCCATCTTTTTAATACTTTTATTAAAATATAATATATGTGTTAGGCTGAATATATTTAATGTGCAGTTGTCCTTGAACTTATCTTTCTGCCTCAACCTCCAGATTAGCTTGGATTACAGGCCTACATCATCACATCACCTTAGATAAATTTTATATAAATGGAATTTGATGCTGTATACTCTTTATATGATTATTTGAACATTCTTTGTGCTGTGGAACGATTACTTTTTCTTTATTGTTAACTAGTCTTCATTATATGGGTATACCATATTATTTTTATGTATTCACTTGCTGATAGACATTTCTTCCCTCCCCAAGCCCCCATTGATAGGAACAATCCTGGTATGTGCATTGCAGTGTAGGTCTTTGTATGGACATAGGCTTTCATTTCTCTGGGTCAGTGCCTAAAAATGTGATAGCATGGTCATTTGGTATTTTTTATCCTTTTAGAAACCACAACTGTTTTCCAAACTGGTTGTATTGTTGGGTTTTTTTTTTTCACTAATTTTTTTATTTATTCACTTTACATCCCAGTCGCAGCCTTTTCTCCTCCCAGTCCCCAACTCACACAGCCCCTCCTCCCATCCCTATGTCCCCTTCTCTGAGAAGAGGGAGGCCTCCCCTGGGTACCAACCCACCCTGGCATATCAAGTAATTACAGGACTAGGCACATCCTGTCCCACTGAGGCCAGAGAATACAGCCTAGTTAGGGGAACGGGACCCATAGGCAGGCAGTAGAATCAGAAACAGCACCCCTCTACCCCCATACCCCCACCCCACTCCAATTATTGGGGACCTGCATGAAGATCAAGCTGCACATCTGTTCCATATGTGTGAGTGGCCTAAGTCCAGCTCATGAATACTCTTTAGTTGGTGGTTCAGTTTCTGGGAGCCCCCAAGGGTCCAGGATAGTTGACACTGATGATCTTCTTGTAGAGTTCCTATCACTTCCAGTTCCCTTAATCCTTTCCCCAATTTTGCCACAAGTCACCCCTGAGCTCCATCTAATGTTTGCTTGTGGGTCTATGTATCTGTTTCGGTCGACTGCTGGGTGGAGCCTCTTAGAGGATAGTTATGCTAGGCTCCTATCTGAAACAGAGTATTGTTAACAGCGTCTGGGATTGGTTCTTGCCTATGGGATGGGTTTCAGGTTGGGCCAGTCACTGGTTGTACACTCCCTCAGTCCCTGCTCCATCTTTGTTCCTGCACTTCTTGTAGGAAGGACAGATTTTGGGTTGAAGGTTTTGTGGTTGGGTTAATGTTCTTATTCGCCCACTGGGAGTTCTGCCTGGCTACAGGAGGAGGCGGTCACTTCAAAAGTTCCATATTCCCCACTGCTAAGAGTCACAGCTCGAACCGGGCATGGTGGCGCACGCCTTTAATCCCAGCACTCAGGAGGCAGAGGCAGGTGGATTTCTGAGTTCAAGGCCAGCCTGGTCTATAGAG
>NC_034603.1:42763288-42803659 GCF_900095145.1 Mus pahari
AATGCATAGGATAGGAAACCTATGCGCTGACTCTGATAAAGTTAAGGCAGCAAGAGTGAAATGTAGTGAGCTTTGCCTGCCATTCAGTGTTTTCCCTCTGCCTCAAACTCTGGAAGATTTCCAGAAGTCAAAGCTCATATTCTCTCTCTCTCTCTCTCTCCCCCCCTCCCTCCCTCCCCCCTCTCCCTACACTTGATCTCCCTCCTCCCCTCTCACCTTCCCTCTCCCACACAGTTCCCTCCCTTCAACCACCTCTGATGACTATTTTATTTTCCCTTCTGTGTGAGATTCAAGCATCCTCCCTTGGGCCCTCCTTGTTATTTAGATTCTTTGGGTCTGTGGACTGTAGCATGGGTATCCTGTACTTTATGGCTAATATCCATTTATAAGGAAGTACATACCATGCTTGTCCTTTTGGGTCTGGGTCACCTCATTCAAGATGATAGTTTTTAGTTTCATCCATTTGCCTGCAAATTTCATGCTGTCCTGTTTTTAATAGCTGAATAGTATACTCAATTGTGTAAATGAACCACATTTTCTTTATCCATTCTTTGAATGAGGGACATCTAGGTTGTTTTTAATTTCTGGCTATTAAGAATAAAGCTGCTATGAGCATAGTAGAGCACGTGTCCTTGTGGTATGATGGAGCTTCTTTTGGGTATATGCCCAGGAGTGGTATAGCGAGTTTTTGAGGTAAAACTATTCCCAATTTTCTGAGAAACAAACAAATTGATTTCAGAGTGGTTGTACAAGTTTGTGCTCCCCTCAGCAATGGAGGAGTGTTCCCCTTGTTCCACATTCTTACAGTATGTGCTGTCACTTGAGTTTCTGATCTTAGCCATTCTGATGGTTGTAAGGTGGAATCTCAGAGTCATTTTGATTTGCATTTCCCTGATGACTAAAGATGTTGAACATTTGTTTCTTAGCATTAGAGATTCCTCTGTTGTAAATTCTCTTTTTAACTTTGTAATCCCCCCACCCTTGCTTAAAGTTTTATTTATGTGAGTACACTGTAGCTATCTTCAGACACACCAGAAGAGGGCATCAGACCCCATTACAGATGATTGTGAGCCACCATGTGGTTGCTGGGACTTGAACTCAGGACCTCTGGAAGAGCAGTTAGTGCTCTTAACCACTGAGCTATCTTCAGCCCTCTGTACCCCATTTTTTAAAATTTAATTTTATTTGTAATTCGTTTTTTACACTCCATATTCCATTCGCCACTCCTCCCCATTCACCATCTGACTGCTCCACATCCCATACCTCCTCCCCATCTCACTCCATCTCCACGTGGATGCCCCCACCCCACACCCCACCTGATCTCTAAACTCCCTGGGGCCTCCAGTCTCTTGAGGGTTAGTTGCTTCATCTCTGAATGAACACAGAACTGGCAGTCCTCTATGTGTGCTGAGGGCCTTATATCAGCTAGTGTATGCTGCCTGTTTGGTGGTCCAGTGTTTGAGAGATCTTGGGGGTCCAGATTAATTGAGACTGCTGGTCCTCTTACAAGATCACCCTCTTCCTCAACTTCTTTCAGTCTTCCCTAATTCAACAACAGTGGTCAGCTACAGTGGTCAGCTACTTCTGACCATTGGTTGAGTACAAATAACTGCATCTCATTCTTTCAGCTGCTTGTTGGGTCTTTTGGAAGGCAGTCATGATAGATCCCTTTCTGTAAGTGCTCCATAGCCTCAGTAATTAGTGTCAGTCTTTGGGACCTCCCCTTGAGCTGGATCCCACATTGGGCCCGTCACTGTGTACCCCATTTTTAAATTGGGTTATTTGGTTTGTTGATGTCTAACTTCTTGAGTTCTTTTTTTAAAGATTTATTTATTTACTATATGTAAGTACACTGTAGCTGTCTTCAGACACTCCAGAAGAGGGAGTCAGATCTTGTTACGGATGGTTATGAGCCACCATGTGGTTGCTGGGATTTGAACTCCGGACCTTCGGAAGAACAGTCGGGTGCTCTTACCCACTGAGCCATCTCACCAGCCCTTGAGTGCTTTATATATTTTGGATATTGGCCCTCTGTTGGATGTAGGATTGGTGAAGATATTTTTCCCATTCTGTAGGCTGCCATTTTGTCATTTTGATGGTGTCCTTTGCCTTACAGAAGTTTTTGGTTTCCTATCTACTTGTCTAAAATTTATGTTATGTATGTGAGTATACTGTTGCTCTCTCAGACACACCAGAAGAGGGCATTGGATCCCATTACAGATGGTTGTGAACCTCTCACGTGGTTGCTGGGAATTGAACTCAGGACATCTGGAAGAGCAGTCAGTGCTCTTTTAAAGGTTTTTTGTTTTTGTTTTTGTTTTTTTTTTAAGATTTATTTATTTTATTTTATGTATATGAGTACACTGTAGCTGTACATATGGTGGTGAGCCTTCATGTAGTTGTTGGGAATTGAAATTTTAGGACCTCTGCTCGCTCCGGTCAACTCTGCTCATTCAGTCCCTGCTCATTCTGGCCCAAAGATTTATTTATTATTATATGTAAGTACACTGTAGCTGTCTTCAGACTCACCAAAAGAGGGCATTAGACCTCATTATGGGTGGTTGTGAGCCACCCACCATGTGGTTGCTGGGATTTGAACTCAGGACCTTCAGAAGAGCAGTCAGTGCTCTTACTCACTGAGACATCTCTCTAGCCTCAACTTGTCATTTATTAATTGTTGATCTCAGTGCCTGAGCTTTTGGTGTTCAGTTCAGGAAGTTGTCTCCTGAACCAATACATTGAAGGCTGTTCCCCACTTTCTCTTACATTACTGGATTTAGTATATCTGGTTTTATGTTGAGGTCTTTGATCGATTTGGACTTGAGTTCTGTGCAGGATCTATTTGCATTCCTCTATATGCAGATATCCAGGTAAACCAGCATCATTTGTTGAAGATGCTTTCTTTTTTCCATTGTATGGTTTTGGTTTCTTTGTCAAAAAGTCAAATGTCTGTAGGTGTGTGGGATTCTTTCTGGGTCTTCAATTTGATTTTATTGATCCACCCATCAATTTCTATACAAATACCATGCAGTTTTTATTACTATTGCTCTATAGTACAGCTTAAAGTCAGGAATGGTGATATCTCCAGAGATTCTTTTATTATACAGGATTCTTCTAGCTATCATGTTTTTTTTTTTTTTAATTTTTCCATATGAAGTTGAGAATTGTTCTTCTAATGTCTGTGTTTTAGTTAGGGTTTTACTGCTGTGAACAGACACCATGACCAAGGCAACTCTTATAAGGATAATATTTAATTGGGGCTGGCTTATAGGTTCAGAGATTCAGTTCATAATCATCAAGGCAGGAGAATGGCAGCATCTAGGCAGGTATGGTACAGGAGGAACTGAGAGTTCTACATCCTCATCTGAAGGCTGCTAGTAGAATACTGGCTTCCAGGCAGCTAGGACGAGGATCTTATATCACAAACCCACAGTGACATACCTACTCCAACAGGGCCACACCCCTGGGCTGAACATATACAAACCATAACAGTCTATAAAGCATGACCTTGGAATTTTGATGGGAATTGCATTGAATCTATAGATTGCTTTTAGTAAGTGACCATTTTTATTTACCATGTCAATCTTACCAGTCCATGAGCATGGGAGATCTTTCTGTCTTCTGACATATTCTTCAGTTTCTTTCTTCAGAGACTTCAAGTTCTTGTCATACAGGTCTTTCACTTGCTTGGTTAGAGTTACACCAAGGTATTTTATATTATTTGTGGCTATTGTGAAGTGTGTTATTTCCCTGATTTCTCTCTCAGTCCATTTATGTTTTGTATAAAGGAGGCCTACTGATTTCTTTGAGTTAATTTTGTATCCAGCCACATTGCTGAAGGTGTTTATCAGCTGTATGGGTTTTCTGGTAGACGTTTGAGGTCACTTATATTATCTGAATTCTTCTTTTTTCCAGTTTGTATCCCCTTGGTCTCCTTTAGTTGTCTTATTGCTCCAGCTAGAATTTTATGTAATTTATTCATGAGATATGGAAAGAGTAGACAGCCTTGTCTTGACCCTGATTTTAATTGAATTGCATTGTTTCTCTCCATTTAATTTGATGTTGGCCATTGGCTTCCTGTTAAAACTGAGAATTTCACTGAATGGTAGCACAGACCTTTAATCCCAGCACTTGGGAGGCAGAAGCAGGTGGATCTCTGAGTTCTAGGCCAGCCTGCTCTACAAAGGGAATTCCAGGACAGCTGGGGCTACACAAAGAAACCCTGTTTTGAAAGGAAAAAAAAAAAAACTTCTAAGAATTTCAGTTGTTGGACATACTGACCAGCACTCGTCCATCTTTTATATATTATAGCCATCCAGATGGTTGTACAGTTGTATTTTATGCTTTGTTTTACATTTTCCTTGTTAAAAAAAAAATGAGAGCATTTTCATCTATTTATTTGGCAATCGTATTTATTTGCTCAAATTTCCATTTATTATTTAAGCTAAAAGAATTTTAGGATCTGGAAAAATAACTTAGTGGGTAAAATGCTTGATAGGTATGGATGAGGATCTGAGTTCCAGCTCTTGGAACCCTTGTAAAAGTCAAACGTAGTGGTATATATCCATAACTGCTGCTAAAGAGCAGAAACAGGCCTAGCCCTCCCAGAGGGATGACTGGCTAGCAAGTGTTGGCACATTGCAAGCTCCAGGTTCAGTGAGTGACTTTGTCTTAGAAAATTAGGTGTAGAGCAATAGAGAAAAGACATCTGACACTGATTGAGGTTCCGTATATATGCACTAGGAAACATATGCACATATACAATCTATCTGTCTGTCTGTCTGTCTATCTATCTATCTATCTATCTGTATATATATATATATATATATATATATATATATATATATATATATAATTTATATACATATGCGTATATTTACATGTATATAGTCTCAACATTTTTATACAAAATTTTTGGGACAGTATATTGATATGTAGCTATGGCTGGCCTGGAACTCACTGTGTAGCCCACCAGTCTCGGCTGTAAGTCACAGAGTTCTGCCTGCCTCTGCCCCTTGAGTGCTGGGATTAAAGCTCAGCTTCTAGTGAGAACATTTTTCTTTGTCTTTTCATTTTTGTCCTTTGAAAACAAGCATTTTATCTTTTGATGAAAACACGCTTAGTTTTTTGTTTGTCTTTAAGTTTAATGTTACAGATCTAGTGCCAAGTGCTATTCTTAAAGGATTGCAGCTGAGCTACCAATTTTTTAAAAATGTATCTCAGTATGTGCCTGAGTAATGATACAAAGATGCAATAAAAATGTACAAGCAGGGGCTGGTGAGATGGCTCCGTGGGTAAGAGCACCCGACTGCTCTTCTGAAGGTCCTGAGTTCAAATCCCAGCAACCACATGGTGGCTCATAACCATCCGTAATGAGATCTGACTCCCTCTTCTGGAGTGTCTGAAGACAGTTACAGTGTACTTACATATAATAAATAAATAAATCTTTGAAAAAAAAACAAAAATGTACAAGCAATTTTTATTTATGAAGAAAACATTGCTAAGACTCCAGACTGCCTTTTCTTGAAAAATACACATACCATTGGCTTGAGATTTGCCCTTTTGCTTGTTTTCTGAGAGTCGAGGCATGGTTGCACAGTCCACTTAGCGTATCCTACCGGCTGTCCTTGTCATCTTTCTTCCCTTCCTCACTAGCTTCTCCTCTCACTGCTGTCTGTGCATTGTACTGATCTGATGAGTCATATAATCTTGCTGAAGGAGCTGTCTTGTTTTAGTCCCTGCCCATCAGGTGTAGGGTCTGTCTTCAGTGAACCTTCCTTTATCTTATTTTTTTCTGTTGCAGCTGACATTGTCTTGCTTGGGCCATGTAAGGATAGGATACCTGCACATCGCCTTCATGTCAGGCCGAACCCCACAACAGTGATAACCAGGCAGCATGTAGACAGGGTTACCAATCACTGCTCATTGAGATGCTGCCCTCCAAATCTGGAGATTACCTTTTTATATTTCTAAAATTAGTTTTTGACATCTTGTAACAAAATCTTTTACGGGGTTGTTTGCCTTTTTTTGTTTTCTTATTTTAAACTTTTTAGTTGGAAATAATCATAGAGTCATAGGAAGTTATTTTAAAATGTACAAAAAACTGGGCATAGTTGTAGTAGTCTATTGTACACCTTTAATCCCAGCACTGAGAGATAAGAGAGATAAGCAGCACCTGTGAACTGGAAGCTACTCAGGGCTACACAGCAAGAGCATGCATCTAAAACACAAATCAAGGGATGGAGAGATGGCTCAGCAGTTAAGATCATTAGCTATTCTTACAAGAGGACCATGATTTAATTCCCAATGTCCACGCCCAGTCCCAGGGGCTCTTCCTCCCTCTTCTAGCCTCTATGGGTTATGCATTTTGGTGGTTTACAGACATTGAAGCAGCATACCCATATACATAAAATTTTAAAAACAAGAGGAAAAATACAAAACCTAAATAGAATTGTCCACATCTTGAATTCCAGTTTTTAGGAGACAGAGACAGGTGAATTTTGGTGAGTTTAAGGCTAGCCAAGCTGCAGACAATAAAATAAACAGAACAAGAACAACAAAAAGAAAACCTACCAAGAGACCCTGTGTACTGATGACCCCTTGTCCGAGTGTGTCCTGAGTAACTTGAGTATATATCAGATCATAGCACAGTCTGCAGCTTTTATCTTGCTTGTGTGTGTGTATGTACATACAGGCTCATGAGTATATGTGTGGATAGTTTTGTGTGGTTTCTTATCACAATTGTAGTTTCATGAATTACTCCAAAATTGATGTGAAAAACTGTTCTATAATTATAAGGCTCCTTCATTGTTTCGGTTTAGAATTTTTCTCTTTCTTCTGCTCCTGAGTATTAACTCCTTGCAGCCATAAATCTGTTTTTCACCCCAATAATTACATTATTTAATAGTATATAAATTGAATTACATAATTTATAGCCATCTTTTTTTTTTTTCTTTAAGGCAAGGCCTTATGTAGCATAGGCTGGCCTTGAGCATGCTATGTGTCTGAGGATAACATTGAACTTTTCCTCTTCCTGCCTTCACCAAGTGCTGGGATTACAGGCATGTACCACCTCACACTCAGTTCTAGCATGTTACCTTTTAAAGTTGGAGCTATCTCTCAGCTTGATTTTCTGAAGGTGTGTACATCATACTGCATTTATCAGTTGCTTATTTCTTTTTATTGCTAAGCGTGTTTTGGGTCATGAATGTTACACAGTTTCTTGAACTCTTCACCTGTACAGGAACATTTGGGTCATTTCCAGTTAGGCTGTTATGAATAAAAAGTGTTATAAATATTTGTATACAAGTTTTCATTTCTCTAGATTTATCAGGAGTTGAATTGCTAGATATTATATCGTAAGGACTATTTTAGAAGAAGCTGCCCAACCATTTTCTAAAATAGTAGCATGATTTCTTTTACATTCTTATCCATAACATATTCTCAGCATTTAACAGTTTGGTGTGATTATTCTCTTTATTATTTCAACTATTTGGATAGATATACTAATCTCATTGTTTTCATTTTCATTTCCCTAATGTCTAATATTTAACATGTTTTCATGTGCTTATTTTCCACTTAGTAGGCAATGTGAAATGCCTACTCATGTAATTTGTTCATTTTATAAATGTTTGTTTTCTTGATATGTTTTGTAAGTTCTTTATATAGTCCAGGTACTTCCTAGTTTAGTGGTAGGTGTTTGATAGATGATATAGCTGGTAAATTTCTAATCTTTCTCTATAACTTGCCATTTCATTTTCTTCATAGGGTTTTGTTTTTTTTTTTTGTAGAGCAAAAGGTTTTGACCTCTTAAATTATTTATGTACCTTTTAGTTTTATATGTATGTGTGTGATTACATAAGCTTATGTGCCTCACATACATGCAGAATCTTGTGGAGAAGAGGGCATCAGAATCCCTGGAATTGGAGTCACAAACAATGGTAACCTGCCATGTGGGTGCTAGAAGCTGAGCCAGGGCCCTCTGGAAATTCAGGAAGTGCTGCTAATCACTGAGCCATCCCTCCAGCACCATAGTGGTAGTCATCATCTTCTTCCTCCTCCTCCTTCTCCTCTTCTTCCTCTTCCTCCTCCTCCTCCTCCTCTTCATTTATTTTTATGTATATTAATGTTTCACCTGCATGTTTGTGTATTTGTCTATGTAGTATGTATGTGCCTGGTGCCCAAAGAATCCAGAGGAGGTTGTCACATCCCCTGAAACTGAGTTACAAACTTGTGAACCACCACATTGATGCTGTAAACCAAACATGGGTCCCTGCAAAAGCAGCAAGTGTTCTTAACCTAGTTAGTTAGTTAGTCATCATTTTTTGAGACAAGGTTTCTCTGTGTAGCCCAGGCTGTCCTGGAACTCAGAGACCCATATGCTTCCACCTTCCAAGTGCTAGGATTAAAGGCATATGCTACCATGTCTCGCAAGGTTTTTATTTTTATATGCCAAGTCTATCAGCTATTCCTCTTCTGGATTGGGACTTTAATTTTAAAGTCTTAGAAATCTGCCTTTAATCCCAGCACTCAAGTGGCAGAGGCTAGGTTTTAGGACTTTTCACTTAGTCCATGGAAGTCTTGAGGTATTTTTATGTAACATATAAAATTATATTAAGCCTCTTTGGGAGGAGTAATATATATGAATATTTAATTGCATCAACACCATTTCTTGAAAGACTTTCTACCAGTCATAGTGGCCTGCACCTTTAATCTCAGCACTTAGGAGGCAGAGAGGCAATAGGACCTGTGACCTTAATTTAAAAAAAAAAAAAAAAAAAAAAAAAGAGGAGGAGGAGGAAGAAGAGAAGGAGCAAGAGGAAGAGGAGGAGGAAAAAAAGACAAGCTGAAGAATGGTTCCATGCTTAAGAGCACTTACTGGGGCTGGTGAGATGGCTCAGTGGGTAAGAGCACCCGACTGCTCTTCCAAAGGTGCAGAGTTCAAATCCCAGCAACCACATGGTGGCTCACAACCATCCGTAACGAGATCTGACACCCTCTTCTGGAGTGTCTGAGGACAGCTACAGTGTACTTACATATAATAAATAAATAAATCTTTAAAAAAAAAAATCTACATTTAAAAAAAAAAAAAGAGCACTGACTGTTCTTCTAGAGTAGAGATTCTTCTAGCTTCCTTAGGCACTAGGCAGGGACACAGTGCGCAGACATACATGCATGCGAAAACAAACCAAACAAAACCAAAACTCTGTAGCTCTCTTCAGACACACCATTAGAGGGCATCAGATGTCATTACAGATGGTTGTAAGCCACCATGTGGTTGCTGGGATTTGAACTCAGGACCTTCATAAGAACAGTCAGTGCTCTTAACCACTGAGCCATCTCTCCAGCCCCCCTAAACAAATCTTAAAAAATAATTTCTAAAGGAAAAAAGAAATATTTTTTTTTAAAGATAGAGGAGGAAAAGCAGGAGTAGAAAGAAAAACTATCTTTCCTTTGAGCTGGCACCAGCCATCACTCCTCTTCCTTTTTGATTTGCTTTTCTGTGAAACTTTTTTTTTTTTTTTTTTGCCCTTTTGGGCCTTTTTTCTTTCCATATAATGATTAGAATAAGTTTCTCTGCTTATCTTTGATTACAGAAATGTTTCATAAGGTTTGTTTTTGTTGAGGTTGTGTTTTGGTTTGTTTTGTTTTTGTGGGGGTGGTAGGGGTAGGGTGACAGGATCTCAGTGTATATCCCTGTCTGGCTTGGAACTTGCTAGGCTAGACTAGCTTTGAACTCAAACAGATCTGCTTGCCTCTGCCTCTTGAGTGCTGGGATAAAAAGCATGAGGGATTTTTGTTTGTTTGGTTTTGGGTTTGGGGTTTTTGTTTGTTTGTTTGTTTTTTAAACCACAGTTGTATTAAAGGTACAGGTTACAGAAGAATTGAAAACCCTGCATCATGCCTTCCATCCATGAACATGACATAAATCTCTCCTGATATGGAGATCATCTGTGATTGCTTCTCATCAGCACTTTGTGGCTTTTGGCATAAAGACTGTACACATTTCATTGGAGTTACATTTTATTTTATTATAAATGGCATTGTCTTTAAATTTCCACATCTTAGGGCTTTTATATAGAACTGCATTTGGAGTGGTCTGAGGTTTTTGTGAACAAGGTAAGGAGAGAAACACAGCTGAAATGGGGAGTTAGAATCAGGCCTTTAAAAACCAGATATGGAGCTAGATGTTGGTGACACTGACTTTAATCTCGGCATTCAGGAGGCAGAGGCAGGCAGATCTTTGAATTTGAGGACAGCCAGGAGTACCCAGAGAAACCCTGACTTAAAAATCCGAAGGGAAAAGAGAAAAGAAATTCAGATATGGAAGCTTGTGGGCAACAAGACAAACTTGGTTTGAAGTCCCAGTTCTGGTGTCACTAGCATTGTGTCTGTGGACATGTCATTTGAACCCATTTCTTTAGATGTCAGTATAGGAGTGATACCTCCCATAAAATACTCAGTAATGTTTTGAGATAATATATTTAAATGCTGTGCACCTACCTTATATCTCACTATGTCTTAGGTGTTATGACACAGACCTTATGTGTTGTGCATACACATCACACGTAGCTGTGGTAGAGTCCTACTGTGCATAGTTAAGCCCACAGGTGAGACAGGCATGTATCTACTTGAGATGAGCAGTACAGTTCTTGAGCTTCCTCATGGTTCTGATTGTCAAGGGTGTAATAATTTAATGTTATTTTATCCTCAAGGAGCTTATAATCAATCTCATTGGTGTAACATGCCACATACATAAAATACTAGGGTAAGGTATTGTCTGTTAGTGTGCATCAGAGAACATTGTCTTCCACGTTTTTCTGCCCTTTGTCTTATGTGCATTGAGCAGCTTCTGGGTGTTGTTGATAGAGAATGTGTGAGGGTAAAGGGGGCTATACAGAGACTTAGGAGAAAAGAGTCATGTGGGGATATGTAATTAATTTTTATACTTTCCCCAGTAAACCATCGACCCTTTTTATGATGTCATGAGGGATTCCTTAATTTTGCAGCTGCTTCCTGATTACGTCAGAGAGGAACCTCTCACCCCACAGCCTAGAGCTGTACTCCTCCAAGAATTGGAAACAAATGAAGTGCTGAATATCTAATAGCTTCCACAGGGATAGCCAGTTCAGACTTCCCAGGCCTACTCCAGCAACTCTTCCCCAAGTATTTCTGACCCCCTGAAGTGTCTTTGTTCTGGGAAGACAGGATTTGGCTCAAAGCCAAGTATGTGTGTTTGGCAGGGAGGTGGTAGCTGGGGACTTTTTGAGACACACTACTTCCCTATCTCCAGGTGTTCTGCAGTCCTGGGTCTCTGCCCCTCTCCTGCATCTCCTTTGATGGGGGTTATCTTTCTTGAGTTTTCCAGACTTCTGGAACTAGAAGACAGTTCCCTGTCCCAGTAGTCACCTCTTTCTGGCCCTCCCCATGTCATTTTGTTTTCACTTTCTCCCACCCTCCTTCTAGCGGACTTCTCACACTTGCATGTGTCACTCATTTGGGTTATGAAATGGTCTTTATACAAAGTCTCTTTATTGGTGTTTTTAGAGACAGTGTCTCTTGGAGCCTTCGAGTCCGGGTTGGCTCATGTACCTGAAGGTGCTGATCCCATTGCTTGTAGCCCCCAGATGCTGGCATTATGATCATGTTCTCCTGTGCTCTGTCCACATACTTACGTACTTCCTCTTCATTCAGACGCATTTGTGCTCTGTTAGCTTTTCTAACTGTCCCTACTCCATTACCCTTTTCTAGCTGCCCTAACCTATTGTGGTTTTACTAGGTTAATTGTGTGAGTATGACCGTGTCTGCGATTGAATCCAGGGCCTCACACTTGGCAAGTAGTCCTCTACTGAGCCATTACACCATCAACCCTTAACCAGATCAATCTTCACAAAACGTCCAACAGAGCTTCATTCATGAATCTTAAGTGAGTGCTCTCTTTCTGTCTGTTGAGGTCAAGTTTCTTTCAGCATTGTAGGCTCTGTAGTTTTTGGCTCTTATGTTATGAGAAGAACATAACAATGAAGTTATGCTATAGGTAGACTTCATTGAGTGTTTTGTGCACTCTAGCATGCATCCCCGGGGTAATGTACACAGTCCCTCCTGTGCCATCCATTTCATTCAGTGCTCATATCTTACAGCTCAACCTAGAAATGGTCTCTTTCTTTCTTTTTTTTTTTTTTTTAAAGATTTATTTATTTATTATATGTAAGTACACTGTAGCTGTCTTCAGACACTCCAGAAGAGGGTGTCAGATCTTGTTACGGATGGTTATGAGCCACCATGTGGTTGCTGGGATTTGAACTCTGGACCTTCAGAAGAGCAGTCGGGTGCTCTTACCCACTGAGCCATCTCACCAGCCCCCGAAATGGTCTCTTTCATATAAAATCTTTGATAGATAGTAGATGAAAATATTTTCATTTCTTTTCAGAGACAAAAAGTGTCTATTTTCCTGCTTCCCTATGAGTTGTCTTCCTCGTTAGATTATCACCTTCCTGTGGGCAGAATTCTATTGAAATTTCTGTTTCCTCCAATTGCACACCTAGATAAGTATTTTTTTCAAATAATGGGAGAGGTCATTTTGGTAGGAATTTTAAATGCTCTTTCCCTATATCTACTACTTTGAAAAGAACTTTTACAAAAAATGAAGATGAAGAAGACACTGCTTGTGTCAGTGTTACAGTCTTAAGACTCAACTGAAGCATCAGGTGTTTCGATGAAGGCTCATCAGAAGGAAATTTTCTATGTCCCTCTGTCTGACCTCTTGACTGTACCCTGTTTATGGAATGTGTCACAGCTTGCCTTAGACTGTGTTAATCGAACTCTTCCGCCATTGTGCGTTGTATGTAGTTTGGGTCTATCAGTGTTCCATTCTTCTGACTCATTGATTCCACGCTTAAGGGAATCAAATGTCTAAGGGCAAGAACATCTTTGCCTTTGATCTGAGATCTTACTGCCTCCTTCTACCTCCTCTTTAGCCAGTCACTGTCACAAGGAACTCTGTGGCTCAAGCAACAGCAGAAAGACACTCTCTCTGCCCACTTCCTGTAGACAGGGAGATTTGGGTGGGCTGCACAGGAACTATGCCAGCCCTGCATCTAACTGGTGACTGACTCATGAGAGAAACAGCCTGATGTCTGAAAAATACAAAAGAGCCAACAAATTACCTCCAGGTGGTGCTGGTTTGGAGGTGGCTAGCCTTTCATTTTCTCTGAGAGTAGATGAGGGTGGGGAATCAGTGAAGAAGTGGTCGACTGAATTTTTCTTTAGTTATTATTAGTAATATAACCAATGAGATAGTTGCTTGTCTGTGATAGATCCAGTGTCCTCTGAAGCCTTCCCACTGCTTTCAGAGTAGCACTTACATATCACCCACCCTGAGCCAGTCTTTCATTACTGTTCCCATCCACTTGCCAGGAACTGGCTATGTGTACCAAGAATTCTGCTGGTTTCACTGTTGGCAGGCTTTTTTCTGTGACCAGCCAAATCCCATCCAACTACTAGGGTTTTCTCCAAATCTCTCCCTTACAAAGACTTGGTACCTTATCCCAGGAGTTAATCAAAACCAGTGATTCTGAGTCACTGTCTCTTGGCTGGGCTCATAGGTCCAAGCAGGTGGGCCTGCCTCTATTCTGCTCCCCTCCTATTCCTTCCCCACCTCTCCTGCCTCACTCCCATTTCCTGCAGGAGGATGCTTTGCCATCCTGGAGCCATCAGGCACAGCTTTGCTTTGGCAGCACCATTGCACACACACACTGGTGGGAGAGGGGACGTGTTTATCACTTTTCCTGGAGATTATCTGTTTAAGCACTTCTCTGACAGTTACAATAACAAGGGCAGTGTGTTGTGTTTCCAGCAGAAGGACACTTGCTGTTGAAAGATGTATAGCACTAATTAGAAATACATAACATCCGGCCACATGGCAGCCTTCTCCCGGCCGCCCCATTTCCTGATTTCATACAACTTTGACGACAGTTGGTTTATGTTTTCCATGAATATGTTCTCCAAAAAAAAAAAAAAAAAAAGAGAGAGAGAGAAAGAGAGAGTGTCTCCCTGTTACCTAGGAGCAAGAAGAACATTTCCTCCTGAGAGCAGGTATTTGGCCACGGGACACTGGAAGTACGGTCCCTTGCCCACTTGTAGGAGGGAGCAAAACCAATTTTAGACCTCAGCGGACTTTCTTGGTAAGAAATATTTCCGGCTAACATCCCTAGCCAAAACCCTCCCCTAAATCCTTAAGAAAGCCTGCTTTTGGAAAGAAGGGGAAAGGCTATTTCACAATGTTAATGAGTTCCTCAGCTCATGTCAGCCTCTGCTACCTGACACAAAGCCAGAGGAACCATGCAAATACCAAGGCAAACAATGCCTTTTCCTCCCCACCCTCATCACTTGCTGGCCTGAGCCAGCACAGCTTCAGGTAGATAGAAAGTGGGGGGGTGGGGGTGGGGTTCATTAGACTAGACCTAGGTTCCTAAATCTAGTCCTAAAGTAGGTGAGCTCTGGACTGTCTACATGTTGTTTTCCTGCCTACTTTCATAAATGAATACTCTCAGGGAGTGGTATCTTAACATTTCTAGCTCATAGACACCTGTATGAGGCCAAGAACATCCTGAATATACTACACACTCAATACATTTTTTTCACTTGAAATGTATTGGGTCCATGGTTATCATAGTTACTTGGGTAAATGGTAATTTTAGTCAACCTACTAAAAGATCCTTTAGTTACAAAACCCACAATTTATTTGTAGCTATGTTCTCTACTCAATTTAGCATATCAAAGATGCTCTGTATGCTTGTCATCTGACCAAGCTACGGACACAGGCCTTTTGTTAACGGTTGCAAGACTGCCTTCAGACTGATGTCCAGTACACCAGAGGTCCCTGTCTTTATAGAGGGTCCGTACCTGATAGCAGTGCCCAACCCAGACTCTTGAGAAGCTACAGGTACCATTGCTTGTAAGCGGTTTATTCTTGTTGTCGTGCACTAGCTCGCACCTTGAACTCTGAGAAATAATGTAGGTGTGTATTATAAAACTTAAGATGAGCTTGAAGAAAGTCATCACCCTCTGGCAGTTCTCTTGCTAATAAGAATGAACTTTATACCCAGTTTGTGGAACAAAGACTGCTTCCTCCATCTCTGTAGCCTTTGCAGGTAACTTCTGCCTAAGATGTCTGATTGATCAGTGGATGTTAATTTGATCAAGTGCTTCAAGCTACCAGAATGTGGTCTCTACTGACTCCCAGCCTCCTCTGTCCTGGCCTTATTCCTTCACTCTGGACCTTGTTGCTTCATAACAAAGTACGAAGTAGTGGCCTGCAGGAACCCACATTGCGATAGAATGAGATTAACAGTGCTGCTGCCTATGGCTTGGGGAGCAGGGAGACACTGCTGCTTTCCTTGGGATGAGTTACAGGTCTTCCTCTTTCTGCTCATATCCTTTCTCCTCTTGAAGCTTACATGCTTGTTATCTTTGTCTCTTTTTTAAAAAAAATTATTTTGTGTGTGTGTGTGTTGGGGTGTGTGTGTGCATGCGTGTGTGTGTGTGTGTGTGTGTGTGTGTGTTTGTGCTTGTGCTTGCATGCAGACGCAACCCTGTGGGTGCACATACTATAATGCAGGTGTTGAAGCCAGAGAAAACGTTCCAGACTCACTTCCCTCTTTCCACTATGTGGGTTCCAGGAATGTAACTCAAGTTGTAAGGCTTAGAGGCAAGTTCCCCTACCCACTGAGCCATCTCACCTACTCTCTTGTTTCCTATCTCTTTAAACAATGGCTTTTCTTAGCATAAGACTAGGAGTGATGACTTATTCTAATCTCATGGATTGTTACCACTTCCTTACTGCCTGTCACAGTTATATTTATTGTAAAGGGTGACATTTGGGACCATTGGGCATCTGGAAGGATGATGGAAAAAACCACAATTGAAGGATTGCTCCCCTTATGCTATTCATATGTTGAGCCCTTCTGAGCAGCAGCTGGCTTCTCACATCCAGAACTTTGAAAGTGCTTTGGGGTAGGCATTGTGTTCTTCAGTCATTCTTGCTCCTGTGGTGAAGACTTGGGAATAGCCATGGTTGTGTAGTGTCTCCTGGAGTAACTTGTTTAGGTTCTTGGCAAACTAGTAAGCTGGCAAGTCAAACAAAATGCAGGCAGGGACAGAGATCAAATGTGTGGGTAATTATCCTTTTACAGCAGGAGCTTGAGGTTTCCTGTGTTACAGAGGGGATTATCAGATGAGTTGCTACAAAGCTGGTGAGTTTGGCCGGCCACTGTGCCCATCTCCCTGTGTGTGTTGGGCATTTCCCCTCTGAGGCTGAAGTCAAACTGCTGCTTCTGGAATATTGTTATTGCCCTGAAAACTGGATGGAATGGCAGTGAAGAGGTCACTGAGAGTATGTAGGTAAAGGTAGGGATGTGGGAGTATTATGAAGACTAACTGCCCATCAACAAAGTGGCTCTCAGTGACCTAAAACTAGGCTAAGTTAAAGCCAGGATGTAAGAGTGAGAAACCAGGGTGCTGGTGTTAGAAGCCAGATTTATTCTTTTTAACCCCTGGTGGAGGGGTGGGGGAGACTTAACACTGATCTAGTACGTTATGTAATAAGCATTGTTTTTGACAAAGGTAATTCATTCAGTAAAAATAAGTTGATGTGTTTTTGTGTCTCATGTATGCTGTCTTAGGATGAGAACTATAGAGGGCCTAAGCCTGAAACCAAAGTTAGTGATCTAAGAAGATAAGTTGTAAATCTGTTACTGACTGTGTTCCTGCTAGTGAAATAAGGTTTTGGTACTATAGCTTTACATTATCAATAGCTAACTGAAGCAGAGACTCTGTAACTCCAGCTTATTTTGTGCACTTTGAGGTAATGAGGCTTAGGGAAGTGATGTGATAAGAATTTATAGAGGTGGGTGAGGAATCATTTTTCATCAGTGGTATACTATGATGAGCTGCTTGTGCTCCACTAAATAATAACCTATACCCATGTTCACACTAGCTACTTTAATTAATCTTGATGAGTCACTGAAAAATAGAGGGTGGAGTAGGGAGGTGCACATGATCTAAATGCAGTCATATATGGTTACCAAAGAATAAATAATGTTTTAAAAAAATGACAGGGGCTGGAGTCTGGGTTTGGAGGCTCACAGTGTCCATAACTCCCAGAGGACCTGTCTGGCATCCCCAAGCCTTAGCCATGCACATTGACTATACATTCACATGCAAGTGAGGCACACATAAAATACAAAGAAATCTCTAAAGCAAAGAAATTAAAAATAAAAGATAGGAAAATAAGAGGGGGACTTGTTGGGACCTACAAGGGGTTCAGAAGGACTGGCAGGGGGTAAGAGAGGGTAAAGAGTGAATATACTCAAACTACATTATGTACATGTATAAAATTATTTTAAAAATAAAATTTAAAATAACATACAATTGAGTTATGTAAGATTTCACCTCTTTCCAATGATCTAACTTTGAGCATTCTAGAAAAGAAAGTGACTTTGTGGTGTTGCCTTCTTATATACACTCTCTTTGCTAGAAATTTCTCACAGTGTGGAATCAAGAAGAATCTAGGGGTTGGAGAGGCTGCTCAGTGGTTAAGAGCACTGGTTGCTCTTCCCGAGGACCTGAGTTCAATTCCCAGCCCCCACTTGGCAATTCACAACTGTCTATAACTGTCCAGTTCTGAGGTATCTGACACCATCACACCATTGTATATAAAATTAAATCTCATATATGTGTGTGTGTGTGTATATATATATATATATATATATATATATATATATATATATATATAAGCCTAAAATTGAATTGTGTTAAATTTTATCTAATGAGTGGTACATTTTTAATTAAAAATAATAAATTAAAAATTTAAAAGACTTACATAGGGGATCTTGTGATATCAGGCATTCTTCTGTGTGCAGGGCATGCTGGCAAGTGCTATATATATATGTAATATAAAGTCATATAAATCTCCTCCAAGAAAGCTTACTACCACCACCTGTCATTTTAGAGAAAGAAAACAAAGCTGAGCACTGTGGTCAGGGAGCCCTTCCATAGGGCAGCAAAGTAGCACTTGGCCCCTAGAATGTAATGGCGGCTCCTTTGCTTCTTTGCAGACTGCTTCTCAGAGGAGTGCCGTTCTGTGATCCAGGAACAAGCTGCATCCTTGGGCTTGGCTATGTTTTCTCTACTGGTCCAGCGCTGCACGTGCCTACTTAAGGACTCTGCCAAAGGTAAGCAGGAGGACCCCTGGCCACTGGGTTTTCCAGTTGCCCAACCCTGTCCAGATGAACCTTAGACTGCTGGTACTCAGTCTTCTCTCAGCTCTCTGATCTTTTTCCTTCCAGCATGTTCTTCTCCCTTTTGTTAGTTAACCATCTATGCCTATAGTCTGATGGTCTGTCAGGCCCTCTTTCTTCTCTATGGCTCTCTTCCTTCCTTTTTACTTTAGTAGTTAGGAATTTCATCCTGCCTGTAGGCTATTATGTGAGATCTTTGTTTATTGGCTTTGTTTTCATTCATTCATCCATTCATTTATAGACAGAGTCTCTCTTAATGTGTAATGTATAGGACAGCCAGGGCTATACAGAGGAACCTTTCCTGGGGGGGGGGGGGAGACCTCAAGAGGGGCCGGAGAAATGGCTCAGTGGTTAAGAACACTGGCTGTTCTTTCAGGGGATCCAGATTTGATTCTCAACACCCACATGTTAGCTAACAACCATCAGTAACTCGAATTGCAGGGGATCTGATGCTGTCTTCTGCCCTCTGGGAACCAGGAATGCAAGTGGGGTAGACATATATGCAGGAAAAACACCTACACACATTACATATAAAAACAAATAAAAAGGTCTGAAGACTACTTATGAGTCTTCCCTTTCATTTTCCTATCTCCCCAGTGCAAGAGACTGAACAAGTTTCTTTATGTTTTCATAATTTTATCTTTTTTGTTGTTGCTGTTGGTTTGTTTTTTTATTTTTCGAGACAGGGTTTCTCTGTGTAGCCCTGACTGTCCTGGAACTCACTCTGTAGACCAGGCTGGCCTCAAACTTAGAAATCCACCTACCTCTGCCTCCTGAGTGCTGGGATTAAAGGCATGCGCCGCCACTGCCCAGCCATTTTATGTTTTTATGCTTTTTTATTTCTGTCTTTTTGGTATGTGGTAGCTGCTATACCCACTGTGGACTGGCTATCTCAAGCTCCCTGAGCTAAGCAGGTGCTGCTAGCCCCACCTTGAGGTCGTATGCCAGGTCAGCCCCGCCTTGAGGTCGTATGCCAGGTCAGCCCCGCCTTGAGGTCGTATGCCAGGTCAGCCCCGCCTTGCCTTGAGGTCGTATGCCAGGTCAGCCCCGCCTTGAGGTCGTATGCCAGGTCAGCCCTGCCTTGCCTTGAGGTCGTATGCCAGGTCCTTTATATTTCACCCTAGAGTCCGACCTCAGACCCTTGTAGCCAAGAAAGGTAGCAGTAAGATCATACCTTCCTCTGGGTTTCTGTATCAGTATTGGCAAGCAGCAGGACTCTCCCCTCTGTTGTCCCACTACACCAGTGTTGTGACGCCTCCTGCTTCTAGAGTTGCCTTTTATTCAAAGGTAGGAACAATTTATGTTGAAACAATTTCACATTTGCAAAACAGTTGAGTGTAGTGGCTTATGACCATAAACCCAGTGACTCAGGAAATCTTAAGAATTCCAGGTCACGGGCTGGTGAGATGGCTCAGTGGGTAAGAGCACCCGACTGCTCTTCCAAAGGTCCTGAGTTCAAATCCCAGCAACCATATGGTGGCTCATAACCATCTGTAACAAGATCTGACGCCCTCTTCTGGAGTGTCTGAAGACAGCTACAGAGTAATTACATATAATAAATAAATAAAGCTTTAAAAAAAAAAAAAAAAAGAATTCCAGGTCACTCCTGGCTATATAGAGAGGGAGTTTGAAGTTAGACTGGACTACATGATACCCTCAAAAAACAAAAATAGGGCCAGCAATATGGCTTGGTAGGTCACAGAAACACACACACACACACACACACAGTAATAATAAAATTTAAATGGATAATGCAAAGCATTATCTAGACTCCCAGCTTTTTCTAGACTACCAGGCAGTTATATTTTACTATGTCTTTAAACATGCACATGTACGCTTATTGTTTTTGTTCTGAACCATTGATCTTAGGCTAAAAGCATGATGGCCCTCTGGCTCTAAATACTTGACTTTGTATTTCTTCACACTAAGGATGACATCTTAACAGTACCGGAATCCGGGGGCTAAGGATGTATTCAGTGGTAGAGTACTTGCCTAGCATTACAGACCTAGGTTATATCCTTAGCGAAACAATAAACAAATAAGAACAGTTGCCAGATCAGAGAATCAGGGCTAAGGTAAGAGCACATATTACTGTCAAAGCAGAGAACCTAAGTTTTGGTCCCAGAACTCACATTCTTCACAGCTGCCTGTAACTCCAGCTCCAGGGCATCCAAATGTCCTTCTGGCTTCCAAGGGCACCTGCATTCATGTGTGGATGCCCACATATAGATACACGCAAGTACATATAATTAAAAATAAAATCAATTTAAAAAACAAAAACAGAAAATCAGTGTTGATATAGTAATATTATTGAATTTGCACTTATTTTCCCGATAATGATCTTTGTTGAGAAAGAGGCATTTAAAGTCATTCTGTAGCCCAGTCTGACTTCAAGCTCAGAATTCTCCTGGCTCAGCCTCCTGAATACTAGACTCACAGGCATGTGCTATCGTGCCCAACTCTGACAAATATTATTTGGGCTGCAGGGCTGCAGGGTGGAGTGTTCTAACCCTAGGCTCTAATTCAGGATCACACACTGCATTTAAATCTCTTTTGTCTCCTTCAACCTATCTCTCTTTGTCCATCATAACCTTGACATTATTGAAATAAAGCCTTTTATTTTGTAGAATGTTCCACAATTTGGGTTTTTTTGATGTTTCCTTCTGACTAAGTTCAAGTTTTGTAGTTGTGGCAAGAACTCTGATGCCATCTTGGTGCTGTGAGCTGGAGGCCAGAGTGGAGACTTCTGCTGGACCCCAGGTGAAGCAGAAGCTTTGTCTCCAGGAGAAAGCTAGCTTGCTGGTTCTCTCTTTGCTCCACTTTCAGAGTCCCCAGAGGTACTGGTGCATGGCCTCACTTTTGAGTCCTACTCTCCTATGAACTCACTCTCCCTCTGCTAAGAGTTTGCTGCTGTCCCAGCATGCTATGCTTCACTCAGCACACATAGGCCCAGTTCTCATGCCTTTTCTCTGCAGCTCAGCTGTCCTCTCCTGAGGACCAAGAGGACCAAGATGACATCAAGGTATCTTCCTTCGTCCCAGACCTGAAGGAGCTGCTCCCCAGTGTGAAAGTCTGGTCAGATTGGATGCTTGGCTACCCAGACACCTGGAATCCTCCACCTACATCTTTGGATCTGCCCTTGCAGTAAGTTGGCTTGCCTCCTCTTCCACACCGTGGCAGTCGTTTTAGTGTTCCTACCCCTACCACCACCACCACACACCCCTCCACGCCTAGTCCCAAGTCACTGTCTGCTTCCTTTTAACCATTACAGCTTCCTTCTCTCATCCTCATTTGAAGCTTGAGTTTTCCATTCCCTTGTCACCTGTCTTGTCTCTGATGTTGTAGGTTATTTTGGCCTATTGTCTAATCCTTTCCTTTACCTTGACATCTCCCCTTTTCTCTTGCTCTACGGCTGTGTCTTGTTTGTCCTTGTGCTTACTTTCTCACCTCACTTCATCCTGTTCTTTTTGTTGATGTTCAAACTGCTGATGCGTGTGCGAGACTTCACCTCTCTGCCTACACTTCAGTTTTTCTTTGCTAACTGATCTCACTTCTGTTTATTACCTTGTCTACTTAGTGTTCCTCATCTTTGCTTGTGGCATTTACTGTGTGCTGGGGATGAGTGGGTACATAGCTGTCTTCCTTTTCAGTTCACTCATTCAAGTTTCAGTCTTCTCACCTTGCCCTCTGTGTAGTGTCTCTCAGGGTTATCTGTTGGGGTGAGGTGTATAGGTCTGATGATATATGACTTTTGCATAGGTGGTCTATATAGATCTGTGTATTTTTTTGGGGGTGGTGGTGAGACAGGGTTTCTCTGTGTAGCCCTGGCTGTCCTAGAACTCATTTTGTAGACCAGGCTGGCCTTGAACTCAGAAATCCACCTGCCTCTGCCTCCTGAGTACTTGGGATTAAAGGTGTGCGCCATCATGCCCAGCAATAGATCTGTGTATTTGTAGGGCAGCGATTTTGTGGGTTTTATTGATGTTTCAGAATAATAGTAAAACATATAATGGAATTTGCCATTGTAACAAATTTAATGCTTATGATTTGTTGCCATAAATTACGTCCAGAGTTTTATATAACCAGGTGTGTTCTTTCTTTGTCTGTGTTTGGATCTAGTCTTCTAGCTTTGCCAGTCAGAGTACTATTTGTCCTTGTGTATCTGTGTATCTTAGTGTCTGTCTGCACCAAGTATTAAGTTCTGTCTTTTTACTTTTGTGTGGTTCTCTGTCTAAGGAAATTCAAAATGCCTGTCAGTGACTGCCTATGTGTCTGTCTGTATCAGTACGTGGCTATATGTGTTACATCTGTGTGATATGTTTTTTGTCTGAGCCTATGCCCATTTGCATCTGTGGTTTTTGTGTCCTTAAGTTTGTGTTTGGGTTCATACATGCATCCTCATAGCAGTCTATTCTGGCATCTGAATCTATAGCAATACCTTTTTTTTCTTTTTAGATTTATTTATTCATTCATTTGTTTATTTTGTGTGTGTGATTATTTTGCTCACATGGTATATCTATGCACTACATGTATTCTTGGTACCCATAGAGGTTAGAAGAGGGGATTGGATCTCCTAGAATTGTAGTTGTGGACAGTTGTGAACTGCTATGTGGGGCACTGAAAATTGAACCCATATCTTCTGCACAAACAGTAAGTGCTTAGCTACTAAGCCATCATCTTTCCAACACCTAAATATGTTTTTGAGAGCCCATGCCTTTGCCCAAATTTATATATTAATATGGTGTGTTTGCCAATTTGATTGTTTTTGTGTGCTAATAATATGTGTCTCTGTTGGATGAGGAGTCTGTGTGTATGAGGATTTGTCTGTGTCTTCCTGTCTATCTCTGCTTGTCTCAGCTTGTTTCTACTTGCCTCCCCCCCCCCCTTATTAGGGAGACAAACTGCCCTACTAGCCAAGAATGATACACATTTTAAATGGCTTTAAAAAAAAATCACAAGAATACTATTCAAACTTAAGAAAATTACATGCAAGTCAGATTTCAGTAATGTTGTATGTGAGCACAGCCAGGCTTGTTTATTTTTGGTCTATGGCTGCTTTTTTTATATAACAGCAACAGAGCTGAGTGTTTGCCATAGAGACTGTACAGCCCACAAAGCCTAAATCACTGACTCCACAAAGAAGACCTGAGCCTCGGTCTCTCAGTCTTCATTTCATATTAGCACAGTAGTATCTGCATGTAGACATCATCTCTATTAGTTCTCTCTCTCCACCCCCCTCTTCTTTCTCTTTTCCTTCTTCTTTCCCACTATCTCTGGATCTTTCTTTATGTCATTGATTTTTCTCTCTGATCCACCCACCACTCAGTTTCTGACTTTTCTCTTCCCATAGGTATATGCAGTGAACGCTGCTTTAGGCTCTGCAGGCTATGTAGCTGTGTGATTTGTGTTTTGGAACAAACATAGGTACCTAGTATTTCATCATACATGCCCAGGGCTCTTCTCTGATAGAAGCAAACACTAGAGGGTGGAGTGTGGACACCTTAGCTGCTGCTGGGAAATGAGGGGGGAGGGGAGTTTGTCTGGGTTGCTGCCAGGCATGTATATCTCCTAAACTCATGGGTGACCCGCAGAGGGAAGGCTGCAGCAAAGATTTCTGGTCAGTAGTTACTGAGCTCCCTGTGTGGGCTGTATAGTCTTGACTCTTCGCCTGCTTTCCTTCTAAATTGTTTCCTTGTACCTCACCCCAAGAGGCACCCTTGGACTCCCGCTTTCTCTGGTTCCTCCCTAGCTCTAGCTTTGTAACTGTATGGATAGTGCTCCCAGCATCAGACAGCTCACACACTTCCTGTGAGCCTTCCTAGGTTTCCAGAATGTGTTCCAGACTGGAAGTCTCATGAGCAGGGTTGAACCCTGAGTTGGGCAGCTGGAGTCTCACAAAAGAGCTAACAGACCTGCTGGCCAGGGGCAGCTGTTTCCCAGCAGTGATCCCTGAAGAGTTAGCATGTACAGTCTCAAGTTTTTAGGCTATTAATCTGTAATGCGGGTGAGACAATTTGCAATTTGGGGGAAAAAATAGCTAAGAAAAGACAACTTTCTAAGTATCTACACCACTGCTTCTGATGTGGGAAGGGCCCTTGAGTAGTCTTCTTCTCTCAGGGACAGGGAAGCAGACCATCTGTCCTTGGAGCTTGAGTCTTTCTGGGTCACCTCAGCCCACATCCATAGGTCCTTTAGCTCTGGTCCACCCGTCCTGGGCCGTCAGGTTGTTAATCCTTCTGTAGCTCTTTTCCCCTCATCTTTCTCATCTCCTTCCCCCTTTGGCTTTTGTTTGGCTTTGGAAATGCAGAGCTTATACAGGAAATACTGGGCTTCATTTGCTTGAGGTACTAAGCCTGTTTCCCCTTTGGATGTTGGAGCTGACTCTGTGTGCCCATCTTTTGATAAGGACTCAATCTGTAGCTGGACGCGTGGTCCAAGCCGTCTCCAATAGAACTGGAGGGGCATGGAGCACATGAATCCTACTTGCTTCATTTATTCAGACTTCTCCACAGGGGGGGGAAAACAAATCTGGCCCATTACTATATTGAATTTGCCTTCCCAGTAAAGAAGTTTTTGTAGCTTAAGACATTCACTCTTGTGAATCTAGGCAGGAGATATGTCAGTGTGGTCAGGATTTAGGTTCCCTTGTTCTTGTCTTCTCATTTCCTCATTTCCCCCTCCCGTCACCTCCCCTTCTCTCTTTTCCTCTCCCCTCCCTCCCTGCCACTCATCATGATCAGCAGCTGACTGTCTCTGGAATGCAAGTTTAAGTGTCATGCAGTAGTTGCTGTCCTTGGGCCTGACCCCAAGGCATGGTCACATAAGGACTAAGTTCAGCAGAGCAAACCTTGTGTGACTAACACTGGGGGTGGCTCCATTTTCTACCTTAAGATCTGAGCGTTAGAAAGGTGGATTCAGAGTTTTACTTTTCCTCTTTCCTAGTTTTTTCTTATAACTGGCTACCTAAGTACTCCCAGTAAATACCATGTTTGAGATCATTGGCAAGCTTTGGTGGCTCTGTCCCTTTCAAACTTGTGTCTTATAGACATTCATCCAATCTATGGACACCTTTGGTTATTGAAACAAGGTTTTGCTCTATAACCTAGGCTGATCTGAACTCATTTTGTAGGCCAGGCTGGCTTCAGATTTGTGGCAGTCCTGCCTAACCTTGAAGTACTGGCATTACCGGTGTGAGTCACCAGACATGGCTTTTATGACGTCTTCTTTTGAGGCCATAGGGAATGACATACCCTAGATAGTTCTATAGAGGTCAGAACCGTAACACCCCTGACACTAGAAAGTTCCTTCTTGCAGATCTTCATTTTGAAAGATTTAGGAATGCTCTCCAGGGAGTAAGAAGGAAATGGCTTCCACTTACTGCCAGCCCCTTTTCATGCCTTCATTGGTCCTTGCCTGCATTTCTTTTCTGATCGTAAGATAAGGTAGCTAGATAATCTATACTTTTCTCTTGCATTTCCTCTAGGGATTCCACTTTCAGATGATCCCTCTGACCTGTTGGAACCTTTCTTCATCTTGACCCCCTTCATTTGTGCCTCCTCTCCTTGGGTGGTTAGAGAGTCCTGCACACAACCCCTCACTGTCCTGAAGGGTTCCAGAGTTCACCATTGGTTTTATTGGCTCTCTCCTCTTTGCCTGTGTTCCCTTTTCTTTCTAGTCAGATCTACTGTCCCTAGGTAGGCACATATGGAACACTTAGTGGTGATGGTGACAGGATCTCATTACTCTTGAAGAGCTGACAAGGGAAGATTTGCAGAACTATTTGTTCCTTCCCCACAGTGGCATTTAGTGGGTCTGGAGTCAGCATGTAGGTAAGGAGACTGTACTTGGCTCTGTTAGGAGATGCGATAGAATGGCTTCATGTCCTAGGAGATTGTAGTGGGCTATGGCAAGTGGCTTCCTTGTCCACTGTAAAAGACAGTATAGAGGGTTTTGGTTATTTTAGAACAGACTTTAGCTTCTGGAGGGACCACCCACGTGACTGTCAACTAGCACAATTTCTTAGTTCTACACCGGGGCTTTTCTGAGGCAGGAAAAGCAAGCAGCTGCTTTCTACTTCCCTAAGTGACCACGAGGAAAGGTGTTAATGTCAGCTGATGCAAGAGAAGCTCAGCAGCAGTCTTCCATGAACCCAGACATAGGAACTCCTTGTATCCCAGGACCTTGGGCAGAGCCAGGGCAGTGGGACAACCTACCTCATTTCACAGTCTCTGCCGAAGCCAAATCTTCCCTCATCTTGATCTCTAGTTCTCAGTAAGTGAAAGAGTCAGGGGACTCTGAGAACATCCAAACCTAGCCCAGCTGTGGCAGTTGGTTTATTGCTTTCAGCTGGTACTTGAACCCAGGTCCTGGTCTTGGAGGCTTTCCCAGGTTTAATCCCCAGAGCTTTCTCTGCAGCTGTATGACACTGTGCTGACCCCGAATGAGGATAGGAAAATAGAACCAGTGCCAAGCCAGAGTCTCTTTTTCATTTGGAGTCTGGCTGTCTGCCCATGACCAGGGTTACATAATGGGAAACATAGCTGGGGCTCTGGAGAGCCCGCGTTTCACCAGGCTGCCCAGACCTTCGCATTGTGACGCTATATATCTTCCTAATTGTAGCTCGGATGCATTTATCACAGTGTTGGATTGGAGTACTGTATTTTTTTTTTTTAATCTAGAAATTCCTGGACTTGCTGCTTTTCCATTGCTTCTCCTATATAGTCTGCAGATCATACATGAAAGAAAAGAAAACTTCTAGGGAGCCTTCTGAGGCTCCCTCATCAGAGAGAAAAGGGGCGTGTCCCTCAGGGAGCTCACATATGTTGGCCTTGTTGCTGAGATGGGAATTCTTGAGTTAAAAAAACAGCTAGTTCGTGCACCCTCATATGCAACTCTGAATGAGAACTAATCCCAAATCTAATCGGCAGCCTTTCAAGGACGCTTAATACGTCTTCCCAAAGAGCATTTTAGGAGGTCACTAAGTAATAGTCCATCAGCACTTCCCTGAAGGAAGTGCTGGTGACTGTGGGAAGCCCCTTTGCTACCCTGGCTCCCCATCCAGTCTCCCTGGCTCCACTTTGGGGCGTCAGCACTGCAGCCTGGCACCAAGGGGTTCCTCTTCCTCCAAGTGCTGAGCATGGGGCACACATGATCTCTCCCATGGCAGGAGCCTCTGTCTTCTCCCCACTCCTCCCACAGGACTTGTGAAAGAAAGGGGTGTTGGTCTAAGGCTTTAGTCTGACCTTTCAGGGTACAATAGCTGACCTCAGGGAGAGACTTTCCAGCACTGGACTAAGGTTATTTGGGTCCAGTATATGCTAAACTGAGAAGACGTGTTGGAGTGGTTACAGCTAAAAGTTTGAAGAGGCAGGAACCGTGAGAATCCGCACCAGGGAGGCCGCCAAGGGCTCCTCTGCTCAGGCCATGAAGATGTCAGAATCCCCTAGGGGCTGTTTTTCCCAAACCCTGTGCTGATGGGTTTAACACACCATAGTGATGTTACAGAGACTATACATAAGAGAATGACTTAAGAGAACTGAAATCAAATAAGACTGTGACCTAGAATGAGTTTGGGGAGATGACATAGGAGAAACACTTTGGTACCTGAGAAATCCTACAAAGAGATTACAGTGATCTGTTACTGACGGTAGGGCTCTTGCTACACTGCCTAGCAACTTCGAGAAGCTTATGTCCTTGCTGTAGTACAGCTTCAGAATCTGATTTGCCCTACTAGACAGAACTGATTAGGGCTGAGTACTTTCTCAAAGGACCCAGTTGACTTGCTTTTATATGAACTATGATTGCTGAAGGGATAATCTTCAACTAGGTTACCTAGTAGGCATCTCTTATTCGTGAAGCAAGGTAGCTTGCGCCTTATCTTGCCTCCTAGAATACTGATCTCTTTGTATTGTGGCAGCATCTAAAATACAGATTTTGTTGTTCCTGTATCTCAGTGAGAGAGCTGCATCTCCACCCTTATAGCCTACTATATATAGTTCCTGTCACTGAAGTTCCAGAACCGTGTACATCCCACTACAAACAGGCTTTTGACAGAGCTTACTAACATCTTATGTCCAAATATTATTCTTGTAGCACCATTAGACTTGTTAGGTTTAGATCCATTTCTGTAACTAGCTGCTTATATATACCCTGCCATTTTTCTCCAGTTAAGTAAGAAATGTTCTAGGGCAACCAGGGACTTAATGTTGTCTATAGATCCAGAGAGTTGGGTTCCCAAAGGAAAATACATTTTTTAAAGCAGATAATGTATACCGTTGAGCATTTGTTTGATTGTTTTTTGCCTTTCCCATGAGTTTGTGCTCACTGGGCTATTAGCTTCCTTGTACCTACTTTCTATACCACCTTGGCTGTTTTCAGATTTCTTCACCCCAGGAACCCCAAACCCAACTTGTTTCCCATCTGTACTGCCTCTCTGATCTTCCGTAACTCTGAAGCACAATGCAGGGCTTCTTCTCACTCACCTCTTTCCGGGTTTGTTCTGCAGCTGTGGAGTTTGAATGTTAGTGTTTAAACAAGCTGGTATTACACAGGAAATGGCCACCTCCACAGGCCCCTGCAGGCTTGTAACATGGGGTCATTGTACTTGATATTAATCACCAGTCAGCCTATTCCCCCAGTAAAAATAGGAAGACGTGTGTGAATGCTTAGTTCTTTGGTCTTTCTAGAAAGACAGACAGAGCCCTGGTCAGACTGTTCCAACCTGTACCCTTCCTTAGTCCTGTCTGTTAGAGCTCTGGGAACAGTTCTACCTGACTTTCCCTGGCAGATAGCAGACCTGGCTCTTTCCGAATTTCAGACAAGGAGATGATGGCAGTGGTATACTATGCCTCATATGTTCCACACCTCAATCTTGCAGGGCACATAGTTGTATAGTATCGTCCGTAAGAACTATAGAAACACAAAAACCTGTGGGCTCACCAGAGAGCAAGCTTCTCAATTCCCTGAACTGAATAGCTTTCTAATGCTATTTGCAGAACTAACCCCGGCCTGAAGGGTTAATCTGATTCCCCAAGTCAATATCCTCCAAACAACCAGCCAAGAGTGTGTGTTGGTTCATTTCTGTGAAATGTGTTTCCCCAGTCACCTGGGCTGGCCTGGGCTGCATTGTATCGGCCAGCAGCTGCAGTGCACTCAAACTGACAGCTACATTAAACCTTGGAATTCTGAGGCAATAAAAAGTAAATTAACTCTTCCCCACCCCACCCCCCTTTGCTGGTAGAGTAAGTGAATGCATGTCTGTAGTGAACCTTGGTACTGAGTGCATACCTCTAACTAGTCATTGCTGGTCTGTCTCAGGCTAGGATCTGGCATTCAGACTACAGCCAGAGATCTGCTTTCCTAGTGTGTGGTGTGTTCTTTGAGGTTGGGCTAGTGGGTCACTTGGCAACTGCTGATCCCTGAACACTAATCACACCCCAGCTTCTGAGAGACTCCATTGCCGCCATTCTGGGAGCCATAAATGGGTTTATTGAATACAGTTTCATATTCTCTGGCTGATTTGTGTCTGCTTGGTAAAGAGTGTACCCTAACTTTAGTGGGATTTTGTAGGCTCTGGTACATTCCCCAAATACAAGTTGAACCAGAAGAAGCCAGAAGGATTTGTCTGAGCCAAGCATAGGACCATATACCTGTGATCCCAGCACTCAGGATCACTGAGGCTTTGAAGCCAGTCAGGGCTACATGGTGATTTCCAAGGCAGCCTGGACTACAGAGTGTGGCTCTTCATACCCTCTTACCCACCTATAACCTTCGATCTCCTCAGCAAAAAGCTAGATAGGAATGGGTGGCAGAGGGGCTTGACTGAACCCCACATGTTCTCTTCAAGCTCTTCATAGCCACAAGGATTTTACTTTGTGCCCTTCCATCAACCTGGACTCCTGGGGGTTCAAGGCTGCTATGAGGTGAAGGTTAAATGGCACTTCTTATTGGGATAAGAAAGAAACATGGGGAAAAAATTGAAGATGTCCCCCTTCTACTTACACAGGAAACTGTTCACCCATGGAATTGATCTCTCAACCCTTACATCATCCTCTTGCAGGTATTAGCTTTTCAGTTCAGGCCTCTCACCTGGGTTTTTGGAGAACATCTCTTCCTTGTTGTTGTCATTGTCATTGTTGTTGTTGTTGTTGTTGTTGTTAGTTTCTTGATTCTTATTTCCCATACCTTTGTCACAGGTTGGCCCATGGGTACCAACAGGATCAGGCTGACCTGACTGCAGGAGTGACTTTTCATTGAAGCATTTTTAATATCTCCTTGGTTCTGATCAGTCTAGCTTGACCCTTGGACTGCTTTTATTTATATTTCTGACTTGGGAACTCAGGGCACTTCCTATGTCTTTTGGCCCCAGCTGCTGTCTTACAAAATCAACAGGGTAAGAACTCTCATCTACCTTATCACTGCAGTGTGTCATAAGGTTTTGGCACAAGGTGGGTGGTAATGGGCAAAAGATAGAGGTGGGCAGGAGTCCCTAGTGATGAGCAGCAGTCTCTGGGAGGAGTCAGTTTGGTTTATCTGAGCCTTAGGGGACAGGAGAGCATGGTAATGAGAACCACATGGTACCACATATTTCTTCTTCTTGGATCTGAGATGGTAAGGGTGGGAGGATGGAGAGGGATGTGGGGCCTCCCACTGAGGAAACTGTGGGTGATTTTCTGCCGCCTCTCTCTGGCTGGGGATACTGCTGCCCACACCCTCATCCCTAACTATGTCCTCAAGCAGCCTTGACCTGTTTAGCACCAACCCTGACCTCCAAGCCGAGAATTCAGATGGGAGACTTTTCACCTTCTTCCTTCTCACTGGCGTTTTTCCTGTTTATTTTCCAAATTGCTGCTCTGCAGCCAAGCAGTGCCTGTTGGCCAAAGCTCACCACGTTGTGGGATCAGACTCAGGCAGTGGGCTCAAGTGGCCAGCAGGGCACTGGGGGAGGAAGCAGGGAACTGGAAGAGCCTCCCTGTGTGTCTCCCATGGGCAGCACTAACCTCAGAGGCAGCCCTGAGCAGCCCTATCACATCCGGTGCTTGTCTCTGCAGCCGGACCGGAGGATAAACTATCAGAGCTGTGGGGCAGTGCATCATTCCTCTTATTATTTTCTTCTCTGCAGATGGGGTCGTGGAAAGTTCAGTTCCTTTTAACCCTCAAAGTTCTGTTTATTCTACAGCTGGTAGCCTGAGTGCCGCGTTTCCCATTACATCACAGAGGAGCCCATGAAGATTTCTGCACAGAAATGTGTTGCAACTGTTTATTTTTTTCCATATTTAAACATTTCTGACAGCCAAACTCAGCTCAGCCAAAAGATGGAGCTTTGTGAATGAGTCTGCTTATTGGTGTCCATGCAGAGGGCTTTAGAAAACTCACATCCCCCTGGCGATTCTTCCCAAACGTGTTCTTCTTGCTAGGCAAAGCTTGGGAAGTGACTTGGTTCTGCAGTACACGTGTGTTGATTATGTGCCGTTGTGTGATTAATGGGACTATGTTCCGCCTGGTTCCCAGGACGCTCTTGAAAACAAGATGTTTCATTTCATTGCCTTTTCCTAGTGTAGTGATTTCAGTAAATAAACCACCTCAGCCTCCTTCCACCTGGAGCTGGTGAGGGAGTCCCCATCACTCTCGGTGGCAATTCCTGGAATGCCCTCTTTTCTGTCATCTTGGAATGGGAGTTGGGGGTTTAATGGCATAGGTCTCACCCTACGCTGTAGACTCATGGACAGTACCCCTGGGAGATTTCAGGGGACTCTTAGAACTTATTGGCATAGTGTTTCTTCATATTCAGTCTCTCCTGTGGAGTTTTCTTGTGGTTGTTTTGTTTTGTATTTGTTTTTTATAACATTTCTAACATCTTAGCATCTAGAGGGTAGGTACCTCCTATTCCAGTCTCCTGAGTTAGAAGCTTTTCTGGAGGAGAAAATCAAGTCTGTAAGCTTGGCAAGCATTGTACACAATTACAATTGAGGTTTACCTAGGCAAGCAAAGTTTAGGAGATGTTTAGCACCCACCAAACAATCTGAGCCACAATAGGTGATGGAATGAACTAAATGAACCTTCTTTCTATAATTCTACCTTGGAGTTTTAAGTAGAGAGAGATAGATTTTGTAGTTTTAGTGTTTCTTCTCCAGTTCAACCAGATCCTGATGATGTGGGACTGGGGTGACCAAGCATCCTGATTTGTGGTGGACTAGGGGACTTAAGAGATGTGAAAAATTTAGTGCTAAAACTTGGACAGTCCCAGGATGGTTAGTCATCCTGTGTCTAATGTACAAGTGAGAGAAGGAAGAAGGCGTGGGACAGCCAAGATAGCGTTGAAGTGAGCAAGAAGCTTCCCTTCCAGAGCAGACTTTGGCAAGACAGGGAGGGGGATTTTCTTGGACGTGTATTCATTTTACTGCTTGCATATAGAGTATTACTTTATAAAGTATTTCTCAGAGGGAAGCCTACATGACTACACACTGTGACTACTCCCTGTGTGGCTATGGCTGAAGGAGAGAGGCTAGTGCCCAGTTTCTGTCTGTGTGGTATATACTTGACTATGCAAGAGCAGGGACTTCTGAGAGCTGCTGTAGGCACTGGGTATCTAGACTGATTAAAGTGTCTCATCATACTGTCTGGAAAGGTGACAGGACCAGCATTAGGCAACTGGTTCTCCAAATTCTTTTTCTTCCTCTCTGGTTAGGATTAAAAGTCCCCTGATCAATTTCATCTTTATATAGAGTACACACACATAGATGGTAGCTATGGGCACAACTTAATATTACATTTTTGATAATATTTCTTGGGAGCTGCCAGGCAGCCTTACAGCTTTTGTTGCAAGTCCCTTTCCATTCCCAGAGCAGCAAGAACACTTTCACCGACCTCTTTAGAGCCTTTCTTCTTTTCTTGTCTTGTTTCTCACAGGGTTGCTGTGGATGTCTGGTCAACACTAGCTGATTTCTGTAACATACTGACTGCAGTGAATCAGTCTGAGGTGCCACTGTACAAGGACCCGGATGATGACCTCACCCTGCTTATCCTGGAAGAGGATCGGCTTCTCTCTGGCTTTGTCCCCTTGTTGGCTGCCCCTCAGGACCCCTGCTACGTGGAGAAAACCTCGGATAAGGTCAGTTGCAGGCCAAACATCCCTTCCCATTTACCCATTCTCTTAATTCTCCAGACTTTATTCTTGGGAAGTTTTCTGTGCAAACGGAACATGATTAAGTCATTGAGAAGGGTGTTAAGGGAAAATATCGACCTTTTAGCCACTGACATCCAGTTCTGTGTCCTGAAAAAAATCCCTCTCAACTTCCTTTGGGGGGGGTGTCTCCCCCAGCCCCCTCTCCCCCCGTGCCTGTCTGTGTATATGAGAGAGAGAAATGAAGGGTGGGGAGGAAAGGAGGGAGGGAGGGAGGAAGAGGGGGGTGGAGGAGAGAGAGCGCAGAGCTCCTGGCATGTTGTATATACGATCATTTCCTCACATGTTTAAATAGTGCAGCTTGTGTTGGCAGTGCTCTTACTCAGCTCCAAATGGTTTGCATCATGCTTAAAGCACCCTCCTTCCTTCCCTCTCCCTCCTTCCCCAGCCACAGAACTCTGCACTAGGAAAACAGCCAGGGTTTTTTCCCTTCTCTAAGGAGGAGAGTGATAAATAGGTGACTAGAGAGAAGCAGACACCATGTGTTAACGTACAAAAAAAGCTTTTAGGAATATGAAGCATTCCTCGCTGCCTGGTTTCTATTTTCCTTCCTCTAAGGAGTGTTTTAACCTGACTTTTCTTGTCTGTTTATAGAAAACAAAAGCCATTCCCTGTTGCCCTGGTGGGGACTGTGGAGCTTCTAGTTTAACAGTTGGGTCTTTAGTCAGTGGAGGGTAGGGCATTCTGGGTTGTTCCATCACACTCGTGGGGAATTAACAGTCTCCTGTGCTAAGGCACTTTTCAAGAGAGTCTGTGGCATCATACTCCGAGAGGAGAGCCCTTTGGGGAGTAGTCCATGATTGGCTTCTCAAGAGGAAGTCTTTTTTTTAGATGAATGTTATTTTTAGGTTTTGTTGTTTTGTGGAAATGTTTCACATTTACCCCAGGCTGACCCCAGAATGACTGTGTAGCAGAGGCTGGCCTTAAACTTCTAGTCCTCCTGACTCAATCTCCCAAGTGCTAAGATAAGATATGTGTCACTACAAAAAGGAGGAAGAAGTCTTCAATCAAGATGAAATGCATAATAGATAGAGAACTGATTTTGTTAAGTCAGTAAACTGACTCTCAGGGTTGGATCTGACCAGGATGAAGTACTTGCCTAGCCTAGCACCTCCATGGAGCTCACAACTGTCTATAACCTCACTTCCATGGGACCCAACACCCTCACACAGACATATGTGCAGGTACAACACCAGTGAACACAAATTTTTTTTTTAAATATTTTTTTTGTTTTAAGCCCTGAGTTAAATTTTCCACACCAAGACAGAAAGTAAAAACTGAATTTTAAACATGACCTGTAAATATGGGATTTGTTTGTTTGTTTATTTTTGGGCCTCAATATATAGCCCTGGCTGGCATAGAATCCAAAAAGATGCTCTACCTCTGCCTTTTGAGTGCTGGGATTAAAGACACATGCCAGCATGCCTGGCCTATAAAAGATGTTACTAATGTACTGCCTAAGTCTCTATATTTATGTATTAATATAACTTATACGTAAACATTCCTTTAGAAAATAAAGCAGTACAACTAGGTTGTCTACCAACCACAAGATCCTAGATTTGATCCTCACAGTACAAACATAAATATAGAGCAAAAAATTAAAACCCTGGTGTCATATACATACTATTGTCTCTTTTCACATATTTCAATATGTTCTTATATGGAAATTGTTATGTGGTGCTGAGAATCAAATATGTAATAATTTTTATGATTACTTAGGGTTTTGTGGGGGGGGCTTACATTTATTTATTTATTTATAGATATTTTCTTTATTTACATTTCAAATGTTATTCCCTTTCCTAGTTTCCCCTCCAAAAATCCCCTATCCCCTTCCCCCTCCCCCCTGCTCCCCAACCCACCCACTCCTATTCCTGTTCCTGGCGTTTCCCTATACTGGGGCATAGAGCCTTCACAGGACCAAGGGCCTCTACTCCCATTGATGACCAACTAGGCCATCCTCTGCTACATATGCAGCTAGAGCCACAAGTTCCACCATGTGTTTTCTTTGGTTGATATTATAGTTCCAAGGAGCTCTGGGGGTACTGGTTAGTTCATATTGATGTTCCCCTTCAGCTCCCTGGGTACTTTCTCTAGCACCTTCATTGAGGACCCTATGCTCCATTGAATGGATGAATGTGAGCATCCACTTCAGTATTTGCCAGGCACTGGCAGATCCTCACAGGAGACAGCTATATCAGGGCCTGTCAGCAGGCTCTTGTTGGCATTTGCCATAGTGCCTGGGTTTGGTGGTTGTTTATGGGATGGATCCCCAACTGGGGCAGTCTCTGGATGGTCATTCCTTCAGTCTCTGCTCTGAAGTTTGTCTCTGTAACTCCTTCCATGGGTATTTTGTTCCCCCTTCTAAGAAGGATTCTGAACTTCTGGGCTAATATCCACTTATCAGTGAGTGCATATCATGCGTATTCTTCTGTGATTGGGTTACCTCACTCAAGATGATGTCCTCCTGATCTATCCATTTGTCTAAGAATTTCATAAATTCATTGTTTTTAATAGCTGTGTAGTACTCCATTGTGTAAATGTACCACATTTTCTGTATCCATTCCTCTGTTGAAGGACATCTGAGTTCTTTCCAGCTTCTGGCTATTATAAGTAAGGCTGCTATGAACATAGTGGAGCATGTGTTATTATTACATGTTGGAGCATCTTCTGTATATATGCCCAGGAGTGGTATTGCTGGAATCTTCCGGTAGAACTATGTCCAATTTTCTGAGGAACCACCAAACTGATTTCCAGAGTGGTTGTACCAGCTTACAGTCCCACTAGCAATGGAGAAGAGTTCCTCTTTCTCTAAATCTTTGTCAGCATCTGCTTTCACCTGAGTTTTTGATCTTAGCCATTTTGACTGGTGTGAGGTGGAATCTCAGGGTTGTTTTGATTTGCAGTTCCCTGATGATTAAGGATGTTGAACATTTTTTAGGTGCTTCTCAGCCATTCAGTATTCCTCAGTTGAGAATTCTTTGTTTAGCTCTGTACCCCATTTTTTAATAGGTTATTTGATTTTTCTGGAGTCCATCTTCTTGAGTTCTTTATATATATTGGATATTAGCCCCCTATCGGATTTAGGATTGGTAAAGATCTTTTCCCAATCTGTTGGTTGCCTTTTGGTCTTACTGACAGTGTCCTTTGCCTTACAGAAGCTTTGCAATTTTATGAGGTCCCATTTGTCGATTCTTTATCTTACAGCACTGGTGTTCTGTTCAGGAATCTTTCCCCTGTGCCCCTATCTTTGAGGCTCTTCTCCACTTGAGACAGGATTTATGCCTTTTAGCATAATTTGAGCATGTATTCCCTGTAGTTAAATTTCTTTTTAAGTAGAGAAATGTCCTAGGGCTTGGGCTTATCAAAGGCTATATCCAGCTGCCCAGTGGCAACCTTTGTACTTACTCCCTTGATTACTTGAGGAGTGGTAGCAGTAGTAAGGTGTCAAGTCATTAGCCATATAAACTAGTTCAAAGTCAGCCAGGACAATAGGAGACCCTGTCTCAAAAAACAAAGCAAATAAGCCCTGGGGGCAGAGCATAAAAATTGGAAACTTACCTAGATTGTGCAAGGGCCCAGGGCTCAGTTCTTAGCACTGAAAATAAAAGAAAAATTGTAAATAGAAATAAAAACCAAAGGCTGGAAAAATGGTTCAGTGGTTAAGAACATTTGCTGCTCTTCCAGGAGACCCAGGTTTGGTTCCCAGCATCCATATCCCATCACAATGGTCACTAACTCTGGTTCTAAGGAATTCAGTGCCTTCTCTGGTTTTTGTGGGTACTTATACACAGATAGGCATACGCCAAAACACTTAGGCACATAAAATGAAAATCTTTAAAAACTTATACTCTTCAAATTTGTTTAATAACTAATGGCTCTTGGAAGAACCTTTATTTCCCAAGAGGAATACTTGTTTTACGCCTTTGCAGAATAAAAGAGAGTAAAATTCTGTCTGCTTGTCTGATCTCAGAAGTGAGTAATAATGTGGGTATGTATAGTAAGAGGCTGAAGACAACTAAGAATTGTTTACCTTGCTGAGGACGATGTTGAGTTAAAAGAGAAACTAAGTATCAATATCTTGGGTTAATGCACCATGATAATTAATCAATCCATCTATCTTTCTTTCTCTCTCTTCTAACCTTTGTTGATACTAGGTGGACTTGATCCCAGAAAATCCTTCTAGGAGATGCTGTCACTTAGTGCAAAACAAGGGAGGAGTCCTAACCAGCTTTAGGGCTTCCTGACCCTCATTTTTATCAGCTCATCAGTATTCCCAGCTGTAGTGTTGGATACCAAATCTATGGCCTAGATGGAGAAGAATGAGGTTTTGGAAGCGATCACAAGCTGCCTAGGTGGCAGTAACAACCAGCTTGAAGTAGTTCCACTTCGTAGACTGTGCGAGGGTATTTCAGAGTTAGCATCCCTACATCTCACCTTACCCACTCTTCAATTTGTCTTCATTCTTTCTCATCCTGCAATAAATAGCAACATTGACTTTTAGTTGCTCATTTCAAAATCTTAGAGTTCTTGGCTCTTGTTTTTAATCAAACCTTCACATCCAAACCATAAGCAAATTTGTATCTTCTTTACCTTTAAAATACATCCAGGTTTTTAAAAAGCATGTAGATATGATTCATATCCACACCTTTATTCTATTCATTGAAGTACCTTCTAACTATCCCTCTGGTCCCTAGTCTGTTTCTTGGTACAGTAATTGTAGTGATGTGTAATCACAGAGCATCTGTGCTGAGTCTGCTAGTGTAGGCCTGTAATCCTAGCTACTCAAGAAGTGAAGGCAAGAGTATTATAAATTCAAGACCTTCCGGAACAAACTTGGGGCTGACTGGATAACTTAGTGAGACTCTATCTCAACATGAAAAAAGCTAGCTTTCCTAGTATGCAGAATACCCTGGACTCAGTCTCTAGTAACAAGCTCCCACACCCCTAAAATTAATAAAGTCTGTAAATCATACTAACTTTTACTTCTAAACATTATGATAACTTATCTTGTTATCTCTGACCTCATCTCCTCAGCTCTTACTGTCCTCCTCGTTCCCACTGTGCTCTCTGGGCACATTGCATATTGGTCATCTTTGCCATTCCTCATGCAGTCCAAGCACTCATGCCTTTGCAGTTACTCTTTTCCTAATCTGGAAATGCTCTGGACCAGAGGGGTGTTGTCACCTTGTTGGAACAAGCTTCCTATATAAAAATGCTACCTTTTCTTTTGGCTCTAAGTTATTGTTTTCCATGACGAGGAAAAATCAATTATCTGTCATGCATTGGGCCCTGACCTAGACTTTTCTGTCTAGTAATTCCTCTCAATAAACCTGTCTAAGCATTTATAAAAGAGGGGCCAGAAGCTCAAGAGAGTAATAAAGATGATGCTAAATTCACATAGGTCATGTCAATGGCTAACTCAGAAGATGTGTATTAATGTGCCAATAAGAATCTTTAGGAACTCCTGACCTTTTAAGCAATATGATAGGCATTTTCTCAGTCCCCTACTGGCTATTAGTAAGAAATGTAAAATATCTCAAGGACTCAGTTACAGCACCATTGGTGACTTCATTAATAGTTGAGATTAGTCATGTTTGGTCCAACTTTTATGCTCAGTCATCAGAAACTCATTGAGCATGTAACTATGTATATAACCACACAGTGTAGGTGCTCTAGACATATAGGGTAAATATTCCCCTTTGGGAGGCCAGTGTGTGGTATATAGATGTAAGTGGCTATATAAATTTATTGAAACCTGTAAGACATGAGTAACTCTTACTGTTTTCATGAGATGCTAATAGTCCTGTGAATGCATTGCCTTATGAGCACTGCCTTGGTATGAACATTCCCAGGTTCTGTGGAATTCTAGGTTTGTTTTGTTATTTTTGTTTTGGAGGGTTGTGAATTGTAGATTAAAATACAAGTTTTGTGGGCAGGAGAGATGACACAGGTTAATAATTGTTACTCTTGTAGAGAACCTGGGTCTAGATCCCACATGGTGGCTCGTAATCATTTATAACTCCAGATCCTTCATTCCTGGAGATCTGGTACTCTTTGTGGGCACCAGTCACACAGGTGGTGCACTTACATACATGCAAGCAGAACACTCACACGCATAAAAATAAAATAAATCAATCAATAAAAATGAAAGCTTTTTCAATCAAATAAACAGAGTGCATCACTGAATGGCTTGTATCTTTTATATTTTAAAATATGTTGCAGGAATAGCCTTTGCAAACTTTTCAATCTGGCTTCACTCTTGGTCTTCTATAGATTTATTTTACATATGTATGTGTATGGATGGTACCCGTGTATAAGTGACCATGGAGGCCAGAAGATAATCCCCAGGAGCTGCAGCCATAGACAGTTTTTAGCTGCCAGAAACAAGTACTGGATACTTGGGTACTCTTAGCTACTAAGCCATTCCTCCAGGCCAACCCTTAACTTTTTGAGTATGTTGAACATCTTGAAGGATTAGTATTTTGCCTGAAATAAAGAAGCCATGGTAGAAAGTTTGGGTATAGACAAGCATGGTGACTCATTCTGCCAGGAGAAGGGAGAGGGGAAGATAGTGATAAGGCAGGGAGAGACCTATCTAGAACCAACCACCAGGGAAAAGAGAAAATTGACCTTACATTTACTGAGTGACTGGTAGGCACCTGAATTCAGAGGTTATGTAGCTAACCTCTGCAAACCAAAGCAGAGTATCTAGTAAAGAATTGTAAAATTGTAGCTGTGTGTAGTGGCACATGCCTTTAACCTCAGCAATCAGGACATAAAGATGGGTGGATCTCTGTGACTTCTAGTCTAGCCTGGTCTACATCGTGAATTCGTGGACCGCCAGAGCTATATAGTGAGACCCTGTCTCTCAAAAAAAAAAAAAAAAAAAAA
>NC_034603.1:42804183-42807892 GCF_900095145.1 Mus pahari
AGAGAGAGAGAGAGAGAGAGAGAGAGAGAGAGAGAGAGAGAGATCAAGGCCAGCCTGTACTCTGAAGACGTGCATACCTTTAATCCCAGCACTCAGGAGGCAATGGCAGTCAGACATCTGCATTCAAGGCCAGCCTGGTCTATCAATTGAGTTTTGAGACAGCCAGGACTACACAGGGAAACCCTGTCTCAAAAAAATTTTTTTTCTAATGAATACTAGGATTTACTTCAAAATTATCTGGGTGATGAGATAGGTGGGAATATAAATGTGAAGGAGAAGCTAAATGCTGAGCCTGTTGACTGTGAATAATGGATATATTGAATCCATTACAGCATTCTACTTCCGTATGTATATAAAATTTCCATTATAAGCTTTAGAATAATACCCGGGATCTTAAACATAGTAAATGAATGCTTGAGTGCTGGCAATAGTCATCCATACAGATGCACATGCTCCATAGCGTGCATGTGAAGTTAGAGGGCCACTGTTAGGGTTCAGTTCTCTCCTTCCACCACACAGGTCCTAGGAATTGAACTCAAGTTGTCAGCTTGGGTGACCCATACCTTTACCTGCCGAGCCATCTTGAAAGCAAATAAACACTGTCATATTATATTGTTCAAGATGAGGGAGACAAGTAATGAAGCCATAATGTTGATAGTTTTTCAGTCACTGATTGTGTCCTAGACAGTATGGTACTAATCTCTTTACATGAATCTCCTCAGCAAAATCCCAGTAGCTTTATAGGTAGAACCTGGTGGGAAGTGATGAGGAGGACAACATTAGAAAAAAGATACAGAGTGCGAGTTATAGTTTGTATATAAGAAGTTTAGTTGAAATGAATGCAGCCTGCTAGCAGGCCTGAGACAATAGGGTCAGTTGAGCCCAGGAGTTCAAGGCATGCTTTGATAACATAGGGAAACCCCTACTTCAAAAAGCCAAACAAGTAAACGTAGTTTAATTATCTCCTGTGAAATAAATGCATGTAATTATATAGTTTATATCACAAATATCATAATTTTTTAAAAGATTTATTTATTATATGTAAGTAAGTACACTGTGGTTGCTGGGATTTGAACTCAGGACCTTCGGTTGCTGGGATTTGAACTCAGGACCTTTGGATGAGCAGTCAGTGCTCTTAACCGCTTAGCCAACTCTCCAGCCCCCACAAATATCATAAATTTTTGTTTAGTCCCTTAGTCATTTATTTTTTAGGAAGTTGGCGATTTTTGTTTTATCGATGATGTCATATCAAGCAGCAATATACATATTTTGATGCTTCTTCATTAATTTACAAGGATAAACTCTGCAAGTAGAATTGCTAGACTATAGAGATTGGGCCAAATTTTAGGGCTTTTTGTGTATAAGAGCAACTGTAGAATATAAGAGTATCTGCTTCCTAACTTCCTTACAATCCTGAATAAGTTAGCTTTTTGTAACTTTTTCTGAGATGGACAAGAATGACTTCTGCCTCCCATGTGCTGAGACTACAGGTGTGCCACTGTACTCGGCATCTTTGCCTTAGTCTTGTGGAGCTATTTTGTTTTTATATTGAGTGAAATGAGAATTTGGGGGACTGTTGAAGGAAAAGGTGCAGTATTTTTTTCTATGTAGGCAGTAAGAAATATTCCCACTGCAGATGTAGCCCAGTTGGAGAGTGCTTGCCTGGCATGCATAAAGTCCTCGGTTGATCCCCAGTAACACATAAAACTGGGCATGGTGGTCTAAGCTTATGATCCTAGATGGTGGCAGGAGGATCAGAGGTTCAGGGTCATCCTCAGCTGTAGTTTAAGGCCAGCCCTGGGGCACATGAACTCTTGTCTCAAAAAAAGAAATGCTTAAGCTGGAGAGATGTTACAGCAAAGGAGGGGGAGGGGAGGGGGAAAGAGGAGAGGCGAGGGGGGAGGGGAGGGGTGGGGAGGAAATATGAACCAGGGAGCACCAGATATGGTAGTGCGTGCCTTTAATCCTAGTACTCAGGATGCAGACACATGCAGATCTCTGTGGGTTTGAAGGCAGCCTGGTCTGTATAATGAGTTCCATAACAGTCAGGGCTAAATAGAGAAATCCTGTCTCAAAAAAAAAAGGAAGGAAAAAAAAACAGAACAGGAAGAAAGGAGAAAAGAAAGGAAGAGAAGAAAATATGTTTTGTTTGTCACACAATACTAGTTAAGATCTTTTGTTTTTACCCTTTGAGATGATTTCTCTTATACCATTCTATCAGACATAGGAAGCTACAGAAAAATAATTTTAGCCAAATTTTAGAAACAAACTATGATCTGTATGTTTCCTTCTCTGCTCTGCCTGTTTGATCCAGAGTCTTTGTTCTGGGTGTAAACTTATATAGTGTTTTGAAAAGTCCTCTGGCTTATAGCAAAGAGATATTATAAGTTCAGATTCAAATTTTTGTTTATTTCTTTTGTCTTTTCTCACTATAGATGAGAAACTTTTCATTATCCATTTCACAAATGTGTTTCTGGAGCTGACCTTCATTCTTTTTTGTTTGTTTGTTTTCTGTTTTTTGTTTTTTTTTTTTTTCAAGTCAGGGTTTCTCTGTGTAGTCCTGGCTGTCCTGGAACTCACTCTGTAGACCAGGCTGGCCTCAGAAATCCTCCTGCCTCTGCCTCCCAAGTGCTGTGATTAAAGGCGTGTGCCACCACTGCCTGGCCTGACCTTCATTCTTATGTTTTATTTATTTCGTGTGGAAGGTGCACATGTCACAGTATAGGCATGGAAGTCAGAGGGTGTCTGTTAGGAATCTGTTCTCTCCTGCCACCATGTGGGGCCTGAGAATAGAACTCAGGTCATCTGGGACAGTGGAAGGTAGCTTTACCCCCTGAGCAGTCTTGCTGGCCATAACCATTTTATTGTATATATCTCTCTGTGTACCTTTTTGTTAATCTTATCCTTTTTCGTGCTTTCCTGCCACTTTATGAATCCTTTATAAGCCTATGACTTATCATTACCTTGACCTACTCCAGTACTTCCAGATTGTATCAGTTATTGCTTAATATATCAATCTAATTTCTTAGATTCTAGACTCTGGTATTTTGTCTGGTTTGGTTTTTTTCTTTCTTCTTTTTTTTAGATTTACTTGTTCTATGTGAATGAATATTTTGTCTGCATGTATGTGTATGTGTCTGGTGCTCACAGAGCAGGTATCATCAGATGCTTTGGAACTAGAATTACAAATGATTGTGATCCACACATTGTGGGTGCTAGGAACCTGTATTTTTGTGAGAGCAACAAGAGCTTTTAACCTCTGAGCCTTCTCTCCAGCCTTAAAGACTGTTTTTATGTCCATGTCTTTGGTAGGTGAAGTATCTAGGTATTCTTTTTTGTTCTAGCCTAATAATTCTCACATGTTAGCATTCATTAAAACCATATTGACAACTTTGTTAAAACACCAGTTTCTAGGCGTCACATGAATGTTAACTCATTGTGGGGAGGAATAACTAAAATTGTATTTCTAACACATTCTTAGGTCACGCTAGTGTTAAATCTTCTATATATTGAGAACAACTGCTTTTAGAGACTTGATAGCTGATCAATTTGTAGTTACAAGGCAAAATTCTCAGACCAGGTAAGAATAAAGATTCCGGGGCTGGTGAGATGGCTCAGTGAGTAAGAGCACCCGACTGCTTTCCCGAAGGTACAGAGTTCAAATCCCAGCAACCACATGGTGGCTCATAACCATCCGTAACAAGATCTG
>NC_034603.1:42808446-42825749 GCF_900095145.1 Mus pahari
CTCAATGGCATCTGATGCCCTCTTCTGGTATGTCTGAACACAGTGACAATATACTCACATACATCAAATTAATTAATTAATTTAAAAAAAAACAAAAAACAAAAAAAAAAAACAGTGCCCAGGATGGCATGGCCAAGCATGATAGATTCAAACTCTGGCAATCTAAGTGTCATGCATATGCTCGGAGAAGTGTAGTAGGTGTGTGGTTGGACAAATAGTTACTTGGTGCTTCCAGTCCTTGAGACCTTGCACACACACTCAAACATACACACAGGCTCAAATTGATGAAATTGGTAGTCATTCATGGTGTTGTATACTTATAATCCTAGTATATTTAGGAGGCAGAAGCACAAGGAGTAGGCAAATTCTGATTTTACTAATAGTTCACACTACAGATTCTTAATTCAGAATCAAGTTATGTCCCCCCAAAACCATTATAAATTGGAAATATTCTAATCCAAGTGCACTTGATACACCTAAAATAACAAAGTCATAAAAATGCTGAAGACTGTGTATAGTTTGTAGTGTGAACTGTCACTAAAATCATGAAAGCATTCTTACCATTAATGTGGGAAGTTCTAATCAAAACAAAGATGAGGACCTGCACAATGGCTCAAGTCAACCTTGATCACCAGGAGCCACATCATGGTAGACAGCCGACTCCCACAAGTTATCCTCTGACCTCCACATGTTGCGTTGTGCAAGTTCTTTATATATTCTAAATATAAATACTTGTCAGTAATACCCTGTGAGTATTTCAATTCATAATTGTGTTCTCTCTGTTACTTTGTCTATATAGCTGAAATAGCAATTTTTTATTCTTAACAGAGTTCGGTTTTTTAAATTTTTCTTTTACAGTTTAATAGCTTAGAAATTTTTCTTTATCCCTAAGGTCATAGAAATTTTCTTTATTGCTTCCCAAACCATTCATTCATTCATTCATTCATTCATTCTCTTTCTTGGAACTTCCATTGGTAGACAACCATTGGTTAAGAATACTTGCTGCTCTTGCAGAGGATCTGGGTTCAGGGGCTTACTTACAATTACCTGGAACTTCATCTAGGTATTGTATCTGATACTCTCTTCTGGTCTATGTGGTCGCCTGCACATATGGTATACACACACACACACATACATACATACACACATTATTTTTTTTAATTAGAAATATAGTTACCGATTGAAGTTTTTTTTCCTTACTGCACAGTTTTGAGATATGATTGTAGGGCTGAAAGTCTAAGCTTACCACCAAAAATGTCAGATGTGACTGTGTTATCATCTCACTTCCACTGACTGTTCATAAGGAGTTAGCCCTCTTTGTAATGTTTTGTTTTGGCTCTTTTGTTTTTTTTCTTTGTTTGTTTTATGTACCTATAGGTATCTGTAAGTTGAAGTCAGAGGATAATAACTCAGGTTTTCTCTTTTGTTCCCTCCTTGAGACAAGGTCTCTTGTTAGCCTGAGCTCGCCAGTTAGTCTAGACTAGCTGACCAGCAAGCCCAAGGACCCCCTGGTTCTGCCTTCCCAGGGTTGGAATTAAAAGCACATGCCACTACACCTACCATTTTTACATCAGTGTGGGGGTGGAGCTCAGGTCCTCGTGTTTGCAAAGTAAGCACTCCTACTGACCAAGTTACCAACTCAGCTCTGAAGTTTTTCATTTTAACTTCAGGTTTAGAAGTTTGGGATATGTATCAAGAGGATTTATTGTGCTTGAGGTTTTTACTGGACCTCTTAGACTGGTAGATGTATGGTTTTTCATCAAATTTGGAGCATCTTTTGGATATTCTTTTTTTCTGTACCATTTCTCCCATTTTGGAATCCTGTATGCATACGTCCAGACTCTAGGTGAGGTTCCATAGATTGGTGAGGCTCCTGTTTTCTTCAGTTTTTGTCTTCAAATTCATTGACTTTTTTTCTGAGTCTCCCTTCCTCCTCCCCATTGTTACTGTTTTTATTTATTCTTTTTTGGATTTTTTTTTTTAATTAAAGTCTCACTATGTAGCCCTGGCTGGCCTGGAACTCACATTAAGCCAGGCATCCAGAGGTGGGAATATTTGTTAGAATGGCTTTTAGGCAATGGTCCAGCTAGTCCAACAATGGTTGTCTACCAATGGAAGTTTCAAGAATCCAATAGTTGTTCAGTCCACAAGGCTGCATGTTTCAGCTAGTCCTCCAAGAAGTGTGCTTTAAACGGTGAAGGAATAGAGTTGTTAGGGAGAGCTAGCAGGCAAAGAGAAAGAGCAAGCTTCCTTTGTCCAAGTACTTTCTATAGGCTGCCAGCAGAGGGTGTGGCCCAGATTAAGGGCAGATCTTCTCATTTTAGGTGTATCTTTCTACTTCAAAGGTCCAGATTAAAAGTGAGTCTTCCGGGGACTGGTGAGATGGCTCAGTGGTTAAGAGCACCGACTGCTCTTCTAAAGGTCCTGAGTTAAAATCCCAGAAACCACATGGTGGCTCACGACCATCTGTAACAAGATCTGACACCCTCTTCTGGAGTGTCTGAAGACAGCTACAGTGTACTCATATATAATAAATAAATAAATCTTAAAAAAAAAAAAAAGTGCATCTTCCCATGTCAAATGACTTTAAAAAAAAAAAAGTCCCTCATAGATGTCCTCAGCCATTGGATTTTAGTTAATTCCAGATGTAGTCACATTGACAACCAAGAATAGCTATCATACTCAGCTTAGGTTTTTTTAAGGGGGGAGAGCTGTTTTTGAGACAAGTTCTCATTCTGTAACTCATGTTGGTCTCAGATTCACTATGTAGGACAGGGTGGCCTCAGACTTAATATCCTCTTGCCTCAGTGTCCCAAGCACTAGGAATAACAGGTATAAACCATTATAACTGATTTCTTTTTTTAGAATATTACGTTTGGTACGTAGGCCTTCATGCATACTAGGCAGGCACTGAGATGGATGCTCAGCCTCTTTTACTATTTCAGTCTGCTCTTAAACTCATCTAGGAAATTTATTTCATTACCTTGTTTTTCAGTTCATGAATTTCCAGTTTGTTCTTATAATTTCCTTTTCTGTCTGTTCCTATTAGTTCACTCATTAAGGCTATATTTCTATGCTCAATATGTTGTAAGCAGCACTTGAAAGCCTGAGTTAGGAGATAATGCAAGTACAAGGCCACTCTGAACTATTTCCCCCCAGTTTCAAGGGGGGAAAGCTGTCCTTTTCTTTCTTTTTTTTTTTTTTTAAGATTTATTTACTAAGTTATTTATTATAAGTTCACTGTAGCTGACTTCAGACACACCAGAAGAGGGTGTCAGATGTCATTATGGATGGTTGTGAGCCACCATGTGGTTGCTGGGATTTGAACTCAGGGCCTTTGGAAGAGCAGTCAGTGCCCTTCCCCGCTGAGCCATCTCACCAGCCCAAGCTGTCCTTTTCTTAAAGTCTTTAAAGTCGTAGCTAATTCTAGCATCCATGCCATCCCACATTTGATTTCTATCATATATGCATTGTACTTTGCTCTTCTTTATGTCTAGTGATGTTTGTTTATAATCAGTGGACATTGTGTCCACAAGTCCATATAGACTCTGTATCTTGTTAATGTCCCCTGGAGAGTGTTTTGTGGTTTTAGTTGGTAGGTAAAGTTCTGTCTGGTTGTACCTTACTTGGGTAAGCTTGGTTTGGAGAAGGTTATTGTTTGTTTTTCTGAGACAGGGATCTCACTGTGTAGCCAGGCTTACCTTGAACTCTCAAAGATCTATGTGCTTGTCTCTGATTCCCAAGTGTTGAGATTAAAAGGTGTTGGACACCACTCTCACCTACCTTAATTTTATACATTGTTAATTATATGGGAAGTCAGTGCATCTGCAGCTCCAGTCATATGCAGACACTACTCCTATATTCACAGATGACATGTATGTCTCTCCACTTTTTTGCTATAAGCTGGGTTTTAGTTTTTTGAGGCAGAGGTCCTATATACTGCAAGTCTGTCCTGGAACTCTTGCCTCAGCCGGGATGATAGAGGTGAGCCTACATGTCTGGCTCTAGGCTTGGCTCTAGGCTCCATAGTGTTTCAGGGTTGGAGAGAGGCTCAGTGAGCTCACCAGCGCTCTTAACAGAGACCCAGGTTGGGTCTCCTCACTCGTGTGGCAGGTCTCAACTTTCTGTAACTCCAGTTCCTGGAGACTCCCTTTTCTGGCCTAATCAGGCACTAGGCATGCATGTAGTACACAGATATACATGCAGACTCACCACCGCTCGGGGGGGGGGTGTGTGAATATTAGTGATTTAGGTCTAACTTAACTGTAAGTGTTGTCTTTACTCCTCAAGTATAGCTGCTTACAATGAGTGTTAACAGTATTACCATTTCTTTCTCTGGAAGCTCAGACTTTAGTTCTCTTATCCCTAGGCATTAGTCTTTATTTGGCTTGCATACACATCTTTAACTGCCATGTATTTACTAGTGTAATAAAAGATCTGTCTATTATCTATTTATATATCTTCCTTCCACGTTCCTTGCTTATTTTATCATTACCATCATCATCATTATTGATATACAGATTCTTTATATATTGTTTATAGTTATGTTTTATGTATTCAAAATGTTTTCTCCTATTTAGTGATTTTTTTTTTAAAGATTTATTTATTTATTATATGTAAGTACACTGTAGCTGTCTTCAGACACTCCAGAAGAGGGATTCAGATCTTGTTAAGGATGGTTGTGAGCCACCATGTGGTTGCTGGGATTTGAACTCTGCACCTTTGGAAGAGCAGTCGGGTGCTCTTACCCACTGAGCCATCTCACCAGCCCCCTTAGTGATGTTTATATAAACTTATTTATTCTTTTAATGAGGCTGGAGAGATGACTTAATAGTTGAGAGCACTGGCTGCTCTTCCACAGGACCTAGGTCAATTCCTAAAACCCACATGGCTGCTCACAACTGTCTGTAAATCATGCATGTGGTGCACAGATATATGCAGGAAAAACACCAATACACAGTAAATAAATAAATAAACAACATGTGTGTATAATTTTACAATATACAATTTTAGATTTTTATATAGGCCAATGTGTCTGTTTTCTGTGTGTCTACTTGGATTTTTAATCATGCTTCTATCTTAGTACACCTATTATTTTGTACACCTGTTTAATTTGGTTTCTCTAAAAATAAAGTGTGGGCTAGAGATACAGTTCAGCACTGGCTGCTCTTCTAGAGGTCCTTAGTTCAATTACCAGCAATCACATGGTAGGTAGCTCACAATCATCTGTAATGGGATCTGATGCTCTCTTCTGGTATGTAGGTATACATGCAGATAGAACATTAATATACATTAAACAAATAAATCTTAAAAAAGTTTGTGATTAACAGAGTCCTCCATGATACAGTCAGGCTTCTGCCATTTTTAATGGCAGAATAAATTCTAGTGTAAGTCATCATTTAGGATAAAGGCTTTTAGAGTCTGGTGTTTTTGTGGGCTGTGATGTGTGTGTGTATGTGTGTGTGTTTCCATTATCATTAGTGACAGAAAATATTAATCTTTAGCTGCCAAGGACAAAAGTCAAATGTTTTTAACTAGCAGTTAACTTAGAAATCGTAGATGAAATCATATATGAGCCCTATTTGTAGTAATGCTTATCTAGCAAGACTTTTTCTGTATGCACTCCCATAACTAAAGAAAAGGAAAAACGAGAAACTGTTCTTAATTCTAGACTGCAAAGGAAAACGTGGTTTGCATGTGTGCAGCAAAAAGCTTTGGAAGGTTGGAATTGCACAATGAATGTAGGTTGAGCAATTGCTTAACAAAGCATGGGGGGGTCTCCTTTAAAAAATTTTTTTTATTACACTTATTTATCTGGTGGGGGAAGGGGCTCATGCCATAGCATGATGTGTGGATCAGAGGACAACTTGCAAGAGTCTTTGCCTCCTTCCACCATGTGGATTCGAGGGATCAAACTCAGGTCAGCAGGGTTGATGGTGAGTGGGCTTTACCCTCAAAGCCATCTCCCTGGCCTGGAATGTCTTTTGCTCTTGTGAAATTGGGGAACTCTGATGATGCCAGAATAGGGGGTTTCCTTTTGATTTCTTACATGCCATTTACTTTCACACTTTTTTTCACTGCTTGTCTTTTCATTCTTTTCTTGAAGTCTTCTTGTGGGTTTTTCTTCCTAGACTTTTCTTTAAAGATTCCATGTGCCCACACTTCAGCTTTAACTTGAAATGGGCAGAACACAGTTCCCTCGTGGCCTCACTTTGTGGTGCAGCTGCTTCTTACAAGTGCATACTGGATTGCTTCTGAGTGTTTGAAGCCGGGTTACTAAGCAGCCTGTATTCCCTGATGTTTTAGTACCAGAACTTTGCAGATTTTATAATCAGTGTACTGAGGGGTTTTGCCTGTTTTGCTTTTAATATTGGTCAACACCTCCTGATGAAGATCAGCTGCAGACTTTACTGAAAAGTAAAGTCAAACCTTAAGCTTGAAGTGTGGGTGACAACCAGTAAGATCCAGACAGGACTTGTTTCAGTAAAGGGAAGATTCTTGTTTCTCCCTGGGCTGAGTGTTGCTCCTCACATGTGTGCTTCCTAGGGCTGCTCTGAGTCTCTCCACTTACCTGTGCTGGGGACCCTGGAGTCTGTTCCTCCTCATCTCTGCTCTGTTTCTGAGGAACAGGAGAAGTTGTTGGGACAGGCTGCCAAAAAAGCAGAAGTTAAGTATGTGGATTTCATAGCTGCATACATGAGTGTTTGTGGGGCAGAGAACTTCTAATGAAAAACATTTGTGTTGCATCGAAAACAGAGGGAGGCCTGGTTAGTCTGTCTGCTCTGTCTGTCAGTCTGTTCCCTACCAGCACTAGCACTGGTCTCCTGGGAGCCTCAGGCGATTGTGGTTTCTTCTGCCCTTCCCATCCCCTAATCTTGCCAGAGTTTTTGTGTCCTGATGGCCCCATGTGTATTTTGGAGTGAGTCTACAAGGGAGGTGACTGGTTTTGAAGGTACACAAGCACACATATGGGCATTGGGACCCTCTGTGGGGCTACTCTGAAGAGGGGGAAGGGTCTCCACACACAGTGAGAAAAACGTGCTTGACTATACACACACAGGTTTTGGACCCTGCTTTTACTGCTAGCAAAGCACAAACCAGAAGCAAGCAAGCCTGCTGTTCAGACTTGCCATTTGATTTGTAAGTGCTTGAAAGGGATACACCTGGGTGCCCAAGCTTGCATCTGACAGGCTGATGTCTGTCAGGTTGTTTGGCAGGATCCCCTTTGGGAAATGCAGAAGAGAAAGTGCTAATTTCCCTGAGGATAGTGTCACTCCAAGATATGAAAAGACGTGTAACTTGAGCTTTCCCAACTTGAACCCCCTCCCTTACCACCACCCCCAATTCCTCTGAAATTCACATTTGTTCATCACTGGGTGGGGGTAGGGAGTGAGAACAAGAAAAGCAGCAACTTTGCTCACATTTTTCTCAGTCTCCAAGAAGGTACTTCACCAATGTGGTTTTCACATTTTCAGGGTTTTGGCTGGTGAATAAGATTGAGCAGAAGTGCTCCCTCCTCTGATAACAATACATTCAGATGCAGGATCAGGAGCATATGGATTAAAACCAGACGGCGGATGATTAATACTTTTGCTTATAGAGGTAGACGTGGCAACTTCCTCAATTTAAATGAAAAAGCCCTTTCTCTGCATGTGTATATGAGCAAGTGCTTAGGCTACATACTTGTTGCCTTAAAGGTGTGTGCTGAGTTTCTTAGTTACAGTTTCCAAGTATTTCTCTCTCTCTCTCTCTCTCTCTCTCTCTCTCTCTCTCTCTCTCTCTCTCTCTCTCTCTCTCTCTCTCTCTCTCTCTCTCTCTCTCTTAAAGATTTATTTATTTATTATATGTAAGACACTCCAGAAGAGGGCACCAGATCTTGTTACGGATGGTTGTGAGCCACCATGTGGTTGCTGGGATTTGAACTCTGGACCTTCAGAAGAGCAGTCGGGTGCTCTTACCCACTGAGCCATCTCACCAGCCCTCCTCTCTCTCTTGAAGCACCCAAGACATACTTGAAGGGTTATGCTGAGAGACAAAAGGTGTGGAGATCACCCACAACTGTAGGAGTGGGAATATGTTCTCCATCTTGAGCCACAGCTTTCTCAGCTCTCCAGTACTGATGGCTCTAATCACACATCTTTATACATACTACTTACTTGGTTCCTTTGGTTGTATACCCTCACTGTAAACAGTATATTTTTCTTTCAAACTATTGAATTTGGGCTGCTTATTCCCATCATTTCATAGAATAATGATATACATAACTTTGGTTATATATAGAATCAAGTTTGGTGATGTCTACCTGTAATCCCACCACTTGGGAGGTGGAGGTAGACCAGCTTCTGCTATACAGTGAGTTTAAGACTAGCCTTAATTTTGTGAAACCTTGTTGAACAACAACAAAAGAATCTTTAAAAAAAAAAAAAAACTGTCATTGCAGATACTTTGTTTCACTTCCTAAAAAAACATGGTATTTCTTCAAGTATACATTTAATTATTACTTAGCAGGTGTTTGTTTATTAAACATGTGTGAGATTTGTTTTTCTTAGGTTCTGTACACATTAGCCCATTCGGCCTCTGACTTCCCTGGTGATTTCTGCTTACACGTAACTGTTGTTTGCAGAAGCAGAGACTGCTGCCCAAAAGAAATAGGAGATGAAGGCAGAGGATCAGACTGGGGCTTAATATCTTTTTATCTGCATAGTGGAGGTTGTTTTCTCTCTGTGACAATGAAAATTAAGGAGCATAACATTCCTTTTATTTTAATAGAAAGCTGATTCTGGTTTACTGCTGCCTTTACTCTCAGGGTGTAGCGGTTACACTAGCTATATGTTAGTTAGTGTATATCCTCAGAATGTACACCCTCAGAATGGAGCCACATCCTTAGTTTATCCCTTTTCCCCAGGAACCAAATTGTTAGTCACAGTTGTAGGGTTTTTGTTTTGTTCCCTTTTCTTCCAATTCAGTTATTTTTAATTTTGCATTTTAATTCATGCATTCTTGCATACATATGCATGTTTGTGTGCACAAATGCCATAGTATGAATGTAGAGGTCAAAAGACAACTTCAGGAACTAGTCATTTCTCTCCTTTCACCATGGGTTCTGTGATGGAACTCTGAGGCCCTGAGGCTTGCACATCAAGTACTTTGACCTGCTGAACTGTCTTGCTAGCCCTGATTTATAGTTTGACAAACACCCATGGTTGTGTAACTATCACAACATAAATATAAAGTGTTTTATATCACCCCAAAAATTCCCTCATGCATGCAACCCTGGTCCTTGCATCCTGTCCCCAGGCATTTTTTCTGCTTTTTGTCTTTATTACTCTACCTTTTCTAGACTGTCGTTAAACAAGATCATAACAATATATGGCTTTGAGTCTGGCTTCTTAAATATGATATAATGCATTTGAGATTCATCCAGGTTGCTACCTTTGTCATTAACGCATTCTGTTATTGCCAGTTATTGTATAGATATACCACAGTTTGTTTATCCATTCACCAATTAGTGAATATTTGGGCTGTATGTAGTTTTCAGTCATCATGGGTAGAACAACTGTAAGTATTTATGAGTAGGTTTTAAGTTTTCATTTCTCTTAAATGAATACCTAGCAATGGAACAGGTGGTTAATGTAAATGCTCAACTTTTTTCCAAAGTGGCTGTACTATTCTATAACCATATCTCCATATATATGCAGTGTGGTTCTGTGTCATTATCAGGACTTGGCACCATCAGGTTATTTGGAGGGTTTTGTTGTTTTGTTGTTGTTTTGTTTTTCTTCAAATCATTGTGATAGGTATCTCACACATGGTTTTAATTTGCACTTTTCTCATGGCTAAGGATATTGAGCATTGTTTCATGTGTTTATTTGCTGCTTGTATGTCTTCTTTGCTGAATTGTCTGATTACATCTTTTGCCTGTTCTTTAAATAGATTGTTGGTGGTTTGTCTTAGTGGCACACAACTGTAACATCAATACTTGGGAGACACAGGCAGGAAGATGAGGAGTTCAAGGTGGTTGATTTGTTTACTAAGTCTGTTTTGAGGGATGATCTAATGTAGCTAAGGCTGGCCTGGAACTTACAGTGTAGCCAAGGTTGACCTTGAATTTCTGATCCTTTTGCTTCTACTTCCCAAGTGCTAGAACTAAAGTCATGTGCTACAGTGTCTGGTGTATGCAGTACTGGGGATCTAATCCAGAGTTCCCTGTATGCTAAGCAAGTGTTACAAACCCAGCCCTCTTGCTAAGATGTAAAGATTCTTCATATGTTTTAGATAAAGGTCTTTCGTCAAATAAATATGTATTGTAAATATTATCTCACACTCTGGTATGTCCTTTACTTCAGAGATTGTTCAGACTGACTCAGTCTTGAGACATGGAGGTAGAGGAACATAAGGAGATTGAGACCTTAGTCAGCAGATGTGTGCAAGCAAAAGAGTTTACAACTTTTAGAGTTGCAATTTTAGGGGAGAAGGGAGGTTGAGATTGAGTTGTACAAACCAGACCCCTGAAGCTTTCTTCAACCATTCCCTAGTTCCTGCCCCTACTTCTGATGTTGATTCTGGACTCTTAACTGAGTTCAGCTTGGCTCTGTTGCCATCAACTCCAGTCCCACTGAGGCCTTAGCAGTTCTAGAAAACAGAATGAATGGGTAGGCTACTTGTTTGAGTATGTCCCAGAATGAAGTTGTTTGTGGTAGTCATCACTCCTAAGCCCTAAAGTGACACTTCCAAGGTCTTGCTTTGTGGGGAGGAAACAAGCATCAGCTGAGCTTAGTGAGGACACTGCCACATGGGCTTTGTATGAGAACAAATGGCAGTACTAGAAGGCCCCTGAGGCAGCTGAGTTCAGTTCTCAGAATATACATTAAATGTGGATGCAATATTTACCAGAGATTCTTTCATGTTCCTTGAAAGTCTTTCCACAGAGCAACCCATTTAGGTTTGGCATAGAAAACATATTCTGCTCATAGAACAAAAGTGAAGGGAAGATGCTATGTGGAATTTTGTTGCTTTTTTGTTTGTCCAGGCTGGTTTCAACTTATTATCCTCTCACCTTATAGCTTCCTGAGGGTTACAGGTGTGAATCCTGTCACTTTTGAATTGCTGGTCCCTGTTGACAAATTTTACTCACACAGCATTTGCCTCTGACTAGACATTAGCAGAATACCTTCCCCTCTTTGTGTATGAAGTGGATCACTGACACAGCCTGCTTAAGTACCCAGGGGACTGTTCCCTTCTCCAGGATCATGTTGTTTGGTCAAGGTTGTCTGGCCTCTGACTTAAGTAGAAATGATGTACACAGAGAAGAATTTCTGACCCTTCACTAATCTGAGTTATTTAGAATGCCTTTTAGTAAACAAGGCATCCGCTTCTGGTCTGCTCTGAGCTTTCTTTTTCTTCTTTTGAAGGTACAGTTTTCTCTTTTTACTAAGTTTACTGAAGAAAACTGCAATGTGGAGTGATCACCTTGTTTTAAAAAAACATAGGGTTAAAAACAAATTGTACAGTAAATCTGCAAGTGTGAAATCTGAGGGAAACGATCCCATCTGGAACACCCTACCAGGGGTACCCTGGCTGGGTTGTGGAGCAGCGCAGATTGAGGAGGGAAGAAACAAAACCTGTAGTCTTGAAAGATGACAGGCTCATTAATTGATGTCCATTTCAGCTGTGCTGTGCCAGCTTATGTTGGCTCCACTCCAGCGTTCCTGTAATTTGGGAGCCAGGTGTGAAGCATTTTTGTTCCATCTTGTTCCCAAGCATCTACAGAAGCCTTACACATCTCACTTGAGGGAGAAGCCCTCTGGAGGAAACAAATGTTCAGGTAAAGGTGGAAGGCAAGTTTCATAGCTGGGTTATAGATATTTTAAAAAAACAAAACAAAACAAAAAAAAAAACTTCTACACTCGAGTGAGATCTGGGCTTGAGAGTTGAGGGAAAAGGTATTAAATGGCTTCAAAATAACTATCCTAATCAGACCAATCATTTTGAATCTTTTTAAAGGCAGGTGTGCATGTGTGTGTGTACACATGCATGTGTGCGTGCTCTGATTCTGTGCCACATGTGTGGGGTTACCCATAGACACCAGCAGAGGGCATCAGATCCCTTGGAGTTAGAGTTAGATGCAGTTGTGAACCTCCTGACATGAAGCTGGAAATTGAACTTGGGTCCTCTGAAAAAAGCGGTACATATTCTTAACCACTCAGCCGTCTCTCCAGCTTCCCTTACTCCCTTTTTTTTTTTTTTTTTTTTTTTGGTTTGGTTTGGTTTTTCAAGACAGGGTTTCTCTGTATAGCCCTGGCTGTCCTGGAACTCACTTGGTAGACCAGGCTGGCCTTGAACTCAGAAATCCGCCTGCCTCTGCCTCCCGAGTGCTGGGATTAAAGGCCTGCGCCACCAGGCCCGGCTACCCCTTTTTTTATTTTTTAAAACATGTCTTACTAGACATACAGGAAAACATCTTTCATATTTGCCTTTGTCTGATTCAGGGAGCAGCAATATAAAGAATGACTGAAAATAGCCATCAGAATTGTAGGTAATATAAGCAGCTGAGCCCTGTCTGCAGTTTTTCTTTATGGGGGGGGGGACTTTTTTCTTTTTTCCTTTTCCTTCCTTTCTTCCTTCCCTCCCTCCCTTCTCCCCATTACCCCCCCACACACACACACACACACTCACTTCTCTTCTTTTCCCTCTTCCCTGTGTATGTGCATGTGTGCATGCCCGAACTCATGCATGCATGCAAAGGCCAGAAGTCAACTAGTGTGCTGTTCACCTTATTGTTTGAGTTCTCATCTGGGACCTGGGACTGGCTGGCCAACAAGCTCCAGGGCATCTCTCTGCCTCCCCAGTGCTGAGATTGAGAACACTTGCCATGTGAATGTTGGGATTAAACTCTGGTCCTGATGATTGTGTGGCAATCTCTTTACAAACTGATCCATCTCTCTGTTTTTGTCTTTTTGGTTTTTTGTTTGTTTTTAGTTTTTGTTTTTATTGATATCAGTGAACACAGTAGAAATCATCAAGCAGTATGCATCCAACATTTTGATATTAGACCCTTAGTACAGTAGTAGGCCAAAGAAGACATTCCTCCCACAATCCAATCTATATCATTCCTAGTCTTCAAATTGAATTGAATATTAAAGAATATGGAGTTCATGTTAGATGAGGTAACATACACTTTTAGTCCCAGCATTCAGGAGGCAGAAGCATGTGGATCTCTGTGAGTTCAAGGCAGTCTGGTCTATATGAATTCCACATTGAGACTTTGTCTCAAAACAAAAACCAGGCAGTTCTGCCATTGGAGACCAAGCCTGCCTGGGTCATCTCTGAGAACATTAAAAGCCAGTTAGGCTTCGATGTCTTAACACTGGCTTACATTTTTATATAAGGCCATTTCTAATCTTCCAAAAGAGCTCTGTTTCCTGCTGCATTCCTATACACTGACAACTGAAGGAGCCCCTTATGGTTCCTCCCTTTTTTTTTTTTTTTTTTTTTTTTTTTTTTTATTTATTTATTTATTATATGTAAGTACACTTCAGACACTCCAGAAGAGGGAGTCAGATCTTGTTACGGATGGTTATGAGCCACCATGTGGTTGCTGGGATTTGAACTCCGGACCTTTAGAAGAGCAGTCGGGTGCTCTTACCCACTGAGCCATCTCACCAGCCCATGGTTCCTCCCTTTAACTCTGGGTCTTATGCAAACAGAGCTGACCTTTGACATTGAGAATCAGACAACATTATCCAGGAGAACCCACAAGCCTGTTTCCCAGGCTTCAGATGTTCTAGACTCATGAGGAAGCCCATGTTCATTGATGGCTTGCTTGGTTGGTTTGTTTATTTGTTTTAAATCAATACTGGAAGCTGTGAAATGCCTGTACCAGACAGTTCAAGAGGCTAAGGAGCTAAAATGAAAGTTTTCCTGTAATTATTCTAATTCTTTGTTTATTGCTTAGTTGGGTTTTTGTTTGTTTGTTTGTCTCACTATGTAGCCTTGGCTAGCCTGGAACTCTCTATGTAGACCAGGCCAGCCTTCAAGAACTCATAGAGATCTTCTTGCCTCTGCATCCCGAGTGCTGGGATTAAGTATATATGTCACCACATCTGGTTAGTCTAGTTCTTCAAAGTATGCCCATCTTGTTTTATTTATTTGTGGTAAAACGTATATAACATTAAATGTAGCATTTTAACCATTTTTAAAATCCGAGGTTCTGCAGCATTAAGTACGTTCACATTGTTGGACATTATCGCCATCATCCATCTCCAGGACCTTTTCATCTTTCCCATTTGCATCTCTGTACCTATTCCTCATTCCCTCAACTCCGTGCCCTTGGAAACTACCCTTCTATATTTTTTCTCTCCTTAAATTTTACTATGCTCTGAACTCTAGGTTTCTCTTTTTGTGACTGGCTTATTCCAGTTAGTATGTTTTCACGATTAATCCTCATTGTGGAATATGTAAGAATTTCCTAACCATTTTAAAGACCGAATTACTTCATTATAGGTATGTACCACACTGTTTAGCTGTTCACCTGTTGGCCAACACAGGGTAGATAGATTTATTTGTTTGTTTGTTTTATGTGTTCTACCTGTGTTTATGTATGTGTACCACATATGTACCTGGTGCTTATGGAGGTCAAAAGAGAGCATTGGATACCCTGGAACTGGAGTTAAGGATGGTTGTGAGCCATTAGGTAGGTTCATATGGTTTTTATGTGCTTCCTATAAATCAAGCAGGGCCTAGCATATGTTAAATTAATGCTTTCCTACCGAGCTATATCTCTAGCCCTTGTTTAATATATCTGAGGCTAGAGAGATGGCTAAGCAGTCAGGAGCAATTTCTTCTCTTGCAGAGAACCATTTGTTCCCAGCATCCATATACGGCAGCTTACAACCACCTGTAAGCCCAGCTCTAGAGAACCTGACACCAGCATACTCATGCATATAAACACGCACATAGATACATAATTTAAAATAAAATAAATCTTTCTCATTTGATTGGCCTTGAATTATCTGAACCTTTTCCCCCTCTGAAGTAAAGTGCAAATATGACTTTCAATCAACCCTTGCTATAGGCAACTTGTGTGGCTTCAGGCAATTTATATAGCCTCTCTGGACTCTTTTTTTTTTTTTTTCAATAAAACAAGAAAAGTTATAGTGGTCCTACCCAACTCAAATAGCTCTCTGTACGGATAAAAGAAGTTCAGGCTTGTGAAAATACCTTGTAAACATTTATGAAAATGCTATATAGATAATATCCTTCTGGCCCTTTAAGTCCACTGTTACTAGAACACCTTATGGGAGCTGAAGCAAGCTCTCTTCAGTAGGTGAGGAGAGCAGAGCACAGCTGATGTGCTTCTTCCTATCTCTTCATCACCCAGTGCAGAGTTGTCTCCCCTGAGCTCAGGCGATAGAGTTTTCCCCTGCGGTATGATCACAAAGTCAGAGCGGCTTTGGTTAGAGGTGTAGATAGCATGGACTTGGACATGAAGTGAGTATTTTATACCATTTTCATGCTTTTCACACACTTCACCAGGTTTCATAGACATGTAACTTTGTTGATTTGGAACTATGTGCTTCCACACACATTGTTTTTCTTAGTTATATATTCTGGACTCATTTATACTACTGTTTCTTTGCATCAAAAATATATATAGGGAGGGAGAGAGGATATAAATGACTAAAAGACATGAAACACAGTAAAGATTTGGATGAGCATCATTTACCTCAGGAACAGATGCAGAAAGTTAGCATCTATACTGATCCAAATTTAAGATGAGTCTCCCCTCCATATAACTCACAGTATCCACATAGATGCCTCGTTGAGCTGAGAATGGATAGCAAGGAATGAGACTTCCTTCATGTAGCTGCTGGTCCAAAGTATTTATCTACATTTTTCTTTGGAAAATTTTGGAGGAAAATGGGGGCTTCATTAAGACTTTATCATGGAGATTTCATTTCTTTCTTATATCAAACAATGGGCTAATGGGTTTGGTTTTGGGTTTGCTTGGGGTTTTATGGGGGGGTTGCTTGTTTGTTTTGCTTTTGGCATTTTGAGGCAGTCTCATGCAGCCCGGCTGACCTTTTATAAACTGATGATTGCTTTGGACTCTTAATCCTCCTGAATCTGCTTAACAAGGACTTGGATTGCCAGCATGTACCACCATGCCTGGCTAAGCAATGTTCTCAATGCAGTTTTGTTTCCCAAATTATCTATGTGTGCATGGCCTATTTTTGGAACTAGAGGAGTGCTCTTAGTTAAATTCAAGTGCTGCCACCAAAAGAGAAAATAGGTATCTCCTTTGCATTTTATTTATTTAAACATAAATTTAAATGTTTTATGCATTATTTGTGTGAGGGTGAGGTACACATTGGAGGTCAGAGGCTAGCCTTCAGGGGTCAGTTCTGAAGTGACCTGTGACCTTGCACAGTTCTCTGTCTCTGCCTCCCAGCCCACAGCACAGCTGGGGCATAGCACCAGAGCTCAGCTGGCCCAGTCCATCCCACCCCCTACATACATCATAGTTCCTTGGCTCTTCTGAGTTACTTTCAAGTGGAATACTGATTTTTGTAGAATTTCAAAGGTCTTTGTAATTTTTTTTCCTTTTATTTTGACTTTCTGAATTTTCCTAAAAGCTTATTTAAGGAAACACACAATGCAAACCCTCTAGTTTTCTTGGCTTATGAGCATTTTCAGTGATGGTGATGATAGTAGTGCTAGTAATAATAATAGCCACGATGAGATTATATCTTCACTATGTTCTGCCTTCCATCTTAAACACCTTGATGATTTTTTTTTTCTGCTTTTCTGGTTTGTTTTGAGACAAGAGCTTACCATGTAACCTAAACTGGTATTGAACTCCTGAACCTCTTTCCTGCCGTAGCCTCCTGTATTCTAGGATTGCAAGCTTGTGCCACAGAGGCTCAGCTTCCTTTTTATTTCCTGTCAGTGATGGTGGGACCTCGAAACCCCAAGTATACAAGTGGGCTCTGCTACTGAGCTGTATGTGCCCTTAGCCCCAGATTGTTTCCTTTTGCCTGGGAAGATGTGACATCATTATCTCCATTTATGGAGTGAGGAAACTGAAGCTTATAAAGGGACCTGGGCAAGTTACACCTCTACTGAGGAGCCTTTTCATTACCGTTTGGTTAGGTTTGCGTTGGGGGAGTTGTTTTGTTTTTTGAGACAGAGCCTTACTTGTAACCCTGCTTGTCCTAGAAATTACTACATAGACCAGGCTGGCCTTGAATTCACAGAGATCTACTCACATCTGCCTCTGAGTGCTAAGATTATAAGTGTATGCC
>NC_034603.1:42826018-42854356 GCF_900095145.1 Mus pahari
ACTCCAGAAGAGGGAGTCAGATCTTTTAAGGATGGTTGTGAGCCACCATGTGGTTGCTGGGATTTGAACTCTGCACCTTTGGAAGAGCAGTCAGGTGCTCTTACCCGCTGAGCCATCTCACCAGCACCATTCCTCCACTTTTATGTGAGGAGTTTAAGATACAAAATGCTTAATGATGTCTTTTGCCTTTGTTTACTATGGTAGGATACTTTGGTTGGTTGGTTGGTTAGTTGGTTGGTTTGATGTGTTTTTAAATATTTTTATTATTAATAAAAATGTATGTATGTGTATATGTGCATGTGCCCAAAGTTAGGATCATCCTTTGGATGCTCAAGTTACAAGCAGTTGTAAGCTGCCTGATGTGGGTGCTGGGAGTTGAACTTTGGTCCTCTGTAAGAACAGTACATGTTCTTAACCACTGAGCCATCTCTCTCTAGCCCCATAGGATACTTTGAAGGATTGTCTTTATTGACACAGCCAAAGTATTGACTATAATGTCATGCTTCCTGAGCTGGCTTAATAAGAGATTACAGATCCTATTTTGTTTTCTTAAGACAAAAGTGGACTTGTAATTTACTGTTAGTCCAAGCTGGGCTTGAACTGGTGCTGATCCCACAAACTAAATGAAAGGAGGTTCTTAGATGTTTCTGAGTGCCCAAGCAAGCTGGTCCTGGCCCTGGTAATTTCTATCAATTACTGAAAATCTGGCACTTTCACTTTAAAAGCTTTATAGGGGTAAGAACAGGTGACAAGACATGGAGCCATCTAAGGAGGACGCACATGTTAGTCTACTCACAGCTCGTCCTAGGTCCTCACTGTGGGGACAAAGGGGTAAACCTTACAGGGAGAGTTAGTGACCATGAGCCAGCCTTAAATGAGTTCTGAGTCTCAACACTGCCTTTGTACTCTGAAAAGACTTCAACACATAGTTTAAGGTGACCTCTAGCTAGTATCTCAGACTGGCAAAAGAAAAAAAGTTTTCGCTATTGGAAATAGAACTTCATATCAGGCTACAAAGAATTTTCATAAAAGACTAGAAGTCAACCCATACTCTCTAATATGCTGAGAGAACTTAACCTGTCATTCCCAGCAAATCTATCCTTTAGAGCAAAGGTAGCAAGAAAAACACAAACCCCGTGTCTACACAGACTTAGACATAAACATTGATGCTCATCGTTTTCATTGTCGTTTCATTGTGATTTGTGTGTGTGCATGTGGGCCTTGTGGGAGTCAGAGGACAGTTTAAAGCATTTTTCCTCTTTCCGCCTAGTTCTGAGGCGGGGTCTTTTTTGTCTCTCCCATACTTTGTACTTGAGGCTAGCTAGCCCAAGAACTTCCAGGGTGACTTTCCTATCTCTACATCCCATCTCCCATAAGGGTGCTGAGATTACAGATGTGCACTGCTGGGGCTGCATCCAGACTCCAGAGATCAAACTCAGGTTGTCAAGCTTGCAGAGTAAGAACTTTTACCTACTGAGCATCTCACCTGTCCCTACTCTTAGATTTTATTATCACATTTATTTATTCAGTGTATATGAGTGTGGAGGTCAGAGGAGAGTTTTGTGGAGTTTTCTCTACGGCCATCCACAGGTTTCAGTGGTTAAACCAAGGTCATCAGCAGGCTTGGCAGCAAGCAGTCTGATTTCCTGAGCCATCTTGAGGACCTTTGTTTATTTTTTAACCTTTAAAAAATTACATGTATTAATTTTTGTATACAGTTGTAAGTGTGCATGCTACAATGTATGTATAAGGTCTGAGAATAACTTCAAAGTGTCAGTTCTCAACTTCCACCATATTGAGGTATAATTTGCAGCCCTTTGCCTAGTGGTCATGGAGCACATCTTTAATCCCAGCACTCAGGAGCCAGAGGCAGGTAGATCTCTGTCAGTTTGAAAATAGCCCAGGCTACACAGAGAAACCCGGTCTTAAAAGAAAACAAAACAAAACAGGGTTGGAGAGTTGGCTCCGCAAGTAAGAGCACTGGGTGTTCTTCCAGTCCTGAGTTCAAATCCCAGCACCCACATGGTGGCTCACAACCATCTGTAATGGGATCCGACGCCCTCTTCTGGTGTGTCTGAAGACAGCAATAGTGCACTAATATAGATAAAATAAATCTTTTTTAAAAAAATCATACTTTCGGGCTGGTGAGATGGCTCAGTGGGTAAGAGCACCCGACTGCTCTTCCAAAGGTCCAGAGTTCAAATCCCAGCAACCACATGGTGGCTCATAACCATCCCTAACAAGATCTGATGCCCTCTTCTGGAGTGTCTGAAGACAGCTACAGTGTACTTACATATAATAAATAAATAAATCTTTTTTTTAAAAAAAGCATTCTAAGTCAAATATTTTTAAAAAATCATACTTTCAAATTATACAGTTCAATCATTTTTGTATATTCATGGAGTATTACAACTATCACTATCTAATTTCATTGTTTTTTGTCTTTTTAATCACTTCAAAGAAAATATATTCATCATTACTTCCCTGTCTCTTCTAACCACTGATTTGCTTTCATTTTCCAGAACCTTGCCTAGTCTGGATTGCTCACTTGTTTTCTCTCTGTTCCGTGCACCACACACACAGAGAGAGGGGGGAGGGGAGGAGAGTGCCCCAGCTTTCTTTCTCTCTCCTTTCTGAATAGGTCTCATGTAACCCATGCTTGCTTCAAACTCTCAGTGTAGCACAGGATGATCTTCAGCTTCTGATCCCTTTGCATCTATCTCCCAGGATTGAAGGCATATGCTACTGTACCTAGTTTATGCAGTGCTGGGGATTAAACTGAGGGCTTCATGTATTCCTAGGTAGGCAGTCTACCAATTGACCACAAACCCCAGCCTTCCTCTGAACATTTCATGTGTCAGGAATTGGTCTGCTTTCCTTCACTGTGATGCTTTCAAGGTTCATGTTTCAAGGTGTATCAAAATTCTTTTCTTCTCTATGGTTGAATAATCCATGATATGGAAATTCAATGCCCTATTTGTTCATTAGTTCATGGACATTTGAGTTATTTTTACTTTTTGACTATTACTAATAATATTGCTATGAACATTTAATTACAAATTTTTGTATAGACATATTTTCATTTTTCTTGGGTACATACCTAAAAGTGAAATTGTTTGGTCATATGAAAACTTTGTGTTTAACTTCCAAACTAGACTGTTCCCCAAAGCCATTGTGAAATGTCATACTCTGATTAGCAACAACTATGTAGGATACATTTTTCCTGTCTTCACCAACACTTGTTAGCATTTACCTTTTTGATTGTAGCTATCCTTGTACAAGTGATGTGGTGTCTCATTGTATGTGAGGGTTTTTTTTTAATAAGAGGTCTGTTTTTTACGCATATTCTGACTACATCTATGTCTGTATACCACATTATATGTAGCCCTTGTGGACCTGATGCTGGAGTTACAGGTGGTTATAAGCTGCCCTGTGCATGCTGGGAACTAATCCTGGATCCTCAGCAAATAGCAAGTGCTCTTAACCACGTGTGCCATCTCTACAGCCCTTCGTTGTTTTTATGTTATTTATTTCACCTGCAGTGCATGTCTGTGCACCACATGAATGACAGAGTCTCTCTATGAAGTTCTGGCTGTGCTGGAACTTGATATATAGAACAAGCTAACTCACAGACATCTATCCTACCTCTGTTTCCCCACTGCAGGGATTTAAGATGTGCACCACCATGCCAAGCCCCTTACTAACTTTTTTTTAAATATCTTTATTAGAGAACTGTCTCTTCATTATAGTTACTTAAGTTTCTTATTACTATGATATATATGATATATATAATGGTTATCTATATATAGTATGTTATTTACATATACATATATGGTTTATTATGACATTTGCATACATGTATACAGTAACCCTGATCATCTTCACCCTGTTACCTTTTCTTTTTCTTTTCCTTTCTTTTTTTTTTTTTTTTAAAGATTTATATATCTATTATATGTAAGTACACTGTAGCTGTCTTCAGACACCCCAGAAGAGGGCATCAGATCTCATTACGGATGGTTGTGAGCCACCATGTGGTTGCTGGGATTTGAACTCAGGACCTTCTGAAGAGCAGTCAGTTCTCTTAACTGCTGAGCCATATCTCTAGCCCCTGTTACCCTTTCTTGTTCCTTCCTGTTCATGCTGATCCTCTTTCTCTTTCCAGTTTGTCACATTTTACTTTTCATATTTGAGGTGGGGGGTGTTGTTTTGTTTTCTGAGACAGGTCTCATCCCTGGCTGACCTGGAACTCTCTTTGTAGACCAAGCTGGCCTGAAACATAAGAGCTGGATTTAAAGTATGTGCCATCACATGTGGCATCATGTTCTGGCAAGGTCATTGTTATTTTGTTTTATTTTGTTGTTTTGGTTTTTTTAAATGATACAATGAATTTGATTGGGGTTGCTCATTGGAGAACAAATGAGACATTATGTGCAGGAACATGGGCACCTTAACCTCTGAGGAAAACACATCTCACCCCTTCCTCCTCCTCCTCTTCCTCCCCCTTCTTCTCATTCTCTGCTTCTCCTGCTTCTCCTCCTTTTCTTTCCCTTCTTCCTCCTTTTGTTCTCCTTCTCTTTCTGCCTTCTCCTGTTCCTCTTCCTTCTCCTCCTACTCTTCCTCCTCCTCTTTTTCTCCTCCTCCTTTTCCTCTTCTACCTCTTCATCCCTTCTCCCTTCTCCTTTCCTCCTTTTTTGAGACAAGTGTCTCTATTGTGTTCCCATGGGTGTCTTAGAGCATTGCTCTATAGACCAGGCTAGCCCCAAACTCACAGAGGATCCTCTTTCCTCTGCCTCCTGAGTGCTAGGATTAAAGGTGTGAGCCATCTTAGCATGTGCTCACATAGCTTCTTGACCAGTCCTGTAAAGCAGAACTTTCTGTGGCAATGGAATTGTTCTATTCCTACATCATCCCACATAGCAGCCATTAATAATCTGTAACACTGAATACTAGAAATATGGCTAATACAACAGAGAAACAAAAACAATTTCTAATATTGCCATTCTAGATAATTCTCTTAGCCTGATTCCCATCTTCTCTGTATCTCTATTTTTCATAGTATGCCACCAGTACCATCAGGGTCAGCTACCTGTGAAAACCTGTTCTGTTTTAGACTCTGTCACACCCCTATGAATCAGAAAATTTTGGGCTCATAACCCAGCAGTCTTGTTTGACAAACTTATCTGTTGATTCCCATGTCCTGACACTTGAAAGTCAGTTCTTAGTCTTCAAGCCTTCTGCTAAAAGTCACACTCAAGCATGAAATAATATGATGAGTTTTACCTGAAGTCATTTGCTAACATACTAACTGCATATTTTAAAACAACAACAGTATAATTATAGAGGACTTTCAAAAATACAGTGCCAGGACCAGTGAGATGATGTAGCAGGTAAAGGCGGCACTTACCAACAAGCTTTAGGACATGAATTTGATCACCAGGACCCACGTGATTGAATTAAAGAACCTTCTCATACAAGTTGTCCCCATCTCCTTGGATGTTTGGCACATATGCATACACACTCAGATAGATGATTGATTGATTGGTGATAGATTAGATAGATAGATAGATAGATAGATAGATAGATACATAGGTACATAGATACATAGATACATAGACAGATGAGAGATACACATATATACACAGATGATAGATAGATAGATAGATAGATAGATAGATAGATAGATAGATAGATAGATAGATAGATAGACATACAGATGAAAGAGATAAGCAAACAGATTCGAAATAGACAAATAGACGATAGATAGATAGATAGATAGATAGATAGATAGATAGATAGATAGACAGACAGACAGACAACTATAGTTAAAAAACACAATGATGGGGCTGGAGAGATGGCTCAGAGGTTAAGAACGCTGATTGCTCTACCTGAGGTCCTGAGTTCAATTCCCAGCAACCACATGGTAGCTCATAACCATCTGTAATGGGATCTGATGTCCTCTTCTGGTATAGCTAAAGACAGCAACAGTGACAGTGTACTCACATATGTAAAATAAATAAATCTTTAAAAAAAAAAAAAAAACCAACACAGTGATGGGAACTATTCCACTAAATGTCAGGCATAGCCCTACAGTGTTTGAATTAGAACCTAGTAACCTAGTGTTTGATGCCCACTGTGGTATACTTCAGGATGTTTGTGAAATAAGCTGCACTGGCTTTTTTTATTGATTGGTTTGCTTGCTGGTTTCGTATCTCCCAGAAAAGAAAAATCTGCTTCTTTGGCATGTGTTTCACCCTTTCCTTTTTTGAGGAGGAGGTACCCTACCTTTTCTTTCACTACCTCATTTTACTAGGGTGCATCTTTCATCACACTCAACGAGTACCTTGAAAATACTTCCTCCTTTTTAGGGTTTAGCAGACTTCACATGTGTAGCTATCTTCTTTTAGTATGATCTTTGTCTTCTTCTGCTTGAAACCTAGAAGAGAAGTTGGCTTGCTGTCTCACTGGCCCTGCGCCAGATGTCATAACTTCAGGCAGTGCCACGCTGCATATCTCCAGCAGTTTGAAATGGAGAACAGAGTTAGAGATAAGATCAGCAGCTTTAGGTGATGGCATTGTTTCAAATAAACCATGCATGACCCAAAGCTTCCACTTCAAATGGGGAATGAAATTGCTTCATCCTTTGACAGCTTGCTCCATGAAAGAAATTTATCTTCACTTAATTGCTTTAGATCCCAGAAGGCTACATAGAGTAATTTCTAGGAGATAATTATATCAAATTTTAAAAATATGTGTCTGTGGACGTGAATATGCAACTGCCATGGAGAGGCTGGAGGGTACCAAAGGTCTTACTGAACTTGCTCATAGGCTTCCGTTCTCATTCTGGGAATCCCCTTGAGTCCTAGACCACTTACTCTCAGAATTTGATGGGCCAGTGTTACAGCCCTGTGTGGCTAGGGTTAAAGCATCTGGTCTACTACTCTTGTAGTATGGTAGCATTTTGCTCAGACTCCTAAGTAGGCAGGGGTGAAGCTGCTGGCTGGCTGGCTTCCGGCTGCATGTCTTCATCTAGTCTGGCTGGGCACAGTTTGCCTGTACTGTGGGCCAGAGCCACTGGGGGTTCCAGTCAGTGGCAGCTGAAAACCAGCAAACTTGTTGATTTTAAAACATGACTATTTAGATGTCAGGGATAAACTTCCTGTAGATGGGAACAAGCTCCCTAATCTAGGCATGTCTGACTTTCTAGTTCTTGTCTCCTTGGCCTTTATATTTAAAACATCTAAGCTTCCATTCTGTTTTTATTCATCTCAGCCACTGCCAGCCTTTCCTTGTCTTAGTCTCTTCTGAAATTCCATCTTTTTTATTCTGTATCTCCATTTACCTGTTATGTCCCAAGATCTTTATAAGAGTGAACAGAGAGCTCCCTGAGACTTGGAATTGACATCCTGAGTGTCTGGTGTTGCAGGTTGTTCATCAGGCATGTGAGTGAGAAACTGTGAGGTGCAGCTGAGTGACATGATTTACAGACATTCCAAAAGAAAGACACTGGAGAGCTGACTTAGGGACAAGGGACTTTTGTATTCTCCGTAAAAATCAGTGAATACCTAAGGCACTGTGTAGTGGGACTGTACCAAAATTCATCACTGTGTTCAGATACCAGCAGAGATTCTGTAAAGCTTAAGACTTACATTTTCTACTAGAGTCTATCTGAATCGAATCCTTGGAATTTTAAACTCACAGGGGTCATTTTTTAAGGTGTTCTTTAGCCCTTCCTTTTCAATCAGGGTTGGTCACAGGCCATGGCACAGTCAGAGGACAGAGAGTGTTGCCTTTTCTTTCAAACTCTTACCCAATAAACTCAACAGCTGTACTGAGTAAGTCTATTTGTATTTGAAGAGGTCATACTAATGTATCTTTGAGGGAAATGTGCAGCAAGTGCTGTCACATCATTTTTTGGAGTCACATCATTTGAAGGAATCACATGTTTGCTCCCAAGAACACCTAAAAGATAGTCTAGAGAGCAGTCAGGTCAGGGTATTTATCCTTTGAGCAAGAAAATATTTCTGTTCTCACCACTTCTGTGACTTCATCTGAAGTAGTTTTTAATCTTGCCCACCAATCTGTCAGTCTGAGAGTAGAAAACTAAAAGAAGTTGCCCAACCAAGAATTGTAGCATATCCCAGTAATTCCAGTACTTGGGATGTGGAAGCAAGATCATCAGTTCAAGGCCAGCCTCAAAGCTTTATGAGATCCTGTCTTAAAAAGTCAGAGTGCTGGGGATGGTGTTTAATGTGTGTTAAATACACAGATTCTAATTCAGTGTCCGGGGTTGTCCAGCATATGAAACTGAGCCACTAGTGAGAGATGTCCATCTTGTGTACTTCCTGAGATTTGGCTGAGAAGTAACAGCTCTTTCCTAGGATGCAAATTACCTTCATCATAAGTCTAACTTACCTTGTTAATGGGGAGCTTATTTTATTGGTGTGTGTGTGTGTGTGTGAGAGAGAGAGAGAGAGAGAGAGAGACAGAGAGAGAGAGAGAGAGAGAGACCGAGAGACACACAGAGAGAGAGACAGGTCTCACACAGAGCCCAAAACTTAAGATCCTCCTGTGTCAGTCTTCTAACTGCTGGAATTGCAGGTGTATATGAGCACCCTAGACTGGGTTGCTTACTTAAACAGCCTTATTTTCTATGCCCTGAAGCTCCCATGATCACTTAGCATAATTTAAGCCATTTCTTTTAGATTTGATCTCCCAGAAATAGAACAAAATTCCTTTCTTATTTAATTAAAAAGACTAATAAAATTTGTATTGGATACATAGTACTTTATCAAGAAGGATAACATTGCGTTATCCTTTATATGGTGTTCAGCTGTAAAGTAATCCTAGCATATGGAAGGTAGGATGATCCTCAGTTACACAGCAAATTTGTGAGCAGCCAAAAATGGTGCTGGACTTTTCAAGAATTAAGTGACTTTTTAAAATGCATTTTTCAGTATGGTCCATAAATCCTGTTATACTGATGCTTGCTTAGAGTAGTGTTGATCATACGTGTCTGTTCCTCTGGAAAGAAATACATCAGATTCTAAACAAGGAAAATAAATTTCAAGGACTTAGAGTCATATCAGGAATAGGCAAGAAAGAAGCAGTTTGGCTTACAATATTTCAAAGAAGAGATACCTAAGAATGAAGACATACATATAATTTCCTTCTCTTTCTTAATGCTTTCTCTGTTGCTGACTGTGAGTAACCAATAATAATCACTAACCAATTTTGTTTGTTTAAAATTAATTATTCTGGGAATGTAGTACAATGGTACAACACTTGCCTAACAAGCATAAAGTCAGCTGGTCTTTGATTCCAGCATTTGTGAGGCAAAGGCAGGTGGATCTCTGTGAGTTCAAAGCCAGCCTAATCTACAGAGTGAGACTTGTCCCCTGCCTCCCCAAAAAAGCTTAGGTCCTGAGTTCCATCCCCAGCACCACTAGAAAACAACAAAAGTCAAGTGAAATTTAAAATTCTTTAATCATAGTAGCCACATTTCAAGTGGTCAATCACCTCATGAGTTGAAGGCCTATGTTGTCAAGCTTAGGTATTGAAAATGTCCCTCCTTGCCAGTTCTCTTAGGACATCTCTACTTTGTGAACCAAGTCAAGGTGTTGACTTGTTTATTAAGAGTAGGGACTGAGGGAAGTACAAGAGAAAGTTTCAGAAAGGAGCCTGCAAGATGGCTGGGCAGGTGCTTGTTGGTAAACGTGAAAACATGATTTTGATTTCTGAAAAGAGAACCAACTCTTGCAAATTATCTTTTGACTTGTAGTTGGGGTTCATGGTATATATAAATGTGTGTTTGTGCATGTGCATGCGTGCTTGTGTCTGAGTGTCAGTGTCTGTGTTACATCTTGTCCAGGCTTCTTGCTTGTCTACCCTGGGTGTGCTTCTTAGCTGCCATGAGACAAACAGCTGATACACACACACACACACACACACACACACACACACAGTCACACACATATACATATAAAATCTCAGTACGACAGAAAGGATTTTTGATGTTCTTGTACATAGCACTGTGACTAAAAGCAGTGCATATTTCAAATTATATAAAAGAATGAATTTGGGGCTGGAGAGATGGCTCAGCAGTTAAGAGCACTGACTGCTCTTCCAGAGGTCCTGAGTTCAATTTCCAGCATAAACAGTGTGTATTCCTTTACCTGTTTATACTATCTACATGTCACACTTTCTGTCCTTCTGTTTTGCTTTACTCTTCATACTGAGTCTGACAATTTTTAGATTTGTCATGTATAGTTCTGCACCTTTCTCACTTTGATTTTATATATTATTACCTAGTTATATGAATATATATAATTTGTTATCTGTTCTCTTACAGATACAAAATTTTTAACCATAATCATCAATCCTTGAATGTATTTGTACTAATATGTGCATTCATTTAAGAGGAGGAGAATTGGGAAATAGCTCAGTAAGTAAAATGGTTACTGTACATGCTCAGGGACCTGAGTTTGAAAGTCTAGAACACAGATAAAAGCTGACTGTGGTATACACACCTGCAGTTCTAGTACTGGAGAGGCAGAGTCGAGAGGATCCCCAGTCAGTCTCTAGATTGGTGAGTGCTGGTTCTGTAAGAGATCACATCTCAAATAGCAAGGTGGAGGGGCCTTAGCAGCTGATTACAGGCTGCTCCTCCAGAAATCAATCCCAAGTTTAGTTGACATCACCGAAATGGTGGCTCATGACACCAGTAAGTCTACTCTCAGTGGATACAATGCCCTCTTCTGGCCTCTGCAGGCACCAGATGTGTAACAGGCAAAACATTCATATGCAGGGGCTGGAGAGATGGCTCATTGGTTAAGAGCACTGACTTGTCTTCCAGAGGTTCTGAGTTCAATTCCCAGCAACCACAGGGTGGCTCACAACCATCTGTAATGGAATCCAATGCCCTCTTCTGGTGTGTTTGAAGACAGCTGTAGTATACTCAAATAATACATCTCTTTTAAAAAACTGACCTCCACATTTACTTCATGGTACATGTACCCATATATATGAAATGTACACACACACACACACACACACACATACTTTTTTTTAAAGAAAAAAAAGACATCGTGGTGGGCACCTGTAGTCCCAACTTCCTGGGACTGGTAAAAATAACATTTGGCCTAGGAATTTTAGATTGGCTTGGGCAGTATAAGGAAACAGTGTCAATGAGTCAGGGAAGGAAGGGGTACTGAGAGAAAAGGAGGCTTGGTAAAGTAAGTGTATCAGGAATTTCTTAGCTTTTTTTTTTTTAAGATTTTATTTATTTAATGTATGTAAGTGCATTGTAGCTGTCTTCAGACACACCAGATCTCATTACAGATGGTTGTGAGCCACCATGTGGGTGCTGGGATTTGAACTCAGGACCACTAGAAGAGCAGTCATTGCTCTTAACCGCTGAGCCATCTCTCCATCCCCCTCTTAGCTTCTTTTTAGTGACCATAGTTAGAGCTTGCTACCTACAAATGCATGAAACCTCATGTTCCTTGTACTTTTAAAGGGTAGGAGTGGTGGCTCATGGTTACAGTTACAGCACTGGAGAGCCAGAGACAATAGGTTTCCTGGTCAGCCAGCCATCCTACATATAGAGCTGCAGGCCAATGAGAGACCTTGTTTCAAAGACATTGAAAAGTGTTCCTCAAATAGAGAATATCGGCCCAATGTTAGATCACTGGTCTAACACACAGGTTCCTAGATTTGATTCCCAGTACTGCCCAAACCAAAACAGAATCGTACAGATTCATTCATTCATTGTGTTTATTACATTAGCCCATCTGTTTGCGTATGTTAGAAATTTTCTGTGAGAAGACAATTTTGTTTTGTTGGTGAGAGGGATTATTTGTTTGGATGGTTTTTGGAGCGGTTGGTTGGTTTGGCTTGGTTTGATTTGCTTGTTTTTCAAGCTAAGGTTTCTGTGTATAGCCCTGGCTGTCCTGGGACTTGCCCTATAGACTAAGCTGGTCTCAAATTCACAAAGATCTACCTACCAAGACCTGGAATTAAATGCATTGGCCACCACTGACCTCCTAAGAAGACAATTTTAATTAAAACAAGGCCAATGAAATATAGTCATTGCAAATATGTTTAAATTTATATTGTATAGAAAAAACCGTTACCCTGATAAGAAGCCCAAGCCTATAATTTTATGATTTATCTCTGCTCTACACTTTCTGACCTTTTTATTTTTTGGTTGGTGTATTTTATTTTGGTTGGTTCGTTGTGGTAGTTGTTTGGGGTTTGATTTTGTGTGTGTGTGTGTGTGTGTGTGTGTGTGTGTGTGTGTGTGTGTGTGTGTGTGTTTGTTTCTAAGATAAAGGCACCAGTAACCCTGGCTGGCCTCTAACTTTTTATGTCACTGAAGATGAGTGAACTCTGAACCCCTCGCTTCCACCTTCCAAGTGCTAGGGTTACAGGCTCGAGCCACAATGGCTGGCTTGATTTTTTTTTTTTATTATTCATTTAAATATTTTTCAGTTTGTTTTTAAATTTTACTGTTTTAATTTTATATGTACATATATTTTGGCTACATGTATGTCTGTGTACCGCATGGTACCAGAGAAGTCAGAAGAGGGCTTTAGAGCCCCTAACTGGAGGTATAGATGTTCGTGATCAACCATGTGGGAGCTGAGAATCAAACCTGGGTTCTCTGGAAGGTCAGCCAGAGCTCTCAACCACTGAGCTGTTTCTCCAGCGCTGTGCCCTTTAATCACTTTGTTGTTAGGTTAAGATATTATCAAGGATAATTACAGTTTCATATGGGACAAAAAGTAGTCTTACCAGATCTGAAGTCATAAGGAAGCACTTTTGTCTGCTAAAACTTGTAGTTTTAATTGAGGATGCCAGGGCTGGCGAGATGGCTCAGTAGGTAAGAGCACTGACTTGTTTCTCTGAAGGTCCTGAGTTCAAGTCCCAGCAACCACATGGTGGCTCACAACCACCCATAATGAGATCTGTTGCCCTCTCTGATGCCCTCTTCTGGTACATCTGAAGACAGCTACAGTGTATGTATTTAAAACAAAACAAAACAAAGCTGAGGATGTCAGCTCAGTGTAAAGTGCTTTGCTTGCCTAGCACATGCAATGTGTTCCATCCTTAGCACCCGCCAAAACTAAAGGAAGTAAAAGTTTTACTATATACATTCATATCTGTTTCATTTGGAATTGTTTTGTAAATTGGATGTTCCTCCATGTGGGTTAGTTTCTTAGTTCTCAGTTGTATTTCACTGATAAGTGCCACCATCCTAGTTCTAAAGTCTTTCAAACTAGTAAGGGGGTCAAGCAAAGTGGTGTAATGTGCATACCTACAATCCCAGCAGTCAGAAGCCTGGGGCAAGAAGATTGTGAGTCCAATGGCTTCCTAAGAAGATTCAGGCTAGCCTGGGCTACATAGTAAGTCTAATACAAAACAAAGTATAGTAGGACAAATGTCCTCTTCTTTTCTTGATGTTTTATAGAAGTTGCTCATGGCTTTTTCTAGCCTCTTTTCATATAAAAATACTTTTTAAAGCCAACAGTAGTAACACACACCTTTAGCTCCAACATTAAGGAGGCAGAAGCAGGCAGATCTCTAGATTTTAGGCCAACCTGGTCTACAGGATGCAGACTAGGGCAGGCAGGGTGTACACAGAGAAACCCTGTCTTAAAACAAAAACAAAAACAATGTGACCATACATGCATATGAGGGTTTATCTTTGAGATCCCTGCTTCACTGCTTATACGTCATCGAGTAGTAGATATAGTAGTTTATTGTAGCTAGTCCATTTCAAAATTAGGAAGCTTCAGCCTCCAGCTTGTGTTATTTTTCAGGATCATTTAGGGTTCCTTGAGATCACACATGAACTTTAGAATATACTGTTTTTCTTTGGTAAACACTGACATTGTAGCCAGGCCTGGTGGGACTTAACTTTAATCGTACTTAGCATGAAGAAGGTTGAGGCAGAGGGATTGCCAAGGATTCAAAGCCAGCTTGATCTGCATATCAGCACAGTGATGACTTAAAGGCAGGTCTACATAGTGAAATCCTCTCTGTTAAGGGTTGGGGTGGCATTCATTGTGGTTTGAGTAAGGCTAGATTAAAAATATAGATTACATTGGATAGATTTGTCATCTTAACAGTATTAAGTCTTCCAGTCTATTTCAAGCCTCTGTCTCAAAAAGAAGCAATAAAAATTGCAACAACAAAAAGGAAAGGCTAGGTACACAGCTCAACAGCAAAGCATTTGCCTTGCATGCAAGGCCCTGGGCTCAGTTCAGTCCCTGGCACCACACACACAAAAGGTAAACAGTAGCTTGAAAGAGCTGTCCCTTTCCAGGTCTTACAGCAGTGTCCCAGCCACACCCCTCCCTAACAAGTCCCACTCCTAGGGGAGAACTACCCATGTTCTCAAGAGAGTAAACAGGAAAACTAACCAGTGCCCAAAGGCTATCAAGCACAGCAGGAAGAAGGTGCTTTCAAAAGGCCTTGGATAGCCAGAAGCAGTGAGTTTGTTGTGTGTTCCATCTGTTTTCTTCTAACTGCTGCAGAGGAGTCCTCCTTCCAGTTTAGACAGTAGTGGGACTCCTGTGTTCTGTCTCCCATAGTCACACGCATCTGCTTCTCCTGTAAAGAAACTGAATGCCATCCAGCTTGGTGGCTCAAATCTTTAATGTCAGCTTTCAGAAGACAGGTAGATGGATTTCTGAGTTAGAGGCCAGTCTGGTCTACATAGCAAGTTCCAAGACACTCGGGGCTACACAGAGAGACCCTGTCTCCAAACAAACAAACCAAAATCCAGAACAAAGAAAACAAAGAAAATGAATGTGCCATGTATTCCCAGAATTAGACTAGCCTGACAGCTAGCCAGTTCCCTAAAGATGACTTCACCTTGCCACCCTAGCATCTGTAAACCCGCACTTCTCTCTCCATGTGCAGAGATAGCTTTTTTTATTATAGCATTTAGCTTTTCCCACACTGAAGTTCATCTGTCGCCATGTTACCAAAATGCCTATGCTACCACTTGGGTGTTCTGGTGTGAGACCTTACAAGTGTCCCAGCTACTCCACCCCAGCTACTCAGCTCTCCCCTCCTGGGTGATTGTGTTGGAATGACACTCCTCTTGGGTTTCAGCATGTGTAGTCTGCTGTGGGTGGAGCCTTGAGCTGTTCACAGGAGTGCTAGTAATGTCTGGCCTTCAGGGCTGCCAAAGGCAAGAGGACAGCTTCTTGGTTTAAAGCACATATTTGGATTGTTTGGGGTAGACTTAGATGGAGGGTGGAGTGAGTAAATACCACTCTCTTCCTACTGTGTTCTCAGGGAATGATTATAAAGCAACTGTAAGTGTGAATAAAGTTTTAAAAAATGGATTGGCACACCCACCTCAAAAAAATAAAACAACAGATAGACTCCATCCAAGACCCACACCCTTATTTTTCTGCTGGCTTAACTCTGGTACTGTTTCAGAGCAGAGAACCATTGTTAAAACTATTGCCATGCTCCTCTCTGGAGAAGAGCTGAGAGCAGTACTCAGCTGAAGGAGAGGGGACAAATTCTCCCTCTAGACAAATTCTGGGTTGTTTCCCTGTCTGCTCCACTTCCAAGAAGACTATGAGCAGAAGCAGAGATAGGAGGAAGAGCCAGTGCCAAAATGCAGTCCCTCAGTTGGGGAGTAAGTATGTTTCAGACCAGTAGTCACTTGTCAATCAACTTGTGTCCGATCCTTCCAGCTCCCTCCTTTACTCTCACAGCTTTCTAACTGGTACTTCTGAGTTCTTGAGACTTTTATCTAGTCTCCTATTGAGGGTGATTTTCTGTACAGTGCACAGCACCACTGAGTCTGTTCTTCCTTCTCAGCAGCTGTTTGCCACTGATAGAGGTGGCGACTGAGTCTGTGTGTGTGGCCACAGTCAGTGATGAGCCACCCACCCAGGCCTGGGGAAGCCCTCAGCCAGTGTGGTTCCTGTGGCAGCAGCCAAACATGCCAGAGCTCCGCATACCTTCAGGGCTGTGGTGTAACAGCCAGCTGTATGCGGTGGCATTGTTTAGTGTTGGTTGGCTTGACTTCTCTACCCCACCTCTGTGTTTAAGCCAGGGATTTGGGCCATCATCCAGTAGGGGAAAGCTGGCACTTGCAGAGAATAGCTTCCTGCTTCTCTTGTGGTAGAAGTCAGGACCACCTTCCATCTCTGCCTCCTACCCGGGTGGCAAAAATGAAGGGCCCTCTCTGTGCTCAGTATCCTGCTGTGTGGTTTCAGGTAGCCTAAGATCAGGGTGAGGCTGTCTGCCAGGTTATCTGCCCAGATAAACATAATTGTTTAATGGATGCATGTCAAGTGCTCTGACTGGTCCCACTGGTAAAATTGTCTACTTTCTCAAGGTTTTTATATGGGGGTTGATGTCCACATACAGAACTCCTGGAGCCTGAGCTGTGACTGCCATTTGAGTTAGCTTTGACGTTGCCCCTCCCCACTCTCTGCCTCAGCCATTTTGTATCTGTTGTCTGGTCCTGCCTCAAGGGCACTGAACTTGCCTCTCAGGTGTGTAGTATCTCTAGCCTTTAGACTGCAGATTGACAGAAGCCACAGGGTTAGGAGGCAGCAGCTGACAGCTGCGTCCAGATGACAAAGCCAGCATTCCAATACTGTTTTCCTTGACAACTAGTGAACCTGGAGGAGTTTTAATGAAGGTTGTAAGAATAAAGGCAGATTTTCTGTTTCTAATCCAGCCATGCTCAGTATATCTGGTCATTGTCCAATTTTTAATGCTATAATTGATTTTCCAACATTTTATTATGTAGCAAATTTGAAAGAATTTTCTAGCAAGCTTAGTTATATTAGACACATATATTCTGTCAAGATATTTTCACTGTCTTTGCCTTACCTGTTATTAGTCCTCTGTCCATCATTTTTTTTTTCTGTGTATGTCATCAGGATACTTTCTCTTTTTCTTTTTGGTTTTTCAACACAGGATTTTCTTGTATAGCCCTAGCTGACCTGGAACTTACTCTGTAGACCAGATTAGCCTAAAACTCACAGAGATCTGCTTGTCTCTGCCTCTGGAGTGCTAAACTAAAAGCTTGAGCCATTATACCCAGCTTAGTATACTTTTTCTTAATCCTTCAACGTACACATGTATTGTTAAAGTCAGTGTTTTTAGCATTTAGAGCAAGATATACTGCAAAGAAATACATAAATATTAAGTGTACCTTTGCTGAGTTCTAATAGTGCATGTACCTAAGTAACCCAGAAATCTATCAAATATACATTTGTACATTTCCGTTGGAATTGTATTCCCTTTACAAATATATTTAGAAAAAATATAAACTTGAGAGTTGGGGCTATAGCTCAGTGGTAGAGTAACTGCCTAGCATGTGTGAGGTCCTAAATTCTATCCCAGTAAACCCTCACTTTAAAAATGTACATAAATGTATAAAAGGAAAAGCTTTGGAGTTTGGGAAATGGCTTGGTTGGTAAAATGCTTGTCGTGCACGCATGGGGACCTGAATTTGTGTCTCAGCACTCATGTAAAAGCTGGGTATAGCAGTAGACTCCTGTAATCCCATTGTAGACGGCAGGAGTGGGAGCAGGAAGATCCCTGGGGTTGCTAATCTAGCCAAATTGGTGAGTTCTGGGGTTTTTTTTGGACAAACCCCATCTTAAAAAATAAGGTGAGGCCTCGAAAGCTGGCTCAGTGATTAATAGTGCTTGCTGCTCTTCAGAGGAGAACCTGAATTCATTTCCCAGCACCCATGTCAAGAGACTCGCAGATGCCTGTAACTCCAACTCCAGGGCATCCAGCACCCTCCTCTGCCCTCAGCACTGGTACCTATGGCATATGTTCTCATGGATACACATACATAAATAGAAACTAATTAATTTTAAAAGGTAGAGAGAAGCTAGGCATGGTGTACACCTTTAATTCCAGCATTTGGGAGGCAGAGGCAAGTGAATCTCTAAGTTCAAGGCCAGCCTAGTTCATGAAGTGAGTACAGGACAGCCAGAGCTCCTGTTACACAGAAACCCAGTCTCTAAAAGATTAAAAGAAAAAAAAAAGTTGAGAGCAGTTGAAAAAGACACCTGCCCTCAACTCTAGCCTCCAGACAATGGTACATGTGAACATACACACATCCCCAGAGAGAGGGAGAGATTAGATTTTCTTATTAGAACACAGTAGTCTTTGTATATCCATATGTTCATATTTTATGTCACATTTTTCATTAATTTTCTTACTATAGTGAATGGAACTTTTAATTGGGAAAATCTAAGTGATTTATTAAAACCAGCTATCACATCAAACTTAATTTTTTTAGCTGTTCTCTGGATTTGTGGGTTTTCTATGAATGTTGACTTCATATACTGACATCATTTTTTTCTTTCTTTTCTTTTCTTTCTTTCTTTCTTTCTTTCTTTCTTTCTTTCTTTCTTTCTTTCTTTCTTTCTCTTTCTTTCCTTTCTTTCTTTCTTTCTTTCTTTCTGACAAGGTTTCACTGTGTCACCCTGGTCTAAAACTTGATATGTCTACCAGACTGGTTGAAATCACAGACAGATACCTGCATGCTGGAATTAAATGAAGGCATGCAATGTCACGTGCAGGCTCTTTTTTAGATTTTTTTTATTTTTAGTGTTTTGAGACAGGGTCTTAATCTATAGCCCTAACTGGCCTGGAACTTACTATGTAGACCAAACTGGCCTCTGCCCCATGAGCGCTGGGACTAACGTGTATACTACTCTGCTATGGTCTTTTTGTATTTTTGAAACAGTATCTCACTAAGTTGTCCGGGAAGTCCTAGAACTAGCCCTGTTGCTCGAGTGTTGTTCTTGAACTCAAAAATGTTCCTGTCTCCATCAATCCACGAACTCTAGGACTGTGAGTCCTCACCGCTGTGTCTGTCCAGTTCTCTCTTTAAACCATGGATCTGAAACTTTATGTTAAATAATATTAATAGTCATTCTTGTATTTTGGTAGAATGCTTTAGGATTTTAAACACAGGCATAATGCCTTGTTTTAGAGACAACATTTAGCGTATTAAGAAAGTATCTTTCTATCTTAATTTATTGATTCTTGGTTTAGGGGAATATACTTTGAGAGTTCAGCTTGGCTTCCTGGCAGCTATCTCATTTGTTTTCTTTAATGTCTGTCATTTTCCTAATGTCATTTTCTGGGAGTTGGTATAATTGTGTTTTAACAGTCTTCAAGTTACTTTACTTAAGGTGCATCCATTTCCATAACTAGAAGTAATCTTTCTGCTTTGCTCTTTTTAATTTGGGTACCAGAACTCTGTCTCGATGAGAACAGAGAACAGGTTTCTATTTCTGTGTCCTAGCCTTGCACATCCTACTGTCAGGCTTGCACAGTGCTCTCACTGGCTCTGATGTGTATACAGAATCCACTCTGGTCTGCAAGGCTATTTTCTTCTGTAGCTTTGTTCTCATTGTTTTCCCCTTCAATCTAGTCCCAAAACTACAGCCAGAGTAATGTCTTAAGATATAAATTAGAACATTGAACACCTTTACTCCATACGCTTAGAGGATTTCATATTACTCAAGAGAAGGAATACCAAGCCCCTACCCAGGCTTACTTCCTCTCTGGTCACATCCGCTTCTCAGTTCTCTCTGGCCTACTTACTCTTTAGTCATGACAGCTCATGCTGCTGGACCGTTGCACATCTGTCCTCTGTCCCGTTCACTGCTGTCCCCCTGCATGGTCTGCTTTCTAACTTCCATCAGATTCCTATCAGAGGTCAGCTTACCAGGAGATACTTCCGGGATGACTTATCTGAGTGCTCTGCACAGACACTAGCTCTAAGAACTGGGGTTAATTTTTATTCTTAGCACTTGCCATCAACTGAATGGTAAAACATTTATTTACCTTATTTATTATTCCTTTGTGAAGATATTTATTAAAAGTTTTTATTTACAATTCTAACCCCAGGCACTTAGAACATAAATCTCATCCTTGCCATTCCTAAATGTTAATTGAATGACTAAATAAATGAATTGAAGGAACTCACCAATAAAGGCTACTCGGAGTTTTAAATAGAAAAACTTTTTAAATTTTTTTATTTATGTATACATGTATGCCTGAGTGTATTTATGTGTATCTCATGAATGCAGGAGGCCAGTGAGATCAGAAAAGGCCATTGGATCCCCTGGAAGAAGAGTTACAGGGAGCTGTAAAGCACTATATGGGTGCTGGGAACTGAACCTGGGTCTTCTGCAGGAGCAACAAGGGCTTCTAACTGCTGAGCCATCTCTCACTTCCTTATAACTGCTGGGCCATCTCTCACGTCCTTAAAACTGCTGAGCTATCTCTCACTTCCTTTTCCTGGTTCTTCCTTTGTTACTGGACATTTCAAGGGCTTAGGTTTTATATCTTAGGGCTTGGTTTATTTTTTAAGGCTAGTGTACACTGTGTTTCTTCATGGCATCCTCACGTGAGCAGTTATTACACTGGTACCTCTTGTTCATCAGTCTTCACCAGTGCTCTCTCCTGCCCTCTGGCAGGAGCAACACTAGGGCCTTTTACATGCTAGGCAACCTTTCACCACTAACGCAGATAACCCCAGCTCAGGTTTATTAATTCTGATGTCAAGTCTTTGTTATTATAGCCTTGACTGGCCTGAAATTCAATATATAAACCAGAATAGTCTCAAACTCGTAGAGATCCACCTGCCTCTGCCCCCTGAGTGCTGAGATTAAAGGTGTGTACCACCTCACCTAGCATTGGGAAGTTTTTGTTGTTGTTTTAATATTTCTACTTTGGAATCTCTCAGCTAATAAGTAAGGACAGAGTTTAGAATGGTGCTCCCAGAAATCCTGGTACTCAGAAAACTAAGGCAGGAGAGTATAGCACTTCCACCTAGTGTGGGCTACATAATAAGATCATGTCAGAGTCAAAAATGTTAAGAATGGCTGGTTAGGGGCTGGTGAGATGGCTCAGTGGGTAAGAGCACCCGACTGTTCTTCCTAAGGTGCAGAGTTCAAATCCCAGCAACCACATGGTGGCTCACAACCATCCTTAGCAAGATCTGACTCCCTCTTCTGGAGTGTCTGAAGACAGCTACAGTGTACTTACTTATAATAAATAAATAAATCTTTAAAAAAAAAAAGAATGGCTGGTTAGAACCCTTTTTATTCCTTATTTTATTTGTATTTCTCCTTTTTCTTAAATTTATAGCAACATGCATCTTATTTTTTCAAAACATTCCCTTACATTAATATTCATTAATTTTTGTTTTTCTTTCTTTTCTTCCCTTTTCCTTGTAACTTTTTTTCTATTTCTGATCCATCTTCCATGCTCATTTTCTATTAGTTTATGTATGTCTAGGTTTTATGGTTTTGAATATGCCATCACTATTACATTGGCTGCATTCTAACCCATTTAAAAATGTGCTACCATTCTATTGATCATTTTCTAAACAATTTTTATCTTTGCAGGTTTTTTCTTTAATTATTTCCACATTAGATTTTTTTAAATGTGCCCTAATAACACTTAGTCTTTTATATTTTTTAATTATTATATTTTTTTGCAAGCAGTCAGTGTAATTTGAGCAAGCAGAGAGCAGGAACATTCCATGTAGAACAGAGCAGGCCTGCTGGGCATGATTAACTACACTAAAACTGTCTTAATTTTGTTTTGTGTATGTGTGCGGACATGGGCATGCCACACTGCACGCACTGTCACAACCCTCAGGAGGTCATCCTTTGCTTCCAACTTGAATTCCAGGGGTCAGACTGAGGTCAGCAGGCTTGCTTAGCAAGTGCTTTTCTTTTACCTGCTCAGCCACACTTTGCCTTCCCACACTTAATCTTTTTTAAAGTCTTTTGAATTTTTAAAAAAAGAAGCTGATTTATAAAACTGAAGATCTTGGCCTAGGGAGATGGCTCTGCCCATAAGAGGACAGTGCTTGTGACCACAGCACTGGAGAACTGGGGACAGGAAGCCTGCTTGGTGATCCCAAGGCCAGGGACAGGTTTTTTTTTCATGTTTCTTGTGTGTCGCTGTTTGCCTATCTCTTGGAGTGGTTTCTCTTTTGATTGTTTATTAGGATTCTTTCTCTATTTATCAGCAACTTTGTCTTGAGGGCTCCACCTCTGGTACTTTTCAGGATAGAGAAAATGAACCATCAGCACCAAGCATGGAAAAGGGAAAGAATATGAAATAAAATTGAGACAGAAAAGCTAATTAAAATTTTGTTTTAAACAAAAGATTTAGTCAGACTACAAAATATAGACCATGGGCCCACAAGATGATATAGCAGGTAAAGGCACTTCAGGAGCTGAGCCGTACCACTAAGACCACCGAGTGGGAAAAGAGAACTGCCTCCCACCATACATACTGAGATGTGCTTGCACCCACACACACCTATAAAATGTTATATTAAAAAAATTACCTTTTACTTTTTAAAAAATGTAGCTCTGTTGGTAGTCATTGCCTAATAGCCCCCAACCCCAGCATTGCACACAGTTGAGCGTGGTGAGTCTTCTGTGATCCCAGCATACTCATATGGCGCAGGGTCATCCAGAACACTGGAAAATCTTCATCCAGCATCCATTATGGAGTTCCTGTATTAGATGTTACCCAGATTTAGGGTGGTTGTCTCACTTCAAATGATCCAGTCAAATCACTTACAGGTATGCCTAGCTGCTTGGGGTTTGGTTGGTTCCAGATATAGTCAAGTTGACAACCAAGATGAGGAGTCATCAAGTCCCCTTCTAGCCTTCTCCAACCTCTGACTGCTCCCTGAGACCCTGTGCAGTTAGGGCAAACTTGCAAATGACTTGCAAAGGGCAGGCTAGAGTCCATTGATTCTTGCACACCCCCCTTCTAGGAGGCTGTGTCAACAGTCAATCAGGATCCTTCAGCCTCAGTAAGCACGCCAAGCTGAGCTCATGAAGATGCAACAGTTATGACTTGTATGCCCCAGTGAACTTCCCAACCCCCTACCCCATAGGTCAGAGAGTTGAGGTAGCAAACACAACGTTGAGTTCTGCACCCGGGGAGGAAAACCAAGAGCACCAGGCAGTTCTCTGCTGGTCTTAACACTGACACTTTTAGACCCCACCCAGTAATAAACCATACATCTGCCAGGAGAGGTCAGTGCTCTCATTATCCCTTGTAGCAACCACTTGGCTCTAGAGGCCAAGCAGTCCCCTATCTACCAGCTCAGAGTTCTCTATTGATGCAGTCATTCACAGGCATTAGACATTAGGCCTTTCTATGGAGAGTAGAGCACCAACAGCTGTACCCCTGTGCCTTTCATAGCTGGCACTTAACTCATATGGTCATCATTTTACCCCACTCTCTCCTAACTGTTTCCAGCCTAGACATTGTTGCAGGGTGATTTTCAGATCCCCAGGGTAACTCCAATCCAAACAAAACTTTCAGAGTGACATGTGGCTGTATTGCTCTGAGCTATGGGGTGAAGTATAGATTCATTCTCTAGTGCTAGTACACCAGGTTGAACTAAGCCATACCAAACCCAGGACTACATTTAGACCTTTGCAGAACCCTGGGTTTCTTTTGGAGCTATAGCTGCCCATCTATTGTCAGTCAGTGCTGCCTGCCTGCCTCTGTTGTGGCTTGGGTTCTCTCTCGTTAGCGCCCAGGGTAGGAACTACCGACTATTTCTTCTGGGTCACCTTTCTATTACTTCACACTTTTTAGCTCTGTCCTATCACCTTCTTGATTCCCATTGCTCTTGCCATCTTTCTCTCCTCCAAATATCATCTTCCCTTTGTAATCCTGACACGCCTCATTTGTAGAGTCACATGGAAGAAATGTCTATTCCCCTTTTTAAAAATTTGCTTCATTATGTTCATCTCTATTTTTTTTCCTTCTGTTTTGTAGGAAAAGCTCCAAAAAGTCATTTATTTGACTAATTCAGTTTTCCTGTTCTAGTTAACTGCTGTTTACAGCATTTCCTGAGGTTGTTTTATTAATTGTTTTTCTCTGTATAACTGCCTACTATGGATTGATATGCAATCAGTTTGATTTTTTTACCTTTTTTATTGAAGCCATAACCTTCATAGAGTAATATAGTAAATTTAAGGTCAGTTAATTGATGGCCTGATTGGTTGATTGACTCATAGTATGTGTTGCCCAGGCTATCTTCAAACTCCTGCAGATCTGCCCCTGGTTCCCGAGTTCTTGGAGTTACATGTAAACACCACCACCTGGTATCCTCAGCTTTTATATAATTCTCTTCATGCTAACTGCTACCATGGTCACGATCAAAATGTGTCTCACATCCAGGGAGTTCTTTACGCCACTTCTCATTGGTCCTCTTAGCATTATTCTACCTCATTCACTGCCTCTCAGTTGTACCTGGTTTTGGACTGCATGTTAGTTGAATCATAGTGTACATGTACTTTATAGTTGTTCTTTCACCCAGCAGTCTATGAGCGTTTCATTCATTTTTATTGCATGTAATATTAATATTCATTGTTTATTGCTGTGTGATATTTTAATAGTATCCTATTATGTTGAACATTTGTTTGAATTAACATCTAGGGCCTATTATGAATAACGCTACCATGAACGCTTTTCTGTTTGTGTTTTTGTTAACTATATACTCTTACTTTTCTTTGAAAAAGGTCATAAAAGATACGTAGGATAGGCTAAGGACTGTAGCTTAGGACTGCAACGTTGCTGCTTGAGAGGCCAAAGCAGAAGGATGAGAAGGCCAAGGCCAGCTTGGATCCTGTCTTAAAGCTCAAATCATAAAAATTTAAAAGGAAGAGCATTTTTAAAAAGAAAAAGCCAGGCTGTGGTAGTGTACGCCTTTAATCCCAGCACACAGGAGGCAGAGGCAGGNGGATCTCTGTGAGTTCAAGGCCAGCTTGGTCTACAGAGTGAGTTCCAGGACAGTCAGGGCTATATACAGAGACCCTGTCTTGAAAAACCAAAGGGGGGGGGTGGGAGTGGAAGGGAAGAGACTGGGGTCTGGAAAGATGACTCAGTAATTAAGAGCACATGCTGCTCTTTGCTGAGGACCTGATTTCATTTTCAGGCACCCATGTCAAGTAGCTCACAGCCACATGTTATACCAGCACTTGGCTTCTGTGGGCTCCTGTGCTCACATATGCATACACATATTACAGACACACACAATATGATCGAAAACATTGTATACATTTATCAAAATGTCAAAGAAGTAATAAAAATGTTGCATTTTAACATAAAAAGAAGGCTGGATTATAACTCAGTAGTACATGTGTAAGAACCTGTGTTCAGTTCCCAATACCACCCCAAAAACAAACAAACAAACAAACAAAGAAAAAAATGAGGCCTAACTAAAGTAGGCTCTGCTACACAGATTGCATAGTGGTTGCACAGTGTCTCTGAGTGGCTCCAGTGTCTGAGAGTTTTAACTATACATCTTTGCAACCTTTATTATTTTATTTTATTTTTTTCTAGTGAGTTTATAGAAGAATCTCTTTAATGTTTTTAGTGTGTGTGTTTTGAGTGCTTTCTACATGTCTGGGTGATGTCTGAAGCCAGAAGAGGAAGTTAGATATCCCCAGGAGCTGGAGTTAGAGGCAATTAAGCCAACTGATGTGGGTGCTAGGAATCAAACGGCTCTCTGGAGGAGCAGCAGATGCCTTTTAACCACTGAGCCATCTCCCCACCCCTGAAACTCATGATTTAAACTTGCATTTCCCTGATGAATGGTGATAATTGAGTTCTCTCATGCTGCTACAAGCCAAATCACTAATTTTCTGTGGTAAACCTGTTTCTGATTCCATATTTTAACTTGAGTTGTCTTTTTATTACTGGTTTGTATGTTTGCCTTTAAAAATTATCTTTTTTGTGGTTATGTTTGCTTTGGGTTTTTGATACAGGGTCTCTGTATTCTTGACTATCCTGAACTCACATTGTGGACCAGGCTGGCTTTGAACTCACAGAGATCAGTCTGCCTCTGCTTCCCAGGTGCTCAGATGACACCCACCCCAGTTTAGTTTACTGTTCTTAGCCTTGCATTTATTTGTTTGTTGCCTCATGGAAAGCCTCAGTTTTGTCTTCTGATAGCTAATACAAAATCCAGCTAACTGCATCACCACAACCTTGGCTCCTGGCCTACTTGTTCCAGATTAAGGGTCTTATTAGGGGGTTGCTGCTGCTAAGGCCTCATGAGCATTCTTCTCAAGCCTTTGGTGGGTTGAACTTACTGTTCCTTTTCTTCATTCCATCTCCATCTGCAGTTTCTCTTGTAGCATATTCCTGTCTGTGGTGTATACCTACCTTTTCATCAGACATTTCAGTAGAAAACTGGAAGGGAGATGAGGTGGCGAGGCATTGGACCATTCTAGTTACAGGTCAGTGCTGGTTCCTGTGGATGTAGCATAGTGGTTGAGTCTTTGCCTAAAAGGCTTAAATGTCATGAGTTCCACACCCAGGACAAGAGGGAGGTGCTTGTTTTTTGTTGTTAGATGATCATTTGTTAAAATATTTCCATTGGGGCTGGAGAGATGGCTCAGTGGTTAAGAGCACTGATTGCTCTTCCAAAGGTCTTGAGTTCAGTACCCAGCAATCAAATGGTGGCTCACCACCATCTGCAATGTGATCTGACGCCCTATTCTGGTGTCTGAAGACAACTACAGTGTACTCATATACATAAAATAAATAAATAAATCTTAAAAAAAAAAAAGAAAAGAAAACAAGCCAGGGGCTGGAGAGATGGCTCAGTGGTTAAGAGCACTGATTGCTCTTCCAAAGGTCTTGAGTTCAGTACCCAGCAATCAAATGGTGGCTCACCACCACCCTGGAAACGGATCTGACGCCCTCTTCTGGAGTGTCTGAAGACAGCTACAGTGTACTTAAATATAATAAATAAATAAATATTAATATTTATTAAAAAAAAAAAAAAAAAAAAAAAAAAAGAATTGCCACCCAGAATAGGCAGGCTCCAGACACTCTTCAATGATTCCAGAAAGTTGTCTGGATTGGACCAGTGTTGAATCTGGTCAGCAGTGTTGACAAGCTCATCAGAAGTGGTGTCTCCCACAAGGCATAAACCTCAGGAGGCTGAGGCAGGAGCATCATGAATTCAAAGCTGCATAGCTAGAGCCTGTCTCACAAAAACAGGCAGCTGACTGTGCGTAGTGTTCAATGTTTTTCCTCTTGTTTTCCTCCTCTCCTAGTGGAACCTGTGAGCCCAGTGATCAGGGAAGAGGCAGAAGGCACCGCCTCAGTCCTAGCCTGGCTGTTCTGAATGGTCAGTTCCAGTCTTCTGCAGACCTCTCTTGTCTCTTGATGATCTCATCATCAACTGTTTTTGGAGAAAGACTGAGGATCCCTCTTGGAGCAGACCAGATGTAGGACTGACTTACCATCAGCCACCTCACATAAAAACTTTAAGTCAAGTTTGGGAAGCATGGCAAAAGTATCCAGTGACTTTGGATGACCAAAGGTTGTGCCTTAGCTTCTTCCAAGTCAGAAGCAGAAAAATTAATTCCTAGGTTTCCAGTTTAAATATCTTTATGGTGGCTGCTCATTTTATTAAGATGGGTATTTCACTTAGAATGTATTTGTATGGCCTAAAAACACATTGCCAATAAGCTCCAGCAACCCTCCTAACCCTACTGTCCAGAGTCCTTGAATTACATGAATCTGCAGCATGTCCATGAGTGCTGGGAATTTGAACTCTGGTCCTCATTCTTACACAGTAGGTGCTATTACCAGAGCCATCCCTATAGTTGCCTAATATGGATTTATATGTATAGGTTTGTTATTTTATAACAAGCACGTCTACTATGCTCCTTTAAAACTCAGGAAAGGAAATGAACCAGGCATGGTGGCACACACCTTTAATCCCAGCACCCAGGAGGCAGAGGCAGGTGGATCTCTGAGTTTAAGCCCAGCCTGGTCTACAGAGAGAGTTTCAGGGCATCCAGGGCCACACAAAGAGACCCTGTCTCAAAACCAACCAAACAAAAACTCAGGAGGTAAAAACCCAATGATTCATGAAGATGTCTCCCTTAAATCTTTCTGTGTTGGATATGAATTTTGTTACTTGGCGGACACACACACACACACTCAGGCTATGAGTGAGGACAAAAGCTCAAAGGCTCAGGAAGACAAAGGAAAAACTGGACAGAGACAGTCGCCTACAGTGAATGAAGTAGGGGCCATTGCTTTACACTCCGTTTAAAATGACCTACCTACTGCCTTCATTTGATAAAAATGCCACATGCCCCTTTTGGCAGCTATGTAAGAGAAACTGACTCTGGAATTAGGAATAATAACTCAAGGAACAATTTGAGAATTTTATGGTCTTTTTTTACTCTTTTTTTTATTATTATTATTTTCTTTATTTACATTTCAAATTCTATCCCGAAAGTTCCCCAT